>NC_139634.1:8181127-8273627 GCF_964638095.1 Poromitra crassiceps
TCTTCGACGTTTTAGTCCGAGTGAAATGTTACGCGCTCTCTCCTGTTTCTAAATATATCTGAACCGTTTGGTTTGAACGAGTGCAACTATTTTTTATAAGCATTTTACGAAATGTCTATGGGGAAAATAAATGGTGGGTGAAAATCTCTAGTACAGTGCTGAAGCAGGAAGTAGTAGTAGAGGAAGTGCCTCTGTATAGCGTAATGACTGTCGCCGTGTGTGACATCTCTCGCAAGGTGAGGAGAGTGAAGGCTAAGACAGTTCCTGTGTAGCTCTCCCCTCTCTCCCCTCTGCATTGCAGCAAATGGTGGAGCGCATGATGGTGTCGTCGTGGGGAAGGGGTTGTTGTTTGTTTCAGAGTGATGGTCACCTCCAGAGCCCAGGGTTCTTCTTCGGTGCGTTATCTCCGAGCGTAGACGCAGCTTAATTGCTCGTATGGAATCCCTTTTCGCTGCCAAGGAAATGACATGCAGTCGATGTGTGGACACGCCGAGGCAGGGAGATTGCCGCCGTCGAGCGTGTTCACGCTCTCACGCATCAGTTAAATTCGATCAAATTGAATTTCTTTGAAGTTATTAAGCAAACCATCCTATCTCGCAGCCGCCATGAAACCGCTCTGTTATCTGCACTTTTTGAAAATGGCCAACGTGTTGCACGTTTGAACGCACCGCCCCCCCCCCCCACTTGTTCAAACTGCGATAATGAAGAAATCATCACATAGGCAGATGTGGCCTTCCTGAGCGCGTGGGTGTGTTTGAACACGCGCGGCGGCGTTTGTTTGTTTGCTCTGCTCCTTCAGAACAAAAGCATCACGACAGGCAGGAGGACCTTGAAGGTGAAATATGTCTCGAGAGGAGACGGAGTTGAGAGCCATCGTGTCCCTCGAGGGTTTGTTCTCCGGCCACTCTCACGAGTAAAGGACTGTGTCATCAAAGTGGCGTGGCGTCGTGTCCTGGTGGAGAGGAGGAGGAGCTGCGTGTCGTGTCCTGGTGGAGAGGAGGAGGAGCTGCAGCGGTCGAGGGGATGCACAGGAAAGCAGGAGGAGAAAGAGAATACGTGATGAATAACAACAGGGGACCGGACCCCCACATAGCCTGTGGGCCACATCCGACCCTGTGCTCCTTGTATCAGGCCTCCGCATCAGTTCTTCACCTACCGTCTAATAAGGTGCAGCAGGGCGGCAGCTCCAAGCTGATGTTAACCACAATCTCAAGGCATTGTTGTTGAACCTATTTGATGAACCCGGAGCTATAAGTGCACCTCCTAGAACTGACTTTTATCCAGTGTGATTTCAACTACTGTAGAATTTATATGCAATGTCAAAGTAACGTTTTGGTTCACCTGTCATGGGCTGGTAAAGTCAAAAAATATATATAAGAAAAAAAAAGTAATGGCCAAGATAATTCATAATACATTTTTCACAGGTGTTAAATTGGACCCTGATTGGCAGCTGTGTCCACGGCACGCACATGTTTTATATTCTGTAGTATAAGCCTTATATATGTCTTGAATACGTATCTCTCTTGGAAATTGAAGCATTAAACCTTACTCTGAGTAAATACAGTCATTATACTGTAAATCACTATTTGTTTATTTGATCATTAACATCCCAAATTTTACAGTAAGTGTTTTTTCTCTGAAAGAGTTCAGTGTGGTGACAATCGGACGATCGGCTTCAGTCCTTCACTTGACTCTCTTGAGTCTGCACAGTCCTTAGTTTCAATACAGCATTTCAGCTGTAATACAGTCCAGGCATTCTTAGTTTAGGTTTTAGCTGAAACTGACTTAAAAAAAAGATTTTGAACTACTTTGTCTTTTTTGTTGGGGGAGGGGATGCTGCGGGGCATTTAGCAGCAAGGGGACCAGGGGTCGGATTCAAACCCAGGTCGGCCGCGCAAAGGACTTATACCGCATTCATGACAACTCGGACAGCCGTAAGTTTCAACACGGAACCCCCGCCTTGGACATATTTGCGTTCACGCTGCACTTCCCATTCGTGGGGGGGGGGGGGACCAAACAGGCTATAAGTTGCTATAGCAACCCGGCGTGATTTCTAACCCCACATAGGATAAGCAATAACCACGCCCTGTGGCGCCGGGATTGGCCAGGAGCAACACTGGAGGGCACGCAGCCCAGCGATTTAATGAACCAACTGAATAGCTCTTGAGAACGCACAGCGATTTCGAGAGCGGACATTGAAATGAATTATGGTCACCTACCTTCCTTAGCATAGTAATAATAATAATAAGCATAATAATTGTAATCTACACAATGTACACAATCTACAAAAACATGCAATAATATAAACGGTGTTGTGTTCATAGCTCATATCATATAATGTATCATATTGTTAATTTCAAGCTCAATTCTTACCCAGAGAAAAGGTACAGCACTGGAAATGTAACAAGCAATAGTTTTTTAAACATCTTTATTTTAAAAGATGAAAAACCCCAGGTGCTTTTAGTCCCAAGCTTCAATGCTCCTGGCCAATCCCGGCGCCACAGGGCGTGGTTATTGTTTATCCTATGTGGGGTTAGAAATCACGCAGCAACCCGTGTAGCATTATAGCTACCTACTAGCTAGCAATGCTAACCGAATTTCACATCATTTGCTCTAATCAGAGTGAAACATAGATGACACAAACACAACGTTAACATTACATAATTGAGACATCAAATTTTGTGTTAAAAAACACAAACGTCTTTATAATAATTCTGTGATTACCATTAACGATACAAGTCACCATTTTGATGTGGGTATGACTTCAACTCGGACAAAGCATCTGCGACGACCGTTCAATTCACTTTTTACAAGTCGGAGCCAATTTTTTCCGCTGGTCCAATTTGTCTTGAACGGGGTATAAGCCTTTGAGGTAGGCGCTCTACCATGTGAGCCCCCTGCTTCGGCTTTTTAGCGAACGAGGAAGGCAAAGCTGTAAGGTTAGATGGGCAGCCGGTGAGCAGGCGTTATAATACATGCATACAGGCAAGAGGAGGCAACGCATCTAATCTACATTCAGGTGGTGTCTCGTCATAGCTGTGTGATCAATGGGTCAGCATGGGGGAAATCCTCCCCTTCTTCCCAGCCAGCATAATTAGCATTTAGCTGCTAGCCCAGCCCGACAGGCAGACAGGATCGGGGATTCAACCACCACAGTATTACGCACATCTGCACAGACGTCTATGTACCTGCTGTTGAATCCCCCCAATCCTGTAGGGTAGAGCCGCAGCACCGTCCTTTGGTGAGTCAACCCATTGAGACATATGGGGGTTTTTCCCCTCCGTCTAGTCTCGCGCATCAGCCGTAGTAACATTTTGTGGGCGTTCCCACACAGACCGAGTGTATCTATCTCCAATGCTAACGTTGGCTAGCTAACGGGGTGCCTGGGACAGACCACTGTTCCCCCTGACTGTCAGTGAGGTAAATCGCTGACACAACCCCACTATGCGCACACTCTAGTAGAGTCAATTGTAATAAAACTGATTTCCGCATCTTTTTCTTTGTACCAGGTGACCCCTGGGGTAAGGTGACCAGATTTCTCAAATGAAAATCGGGGGACATTTCCAGTCCGGCAATCAATATATCATTAAAATATCCAATGTTATTACCTATGAAATAAAAAAGGGGGATGATTCCAGTTTCATTTATTTTGTCCCCCCCTCACACACACACACACACACACACACACACACACACACACACACACACACACACACACACACACACACACACACACACACACATTTCATTCAGTGTGCCCCTTTACAAAATGTCAAGGTGTTCTCCAGCAGCATCAGGCCTGGCCGTCCAAACCTACAGCTCAGAATGTTTTATGAAAAGCCTCAGATCTCAAAAGGTGTTTTCGGTCTTACTGTCCTGAGTGCTTTTTCATTGTTCAAGGTTTCCTGGACCAGCAGGAAGCAGAACATGTAAACACTTGTTGGATGCCTGGATCAATGGGCGACATAGACGTGTGATGCTTTGATATGCTTTTAACGCTCCCGTAAGCCTCCCGCAAGCTTTTAGCTTGAGTGGTTGGTTGGCCATAAGTATCTTCACTAGATTTAAGAATGAGCCCGCTAGAGCTAGAGTTATTTCGGCTGCAGACGCTAGTAGAAAATCGGGGACATTTTCGGGGACTGTTGGTCACCTTACCCTGAGGGCCTCTACAGTTATCCTTATTGCACTAGTATATTAATAATGCTGTATTGAATATTACTTCATTCAGCACAGAAATGTGTCAATTGTTTTTGTTGTTTTTGTTATTGGACTAGTTTTATAGAAAATTTTAAAATAAGTTGTATGACGTGCACCCCCCCCGCCCCTCCTCCGCTCAGGAACATTCCAGACTTTTTTGTCTTTCATACAAATTTTCATAATGTCCTTCTCACTTGGAGCACTTTGCATAGAGCTCAGACAAAAGAGATCCTCAAATAAATGCATTTTAAAATAACTGTATTACAACAAATGTGGTTATTTCGATAAGAACAGATTTGACCAAAAAAAACACAAAGTCAGTTTTGCAACAAAAGCCAGCACATCCGCAGTGTGGCAGTGTGGCCTACAGGTGGATGTTGGGCTGCTACTGAATAATGAGCAGTGCTGCCTGGCAGCCAGGGGGACAGGCCAGCTGTCAAATCCAGCTTTAATGTGGCCTCAGTGGCAACATTAACTGACATCCTGTCTATTGTGTCCTGCTGGGCTATTGTGTCCAGTGTTTTGCTTGAAAAACAAATGAGGCTTCCAAGAGGATGTGGCTGTTACTAAGATATAATCATGAAAACTTCATCGCTGGACTGTACAAAACATCGTTCCTTTCCGCCTACAATCTCGCTACGTAGAGTAAAACATTTCACTTCCTATCGACTTTGTTCTGATGATTGACTTCTTTCTTCGTTTTTGTGTGAAGGTACCAACACTAGCTACGCTGCAAGCGTCTGGATCATATTAACATTAGCAGTAAGGGTGTCACTCATTTATTGCATGCTTTGTTTAACAAAACATTTGGAATGATTTTTGTCAGAAATCATCTTTATTTGATTTAATGTTCGATTATATTAGGATTTATTATGGGCAGACTCGTAGCGGTCAGTGACAAAAATGTGTGTGAGCTGAAAGACCGTGTTAGAGCCAGAGCTCGGCTGGCTCTATGGAGTGGGCGTTTACTGTATGGCTGGAAGATCATGTGATGACGTTTGGAGACCTATGCACCAAAGCTATATGTTGCAGGCTCCAGCCCATTTTAACAACTGCAACTGCTATAACTTGATCTGCCTTGCTACATCAATTTGAAGTTTCTATATTACCCGTCCAACCAAATGTTACTGATCACTGTGGCAGTTGGTCCTCACTCATTTCACCATAGGCACCTTTTACAGTACCCGCCATTTGACTCTTCGCATGTGTTAATTTCAGACATAAAAACGTGCACGTCCATATTGGTACTGTGCCACATTTATGCACTCGTTAGCGAGCTATACTGCTACTTTTATGGCCTTACTACAGCATACATGAAGGGTTCTCTCCCTCTTGAAGTGACAAACATGATCTATTCACTCTCCAATACAATCAAAGTTGTTCATCTCTAATCTGAGAGTTTACAGGGAAACGAGAGGCTGGGACAATAGATGCAACGTATTTGTGTTGGCATTTTCTTGTTTATTGGATAGTTCAACGTTGAGAAAGAGAGAGAGCTATTCGCAGAGAGAGAGACAGAGAGAGACAGAGGGAGAGAGAGAGATGGCATGTGGCAAAGGTCCCGGGCTGGATTTGAAGTGATTCTCATCTCAGACCGCTGAGCCGCCATGACACCCGATATATCCATGTGTGACAGAAACGTAACTGAATTGGAGGCAGGGGAGAAACAACAGCTTTTCCCCCTCTGCTCTCGGTGATGCTGCAGAAGGCCTGGTCCTCCAGGATTGGTGGGTGAGCTCCAGATTAACCAGCCTTGGTGGGGGGAGGGTCCCCAGGCCGGGCTCCTTGCCCCCCAGTCATCCATCACACACTCCAGCAGTCAACCATACTGACTTGACACAAGTACATGCATATAAATACACACTCACATGCACCCCCCACCACCACACACACACACACACAGTGATATGCTCTGGCACTCAGCAGTAGATTGCTTGTGCTTTTTCGCCAAGCCCGTACAGCAGATGCCTTGAACGGAGGTTTTCTGTGGGTTGGTCCCCAGCCTGGGAAGCCGGGTGCAGGGTGCAGGGTATGAGCTGCAGGGTGCAGGGTATGAGCTGGGTGCAGGGTATGAGCTGCCGGGTGCAGGGTATGAGCTGCAGGGTGCAGGGTATGAGCTGCGGGTGCAGGGTATGAGCCGGGTGCAGGGTATGAGCTGCGGGTGCAGGGTATGAGCGGGGTGCAGGGTATGAGCTGCAGGGTGCAGGGTATGAGCTGCGGGTGCAGGGTATGAGCTGCAGGGTGCAGGGTATGAGCTGCAGGGTGCAGGGTATGAGCTGCAGGGTGCAGGGTATGAGCTGCGGGTGCAGGGTATGAGCTGCAGGGTGCAGGGTATGAGCTGCAGGGTGCAGGGTATGAGCTGCAGGGTGCAGGGTATGAGCTGCAGGGTGCAGGGTATGAGCTGCGGGTGCAGGGTATGAGCTGCAGGGTGCAGGGTATGAGCCGGGTGCAGGGTATGAGCTGCAGGGTGCAGGGTATGAGCTGCAGGGTGCAGGGTATGAGCAGCCGGGTGCAGGGTATGAGCCGGTTGCAGGGTATGAGCTGCAGGGTGCAGGGTACGAGCTGCAGGGTGCAGGGTATGAGCTGCAGGGTGCAGGGTATGAGCTGCAGGGTGCAGGGTATGAGCCGGTTGCAGGGTATGAGCTGCAGGGTGCAGGGTATGAGCCGGTTGCAGGGTATGAGCTGCAGGGTGCAGGGTATGAGCTGCAGGGTGCAGGGTAGGAGCAGGAAAAGGAATCAAGAAAGAGCTGCCTGTTTTTTATTACTAGAATTATCGCACACTTTGCGTGCCCATTTCTAGCGTGCCTCGTACACTTTGCATGCTCACCTGTTGAGCAACTGTGCGCGCCCCTCCACCTTATTATAGTAGTGAGATTATAATGTATATATATATATATATATATATATATATATATATATATATATACAGTATATATATATATACATATATATATTTCTTTAGATATTAAATAATCTAAAGCAAAAATTCCATTCACTTAAATGTTGATTCCTTGACTTTAACTGAACTGACTTGAAGGATGAGTGCTATGTGTCTGAGAGCCAGGTGATAAAATGGTAGGGGTCAGATGCAGATTTGATGATGCTGCACGAGGTCGTTAAGATAGAAAGGCTATGAGCCATAATGTTCTGTCATATAACTCCTTTGATAGAAAGGAGTATGCTATGTAGCAACGGAATTATGCTTTCATATTATATGAAATCTATTGTCTCCTTTAGCTACTACATTCTATTTAGTAACAATGCACCAGTGTTAGCGCTCTTTCCCACCACATCTCGGTGGGCATTTAACACAGCAGATGATTAGACGTGTTAATGGCCGGATGGTATAGGAGCGAGATGCTGATGCAGCAGGACCAGAAACAGTCTCCTTCCTTGCGAGGGTTTTCGTGGGCGCCATGGCGGCGGAGGCGTTGTCGGATCTGGGTCTGCCATTTGCGTTAACAGTCTCGAGCGTCTTCACATCTCTAAATGACAAGAGAGCTGATGCAATCCCCCCGGGGCGCGTACGAGCTATCTCCCCGTGACAGAGTCTCCTCTTCAGAGGGAGCGGCACGGCCTAATGTAGGGTGGTGAGGATTGGGTTGGAAGCGCGCGCGCATGTGTGTGTGCGCGTGTGTGTGTGTGTGTGAGAGAGAGAGGGGGGGGTGGGCGTACCAGCAAGAGGAGCTATGAGAGACTGGGACAGAGGCAAAGAAATGCGGGACAAGTGGCTGAGAAGGGAGAGAACAGAGAGAGAGAGAGAGGGCTGTGTGAAGGAGAGGAAAACCGCTAAAGAGATACAATCATCACTGACATTTACAGTAGCCCAGCCCCCCCTTCCCCCCCTCCCAAGGCTGTACAAGCCTCTGGCTCATTGGCTCGTGAAAAAGCATGGAGATCCAAATACTTTGAGCATCAAAAGGCTTTTTCTTTTTTTTTTGGTAGGAATTAGCCCATGCCAGCCTGCAGGATAGCACATATCTGAAGCAGCAGTCCAGGCCAGCCATCTCAAGTGATGCATTGGAAATGTAACATCCCAGCAGCACAGCCCAGTGTCCTGATTAGAGAGAGGGGGGGAATGAGGGCGGCGCGCTGTGTGTGTTTGACCAGTGAACTGGAGATGGGATGCATGACTCCCTGCAGCAGCAGGAGGGGGTGGGCTGGAGATGGGATGCATGGCTCCCTGCAGCAGGAGGGGGTGGACTGGAGATGGGATGCGTGGTTCCCTGCAGCAGGAGGAGGGGGTGGGCTGGAGATAGGATGCATGGCTCCCTGCAGCAGGAGGGGGTGGACTGGAGATGGGATGCGTGGTTCCCTGCAGCAGCAGGAGGGGGTGGACTGGAGATGGGATGCGTGGTTCCCTGCAGCAGCAGGAGGGGGGTGGGCTGGAGATAGGATGCATGACTCCCTGCAGCAGCAGGAGGGGGTGGACTGGAGATGGGATGCGTGGTTCCCTGCAGCAGCAGGAGGGGGGTGGGCTGGAGATAGGATGCGTGGTTCCCTGCAGCAGGAGGAGGGGGGTGGGCTGGAGATAGGATGTGTGGCTCCCTGCAGCAGGAGGGGGTGGCCTGGAGATAGGATGCATGACTCCCTGCAGCAGCAGGAGGGGGGTGGGCTGGAGATAGCATGCATGACTCCCTGCAGCAGGAGGGGGGTGGGCTGGAGATAGGATGCATGACTCCCTGCAGCAGGAGGGGGGTGGGCTGGAGATGGGATGCATGACTCCCTGCAGCAGGAGGGGGTGGGCTGGAGATAGGATGCATGGCTCCCTGCAGCAGGAGGGGGGTGGGCTGGAGATAGGATGCATGACTTCCTGCAGCAGGAGGGGGTGGGCTGGAGATGAGATGCATGGTTCCCTGCAGCAGGTGGAGGGGGTGGGCTGGAGATAGGATGCATGACTCCCTGCAGCAGGAGGGGGTGGACTGGAGATGGGATGCGTGGTTCCCTGCAGCAGGAGGAGGGGGTGGGCTGGAGATAGGATGCATGACTCCCTGCAGCAGGAGGAGGGGGTGGGCTGGAGATAGGATGTGTGGCTCCCTGCAGCAGCAGGAGGGGGGTGGGTTGGAGATAGGATGCATGGCTCCCTGCAGCAGGAGGAGGGGGTGGGCTGGAGATAGGATGCATGACTCCCTGCAGCAGGAGGGGGTGGGCTGGAGATAGGATGCATGACTCCCTGCAGCAGGGGGGGGTGGGCTGGAGATAGGATGCATGACTCCCTGCAGCAGCAGGAGGGGGGTGGACTGGAGATAGGATGCATGACTCCCTGCAGCAGGAGGGGGTGGGCTGGAGATAGGATGCATGACTCCCTGCAGCAGCAGGAGGGGGTGGGCTGGAGATAGGATGCATGACTCCCTGCAGCAGGAGGGGGTGGGCTGGAGATAGGATGCATGACTCCCTGCAGCAGGGGGGGGGGTGGGCTGGAGATAGGATGCATGACTCCCTGCAGCAGGAGGGGGGTGGGCTGGAGATAGGATGCATGACTTCCTGCAGCAGGAGGGGGGTGGGCTGGAGATAGGATGCATGACTCCCTGCAGCAGGGGGGGGGGGGGGCTGGAGATAGGATGTGTGGCTCCCTGCAGCAGGAGGGGGTGGGCTGGAGATGGGATGCATGACTCCCTGCAGCAGGAGGGGGTGGGCTGGAGATAGGATGCATGACTCCCTGCAGCAGGGGGGGGGGTGGGCTGGAGATAGGATGTGTGGCTCCCTGCAGCAGGAGGGGGGTGGGCTGGAGATAGGATGCATGACTTCCTGCAGCAGGAGGGGGGTGGGCTGGAGATAGGATGCATGACTCCCTGCAGCAGGGGGGGGGGTGGGCTGGAGATAGGATGTGTGGCTCCCTGCAGCAGGAGGGGGTGGGCTGGAGATAGGATGCATGACTCCCTGCAGCAGGAGGGGGTGGGCTGGAGATAGGATGTGTGGCTCCCTGCAGCAGGAGGGGGTGGGCTGGAGATAGGATGCATGACTCCCTGCAGCAGGGGGGGGGTGGGCTGGAGATAGGATGTGTGGCTCCCTGCAGCAGGAGGGGGGTGGGCTGGAGATAGGATGCATGACTCCCTGCAGCAGGAGGGGGGTGGGCTGGAGATAGGATGCATGACTCCCTGCAGCAGGAGGGGGGTGGGCTGGAGATAGGATGCATGACTCCCTGCAGCAGGGGTGGGCTGGAGATAGGATGTGTGGCTCCCTGCAGCAGGAGGGGGTGGGCTGGAGATAGGATGCATGACTCCCTGCAGCAGGAGGGGGGTGGGCTGGAGATAGGATGCATGACTCCCTGCAGCAGCAGGAGGGGGGTGGGCTGGAGATAGGATGTGTGGCTCCCTGCAGCAGCAGGAGGGGGGTGGGCTGGAGATAGGATGTGTGGCTCCCTGCAGCAGGAGGGGGTGGGCTGGAGATAGGATGCATGACTCCCTGCAGCAGCAGGAGGGGGTGGGCTGGAGATAGGATGCATGACTCCCTGCAGCAGGAGGGGGTGATGTGCGGTGGGGGGTGGGGGGGGGGCTGTACAGGCTACAGAGGAGAGGCTGAGGTGGGGGAAGTACGTCCATGTTGTTTACCACTCAGTCCTCATGCGAGCCACTTGTAGTGACTCAGAGTGCCATGCGTGCGTCTGTGTGTAAACGCGTTGCGCCCTGCTGTGTCAGAGAGGGCTTGTGAGTAAATATGCTTTATTGAAATGCGAGGTGACACACGGAATGACTGAATTATACTAACTGATGTGTTCGGAGTTGGGAGGCAAAGTGGGCAGCCTCATTTCCACCTACGACATTTATTTCAATTTCATTTAATTACCGGGAGGGATGAGGCGAAAGGCGCGCGGGGGCACCCGTCGCTCCGATAAGCACTTATCCTCCGACCGCAGCTCCTCTGCCCGGAGTGAACCGTGAACTTCGACAAGAATTTTCGGGCAGCAATCTCTGGATGATATGATGGGGAAACAATCCGAGGGGGGGGGGGGGCGGAGAGAAGAGAGAGAGAGAGGCACTCAGGTGGAGCGAGATACTGCCATGCTTGACGAGCGTGTATGCTTTAGGGGGGATGGCCAGATGGTCGAGGGAGAAGACAGGCCGCAAGAGGAGAGGTCGGATAGAGAGAGCGGTGAGGCTGAGAGAGAAAGAGGAGTGGAGAGAGAAAGAGAAAGAGAGAGGTAAGGAGAGGATCAGTACTGCATTGGAGAGACCGTGAGGGAATGGGAGGAATACATGGTGAATGGTAAATGAACCTGCGTTTATATAACGCTTTTATCGCTTTACAGCCGATGAGTAGGTACATTCACCCATTCACACAGGCATTCTGACACAGATGGCGGCGAGCTACCATGGAGGCTGCATCAGAGTCCTGCGCGGGTCTGATTTTCAAGACCCGGTTCCGCCCGGCCCCGCGACGTGCAGTACCGACCCCGCTCCGCGAACCCGCACATATGATCAATCAGTACCGCAACCCACCCCGCCCCGCAGACATGAGACCCGCCCCCCGACCCGGAACCGCATATATATAATAACCGTTAATCTGCAGTGCAAACATTTTGTAGTGAACCTAATGAAACTGCCACCCTTTCACACGAGAGGCGAACAGCAGTCTTTCTGGCCGAGACTCATCAGCTGATGTACGTTAATTAGCTTTTAGCAGCTGCTAGCTCACTAACCAGCTGGATAGCTCTGCTATCAGACACACAGACAGTTACAGCAAGCAAAGTGACTTACCAGCTATTTCCAATATGTCCGGTATAATCCATACTGCCTTTATGATCGCTGTTGGAGGAACGTAAATCCACGTTGGGATGAGACCTCTCCACTTTCACGCTATCCATCCATGACATGTTGTTGCCTGTTGCTATGAAAACAGCCAGTGTGTATGTTTGACTGGAAGCTAACGTTAGCCTACTATATTATCTGTCCGACTCGTATTGTCTCCAATCAATCACCTTGACCGCAGCTGAGTTTTGAATGTTTTGTGCAGTCCATATAGCGTCACACATTGCACAGTATGCGCATACTTGAAACGATGCCGGTTATGTAGCCTAAACAAAAGCGAAAACGTGCGTCAGAAACTTTTCTCCTGTTCGAGTCAGACCAGCTGCCAGACACTCCCCCTGCCAGACACACCCCCCCCTGCCAGACACACCCCCTGCCTCCATCTGAGTGCAACAGAAAAACATACATGGCTCATACGTCGTCGTTGTTCCACCCGCCGCCCGTCCGCATTTATTAATTTTTACCCGCCGCCCGACCCACCAATTTACAGAAGTGTATTTTTTACCCGCCCCCCGCATTTTTTTGCGGGTACCCGGCGGGGCCCCGCGGAACCCCGACCCGGTGCAGGACTCTGGGCTGCATGGTATGGTATCCATATACCAGCAATTTTGGGGTTCCGGATCTTGTCCGAGGACACATCATTTAATTAACATTTAATGTTAATTGTCGTCTGATTGCACTGTCTATATGTCAATATGTATATGTCTAACGCTGTGTCTCTTGATGCCCAAAAAGAATTTCTCCCAAGGGAGACAATAAAGGCTTATACAATTCAATTCAACATCGACATGCGGGAGGAGGGCGGGAATCAAACCACCGACCTCTTTTATTCCAAAGCAATTAGGGGATGACCCCCCTCTACCTCCTGAGCCAGAGCCAGAGCCACAGACGCCCCCAATACATATAAGAGTGAAAAGAGAGGAGGGGTCAGTGCAGCAGAGAAGCTGTGTCACGGGGGGGGGGGTGTGGTGGTGCTGATGAGAGGGTTCTGGGATGGGAAGACAGATCACCTAGTGAAGCCCGGGCTTGTTCAAAGCGCTACCCAATAAGCACAGGACAGCTGAGCAGAGAGAAGGAGGCCCCGCCTGGCCAGATCCGTTCCCCCCCAGGACAGGTTCTCTGTCAGTACTGGCCCAAATGAAGAGGGAGTGCAGAGAAACTGGGCCTCGCGCCGCGCCGGAGAGCTCCTACTGGCTCCCATTCAGTGTGCGAGATTGCACCAGTCACCCAGCAGCACTTACTCACAATACCGCTGTCCATCTGTTGATTCAGTTATCAAGCAGCTCTGTCGTGCGTGCGTGCGTGTGTGTGTGTGTGCGTGTGTGTGTGCGTGTGTGTGTGTGTGTGTGCTGAGAAAGGGTGCCTATAGCTTGAGAGAGGTGTCTGTAGTAGGACAGATAGGGAGGGAATGGAATTAAAGCAGGATGAGGCGAGACCCAGGCGCTCCCCTGAGCTTTCATTCACACAGCTTATTGTGCACGAGAGCAAAAAAATGTGAATACTGCCCCCCGTTGTCCTCTGACTGACTACACATATTTTACTGCTGCATGCAATATCCCCCCCCCCCCTCCCCCCACCCAAAAAAATATCTCACACGGGGGGGGGGGGGGGGGGGGTTATGGGAGGGTGTGTGTGTGTTTATGGTTTTTTTCTTGTCTTCTCCCATTTTCTCCCCGATTGTACGCGGTCAGTTCCCCCTGCTGCTAGGGATGGGAGCGTTCCGATCCAATATCGGTATCGGGTGCCGATACTGACATACGGTAATTCACCAATCGGATCGGATCGGAATCGGGGGTGGGGGGATTCAATTCCAGCGCAGGAAGCACAGCCATAAAGCTGGCCGTAATTTGCCCATGTATAATAGTATCCTCCTTCGCCTTGTATATTTTCTTAATTTTGTCTGCTTTTTGTAAGGTATATTTCAAATATCGGTATCGGCATAATATCGGTATCGGCAGATATCCAAATTCAGGTATCGGAATCGGATCGGAAGTGAAAAAATGTGGATCGGTGCATCCCTACCTGCTGCCCCCCGGTCGTGGCTCCACCCCCTCTGCCGATCTGGGGAGAGTTGTAGACGAGCACATACTTCCTCCGATACAGTCGCCAGCCGCTTCTTTGCACCTGACAGCGAGGGGTTTCACCAGCAGGACGTTGCACGTGGGAGGATCAGGCTATTCCCCCCCCCCCCCCCGCCCCCCCACCCCAATAAAAAATAAATGACAGGCACTAGTGCAGCGACACATTAGCCATGTTCAGAATGGTTCACTCATTCACTCACTCACTATTCCCCATGTAGTGTTTATCATATAGTGAACTATATGTAGTGTTTATCATAATAGTGAACTATATGTAGTGTTTATCATAATAGTGAACTATATGTAGTGTTTATCATATAGTGAACTATATGTAGTGTTTATCATAATAGTGAACTATATGTAGTGTTTATCATATAGTGAACTATATGTAGTGTTTATCATATAGTGAACTATATGTAGTGTTTATCATAATAGTGAACTATATGTAGTGTTTATCATATAGTGAACTATATGTAGTGTTTATCATAATAGTGAACTATATGTAGTGTTTATCATATAGTGAACTATATGTAGTGTTTATATAGTGAATTATTTGGGGAATGAACAAACAAGTTTCGGACAAGTTTCGGACCAGCTCAGTGGCCTTGTGGTTTGAGTGTCTGCCCTGAGACTGGGAGGTTGTGAGTTCGATCCCCGGCCGAGTCATACCAAAGACTATAAAAATGGGACCCATTGCCTCCCTGCTTGGCACTCAGCATCAAAGGGTTGGAATTGGGGGGTTAGATCACCAAATGATTCGCGAGCGCGGCGCTGCTGCCATGCGGAGAACAAATTTTGCACACTCAGGTGTGTGACAATCGTTGTGACTTTACTTTACTTTACTTTGACATGACCTCACTCTTCTCCTTTGGTAAACATGACTGCATTGCATTGTGGTATATGGGAGAAAATGTAGTGTACATTCTCTGTTCACTAGAAACTGCAGTGCATTGTGGGTATTTTATAGTGAATCAAATTAACAGTTGAGAATTCGGACACTGGTACAAAATGGCCAATACACTATATAGTCCACTATTTCTGTAATCGGGACCGCTTTCGAACAGGGCTTATGTGTGTGTGCGTGTGTGCGTGTGCGTGTGTGTGTGTGTGTGTGCGTGCGTGCGTGCGTGTGTGTGTGTGTGTGTGTGTGATTGCATCTCGCACTTCATTACGATGTCATGCCGGTGATTAATTGTTGCCAGTTCAGCATTAATGACCTGGGAGAATAGCACGGCAGTAAACCTCGGTCGGGTTCCCACGGTGCCGTGGCGTGGCGTGGCGTTAAGACGGCGTGAGACGACGTGATTGGATAGATCCCTCTTGTCCTCCAGTCATTCGGCGTGTGCAATGTTCAAAATGTTTGCAGACTTGATTACCCAGCGGGGACGCTTGAGAGTCAATCAGAGCAAGCCAAGCGCCATTCAGAGGCCAAATGGAAAACAAACCTGTAGCTGGGAATATTAGCTTCCACGTTAATGGCTTTTGACTGAGTGCAATTCGCTCCGGCTGACAATTTATGCTGTCGCACCAGACGGCAGGATGGATATATACATATGGATATACAAATATTTGGATTTTTTGTTGTTGTTGTTGCTTCTGAATAAATGTTGTCAGATGCGAATTGATATGTTGATAAAGACTTCTGAATAAATGTTGTCAGATGCGAATTGATATGTTGATAAAGACTTCTGAATAAATGTTGTCAGATGCGAATTGATATGTTGATAAAGACTTCTGAATAAATGTTGTCAGATGCAAATGGGCATGTTGATAAAGACTAATGCATGTAATACTCTCATTCTGGAAACTCATTCCCCAAATTGTCTGTAATAGATTTTCCACAGTGAGCTATGTTAGCTTGCACATTTTTGTGAGCGTATTATCGTCTTAACATGTGCACCTCTGGATGTTCACCTATAGATAAACCTACTGAGCAGAGCCTAGCCTTGGTACAGTGTGTGGGTGTGTGTGTGTTTGCACAGGGTCCTAACCAGCTTGTCGGAGAGAGAGTGGGTATGTTTCACAAAATTTGACCTTTTGGTCACGTTTACACCTGGTTTTGAAGTTGTATCTGTAGCCGCTTATCCTGCCCTTTGCATTTACACCTGTTCTTTTTTATATGGATTCTTGTTGTATTCTGTCCACATTGTGAGCAAATGATTTTTTTTTACCAAAAACAAAGATGGCAGTTTTGGTCTGATTAGACATAATCATTTTCAGTCTGTAACGTTGAGGCGGAGCGGGTCGTCTGTTGCGTCTTCTCCTCTTGGGAGGCGACAGAGATGACAACAGGTTGTTTTTGCTGCAGCAGTAGTGTTTTTGCTGCGGCGAGGCGAGACACTGCGACAGTGATGACAGGTGGGAGCTGCTGCTGGTGCTGGTGCTGGTGGTGGTGGTGGTGCTGGTGGTGGTGATGGGAGCTGGACTCCTCGGGTGAAGCTGAGGCGATGGTAAACTTCAGAGTGAGTCATGACGTCTCTCTCTACCCCCGTGGGCAGCGCTCTCTCACAAACGTGAACACAGTCTCCTGATTGCATTTACACCTGGCTGCCTCTGGCTGAGATCCGGCCACATTCGCAGCAATGCGTGCTGTTTATTCTGTGCAGTCTTTTTCCTGATCCAGATGATATGGGTTATCCAGTTACAGATCACATTTTAATACCAGGTGTAAATGGGGTCTTCTTTTGATCACAGTGTGTGTTATTAATCTGAGGCTTTTGACTTGACTATATCAAAACACTGCCTTGTTCAGTGCCTCTCATCTGGTTTTCCACGCCGTAATGAATTAAGAGTGCAGTGCAATCAAATATTCATCCACACTAGCCTAAGAATTCATTTGGGTAAGTGAAAATAAAAATAGTCTTCTCTTAAAATTTCACTCAGTACATTTGAGTATTCTTTCTTTTTTCACTTACAAAATGATATAAATTTGTCTCTGCAAAACTGCCCTAAATGTGGTTTTGGCAACAAGATGTTAAAGATGATAGAGACACTGCGGAGCGCCTCATCATTCAGAAACCACGCCCAAAACGGGGGGAAACAAATCCCCCCCTCCCCCCCCCCCAATCCTGGCGTTCTCCTATGTCACATGTTGCACACAAAGATCATATATACGGAAGATATACTTCCTTGACAGCTAGATCCACACTTTTCTTCTCGCCAATTCTCAATGGCTTCCTTGTTTCGCTCGGGAGTACAAAAAATCTAATTGGCCATTTCTTACATTTGTTGTCTGCCCAGCCCACCACACAACAGCCTTTAACTGTGTTTAATTCAAGGAAATGATGCTGGTGTATGGAACTGAATGGAGAGCTTTTCCCCGTGATGGGCGTGGCCTATTTCATTGCAGTGTCTCTACAGTAGGGCACCATAAATAGTATGGTGATAGTATGTGAGCCAGACGTCACGTGATGCGTGATGAATATCTCAACCTTTCATGTCCTAAACCCCCGCCCCCTTTTTTGCTTTCTCCGTCAACTTTCCCACTTCCTGTTTCCTGTTATACTAGGCCATTTCCTGTTATACTACGAGGCACTGTAAGCCTATTGGAGGACTGCTCAAGCCACGCCCTCTCTACTCCTTCACACTTTAAGCTAGAAACTCCATTCAAACTTTAAACGGCTCACCACTTTTAATAGTTTATTACTCGTACTCAGCTTTAGATATTTTTTTTTACTTTTTTGAGAAATCAAAGTTTACGTTTTATTTAATATTTTTTCAACCTTGATAATGGCTGGAGAAAAGCATGAAACATAAACTGTGATTTCTCAAAAAAGTACAAAAGATAGCTAAAAGCTCAATAAATTACAAAATTTAATTAAAAATTAAACTATTAAAAGTGGTGACCCGTTTAAAGTTTGAATGGAGTTTCTAGCTTAAAGTATGAAGGAGCAGTTAGAGTTCAAAGACGGCATGGTTTGAGCAGTCCTCCCATAGACTTACTGCACAGTGTCTAGTATAATAGGAAAGGGCAAGTTGACCTGTGTTCTGAAAAGGGGCGGTGCTTAGGACCGGTCAGTTGAGTTCAGTCGGTCCCCATCTGACTCATTACTGGTCAGAGTGGGGGGGGCATGGTCGGCTATGTGAATGTGTGTCTCTGTATGTGTGTGTGTGCGCGCCTTCTGCCCAAACGTCCCTAACACTCATGTCCTCTCTCACCCCTGCTGTCCCCCTTGCAGTTTGCTCCCAGTTCTCCCGCGGAGTGTACGCCATCTTCGGATTCTACGACAAGAAGTCCATGAACACGCTGACGTCCTTCTGCGGCGCGCTGCACACCTCCTTCGTCACGCCCAGTTACCCCACCGATAACGAGGTGCAGTTTGTCATCCAGATGCGCCCCGCCCTCCGGGGGGCCGTCCTCAGCCTGCTCTCCCACTACAAGTGGCAGAAGTTTGTGTACCTCTACGACACCGACCGAGGTAGGTGACCCCCCGCGGGCCTGGACTCAGAACTTATTTTATAGCTTCGATAATTACAGCTTGGACCCATATGAGCATTCTGGAAGCTGGAAGTAGCAGCGAGTGCAGACCGTGGTTATAGCACAGGATGGCTTCGCCTCTTAATAGCTCATAGACATAATATATATTAGCACTATTTTCTGCAGAAGTTTGAGGTGACACTAGTGGTTCCCAAACGGGTGTACGTGGTGGAGGTACCACAGGGGGTACTTGAGAGAAAGGGGCAAATGGAGAAATGTCAGAATAAATCATGACATTTTGAAAATAAATTAAACTGTAAAGTAAATTTGCTCAGGAGGCACTAATTGCAACTGTTTCACGCCATTTCTTATTTTGTAATGTTATATTCTTCAAAAGGTGGGTGATCATTCATTCATTGCATCAAATGCTATATTTTCCTCTTTCAGTTCTCTAAGCAAAATGTTGTCGTCGGGTAAAGGGGGTACTTGGGTTCAGAAATCAGGGGAAAAGGGGGTACTAAAGCCAAAAAAAGTTTGTGAACCACTAAATCTGACAGACATTCACTGTGTATACCTTATGATTACCAGTAGCTAGTAAAACTTGCAATAACGAGTAGCAGCACTTTATGAAATTGCACGTCTTATGAGGCATAACCTTTCGATTCTTTGTAACAGTAGGGTCGGCTCGTGTCGGTTAATCTTCCGTTTAATCATGTCGTTTGATATTGGCTCGTCTTTCATCTGAAATGAGGTATGTCACAGCTGCTTTCTTTACAAATCACAGCCTCCGCCTGTGGGGGCTGCTTATTGTGTGCCACGCGTCAATGGAGGTTTTGTGTACTTCCCAGATTGCATCGCTTTGTTGACACTAGACGGTGGGTGAACGCGCGGCGGCGGCGGCGTGTGTTTGACACCCCGTCAAACATGGAAAAAGCGTTAATTTCTGCGATCTCTTTAATGTCAGACAGGAAAATGAATCTGGCTAGAATATTAATCCTCTCCTCCCACAGTCGTCTCAATCTGTCTCAGACTCAGAGAGCACCTGCAGACATGTTGAGGGACACAGAGACGCTGTTGTGTTGTGTGTGACGGACAAAGCCAGACTGTGTCGTCTTGTCTCTCTCTGAGAAGCAGCGGTTGTGAAGGTGCCCAAACGAGGTGTCCTCCTCCGCTCGCTGCACATAGCAGCAGCCTGGACGGGGCTGTGTTTATTTGCTCATTATAGAAGGTCCTGACCTGCAGATATGCTTCAAGCTGCCTGTCTTCTCTGCAGCGTGATCTTTGCTCTCTGCTTCGGTCTTCATTTCTGGTCCATCATCCCCTCCTCCACCACCACCAGCACCAGCACCATCACATCTCCCTCTGTGTTGCTCTGAGGCAGAATATGATGTGTGCTTTACTGTCTTTGGGCTCTGCAGGCCTGCAGGGGTCAGAGCTGAGGGCCTTAATCCTGCACGCAGCCTGGAGATAATACGTGCTTAATTAGGGTCAGTCGGAGTGGAACAGTCGTTCCAGCTTCCCCCTGCGGATGCCAGCAACCCACACGTCCTTCAGCACAGTCAGCCACCGCTGCCCGGCCGACCCTCTGTCTCTCTCCCCCATGCCTCCTCTGTCTGCTAGGTGAGGCTGTCTGGGGGCATGATCTGGATGCATTAGAGGAAGGAAATCGAAATGGAACGACAGAAGAAGAGTGGGTGAGAGAGCGATGTCAAACAGATGAACGAGGGAGGAGAGGAGAGACAGAGAAAGAAACAAAACACAGTTATCAGTCCAGCAATTAAGCCAAGAGCCACATGTGATTTAGGGCCTTCTACCTGTGCACAGACAGCTCCCCCGGTGTAGCGCACATCCCTGTCTACCTGTGCACAGACAGCTCCCCCGGTGTAGCGCACATCCCTGTCTACCTGTGCACAGACAGCTCCCCCGGTGTAGCGCACATCCCTGTCTACCTGTGCACAGACAGCTCCCCCCCCGGTGTAGCGCACATCCCTGTCTACCTGTGCACAGACAGCTCCCCCGGTGTAGCACACATCCCTGTCTACCTGTGCACAGACAGCTACCCCGGTGTAGCGCACATCCCTGTCTACCTGTGCACAGACAGCTCCCCCGGTGTAGCGCACATCCCTGTCTACCTGTGCACAGACAGCTCCCCCGGTGTAGCGCACATCCCTGTCTACCTGTGCACAGACAGCTCCCCCGGTGTAGCGCACATCCCCGTCTACCTGTGCACAGACAGCCCCCAGTGTAGCACACATCCCTGTCTACCTGTGCACAGACAGCCCCCTGGTGTAGCGCACATCCCTGTCTACCTGTGCACAGACAGCCTCCCGGTGTAGCGCACATCCCTGTCTACCTGTGCACAGACAGCTACCCCGGTGTAGCGCACATCCCTGTCTACCTGTGCACAGACAGCCCCCTGGTGTAGCACACATCCCTGTCTACCTGTGCACAGACAGCCCCCAGTGTAGCACACATCCCTGTCTACCTGTGCACAGACAGCTACCCCGGTGTAGCGCACATCCCTGTCTACCTGTGCACAGACAGCCCCCAGTGTAGCGCACATCCCTGTCTACCTGTGCACAGACAGCCCCCCCCCCGGTGTAGCGCACATCCCTGTCTACCTGTGCACAGACAGCCCCCCAGTGTAGCGCACATCCCCGTCTACTTGTGCACAGACAGCCCCCCCCCCGGTGTAGCACACATCCCTGTCTACCTGTGCACAGACAGCTACCCCAGTGTAGCACACATCCCTGTCTACCTGTGCACAGACAGCTACCCCAGTGTAGCACACATCCCTGTCTACCTGTGCACAGACAGCCTCCCGGTGTAGCGCACATCCCCGTCTACCTGTGCACAGACAGCCCCCTGGTGTAGCGCACATCCCCGTCTACCTGTGCACAGACAGCCCCCCGGTGTAGCCCCCCCCCCCTGTGCACAGGCACATGCCAGGCCACTCTGGCCTCCCCGCTCCCTGCCTGCAGTGTAACAGGATCCCTTATTAGTGGGAGGACATTGGCCCCAGGAGGGGATTAGAGTCGTTTATTGATGCACTCCATCCAGCACTTTGGGGGGCTTTGACACTTGGCTCATCAGGCAGACAGATGTGTCAGAGAGCCTCTACCTGCCGCTTATCAGGTGCTGCAGCTCCCCTGGCAATATGGACAGTGACTGCTGCCCAGAGCAGGACGAGACGAGTGACAAGGGGAAATAGCCTTCAGGGATTCTTTATTTATTTATTTATTTTTTTCCCTCTCTGAAGTGCAGGTAAAGTTGACAGATGACGCTGTTGTTTGACTTTATTTATTTATTTATTTTGTTGCATTCGGGGGGGGGGGGGGGTGTTTGAATGACAGTGACTTTAGGTCACCTTGAGAGTCAGGGAGTGGGACCTGCTTGCGTTGTGTGTTATTACAGTCAAGCTGTGCGTGCGTGCGTTGACTTTGTTGTGTTAGCAGCAGCAGCGCTGTCTGAGAAACTAAAGTGGCGTCTGCAGAGAGAGAAGTTGCTGCTCGGTAATAATGCAAAGCTCCAGGCTCAGACTAAATGGCGAATAAAGCCGGAGTGTCAGATTCTTTTCAAAACATAAGTGGCAAAAAAAACGAATAGAGCGTTAATATGTCCCATCAGCCCTCTCCGCCGGCAATTTGTTCTGACAGATCGTTGACTTTGTGTTTGTCTGCCTGCCATCTGCACTAAATGAGTACTGTAAACACACTACCGTCCTGTCCGGTCATGCTGTTTCACACACGGCCCCCCCCGTTTACCACGAGGTATTATTTGCTTGAGTGCGTTTTACCTTTTTTAATTTGCGTGTTTTGATGAAAGCATTGATCGCAATACGCAATTTGCAATTATTCTCCAAACTCTCTTGTTAGGGAGAGAGAGAGAGAGAAAAAAAACATTGTGGTACCCAAAAAAATAAAATAAAAATCATTCACTAGTTGAGTTCCACCGAGGGATTTTATTCAGTCAATAGAATAGATTAATTACAACCAGGCTACGCACTTGGCACTGTTATTGGACCGGCAGGGGGAAAAAATGCTTTTAGGCCTTTAGTGCGGTCGGTGCTTTCAGTCTGAAAGGGAGATCGGCCGTATGCTGCAGGCTGCAGGCTCTGATGTATTGGAGGGAGATGGAGGGGAATTTGTAGCCTAAATGCCTGTCTGTCAGACGGCTGTTTGAGAGCAGACGTTATGACGAACGAGCTGTATTTCAAGCAAATTGAGCCTCCATTGAAAGTGGTTAGACCAGCTTAATGACTGGCTACTCTTCTCTTATCGACGGTAATAGAGTGAGAGAGGGTACCTGATGTGTGTGTGTGTGTGTGTGTGTGTGTGTGTGTGTGTGTGTGTGTGTGTGTGTGTGTGTGTGTGTGTGTCAGTGTGACTCACTCTCTCTGTTAGGGGTGGGAATCACCAGATGCCCACGATACGATAGTATTGCGATATCGCCGATATTGCGATATATTGAATATTGCGATATTTCGATATATTGTCTAACTCCTTTTCCTACCTTTTCCTTGACCTCACCGGAAGTAAAACATGCAGTGTTTTTTTGTTTTGTTTTGTTTTTGCCCCACACATAGGCTACATTATTAAGCTTCTCTGGACTCAATAGCCACTGCAGGCAGGGACTGCAACATCAGGCGCTTCGGGCAGATGCCCGGTGGCCTGGCATGGCATGGCATGGCCTGCAAAAAAAAAAAGAAAAAAAAAAGGGGGGGGGGGGGGGGGTTTAATATCGATACTTGGCGTCCAAATATCGCGATACTATAGTGTATCGATGTTCTCCCCCCACCCCTACTCTCTGTGTGTGTGTTGTGTGCACGCAGAGAGGTGAGAGGTTCAAGCGCAACGCCCGAAATCGAGGCGCTTCGCCTCGTTCTCGTGACACATATCACTACTCGTCTTTTTGAATTACCCCGCCAAACATGACCTGCTCTGACTGAGAAATTTTGACATTTCTCATCACACTTTTTATACACAAATCCTCTGTTCATTTGTTTGGTTTGTTTTTCATTCCCTTTGCAATTCTAAGCTCTCCGAGAGTGAATATTGTTTTTTCATCCATTCAATTTGCTGCAGCAGACTGCAGCCTTTAAGAGCCGGCCTGTATATATAGGGTGAAGGGAGACGGAGCTTGCCCTTTTCCGTTGTGGCGGTCAGGTATGGGCAGATAATTGCCAGGTCTGTGCAGCAGAGACAGATGATTACAGCCTTTATTGTCTCTCCCAGGCACAATCAACCCTGATTCAGCAATCTCACCTCCACTTGATTTATGAGTGTCTCTCTCTCCCTCTACTTTATGTCTCTTACCTCTCCTCTCTGTCCCTTCGTCCTGCCTATCTATCTACATTTGTGTTCTCTGTTCTCTGACTGTTACGTTATCTCTACCCCCCCCCCCCCCCTCGTCGTCTACTGTAGTCTCCACCATGTTCCCCATCATGCATCTGTGCAGTATCTATCCTGCACTAGCTACAGCGCCCACAAGCTGTCCCTCCTTAAATACGGTGACGTAGATGAGAATAGATAGCTCTGTGAAGCAAAGCTTCTCCATCCACTGGTGGTGGCCAGGCCATTTGTGATGGGTTCTGTTATTTTCAGTCGGGCGCCGTTTCAGGCGCATTTGTGGATAAACGTGATTTGATGAGAAAATATTGCTTTTTGGCTGTTTTAGGGTTTCATCAGATTTGAACAAAATAAAGACTTTTTCGCTGTTTTGAAGCTCATAAAGGTACAAGCAGAACTACAATAATGCTTGCATTCCCTAAGTTGCCAGGTTTGCAGTTTTTAATGTACTTGGGAATGTTATAAATCCTGTAGGGATTAAAACACTGTTCATAAAGTTGGTCAGGGTTGTAATTGTGGAGGTTTCTCATTGGTTTGTTATTCTGGACTAGTTTCATTGATCATTGGGCTGTTTATGGCTTGGCTTTAATTGGCACTGGGAGGTTTTTTTTCGAGAACCTGGCAACAATTCTCCCCGTGTGTGTGTGTGTGTGTGTGTGTGTGTGTGTGTGTGTGTGTGTGTGTGTGTGTGTGTGTGTGTGTGTGTGTGTGTGTGTGTGTGTGTGTGTGTGTGTGTGTGTGCGCGCCTGTGTGTGCGTGTCTGTGTAAGAATAGGACTTTCCTGGATAAATAAGGGATACAAAATTTATGGGCACTCAAGACTGCAAATGTAATGTGTTAGTATGTTATGTTATGCTATGCTACGCTATGTTATGTTACGGTATGTTATGTTTGAATTATTTCTTCATTTTTAATAAATGTCTCAGAACAGAGTTGACTTAAATCTTTTAGGCCCTTTTTCTCAAAAACATAGTTTGGAAACAGTCAAGACATCTATCTCACTCAATCTTTGGAATACAAAGACATTTTTTATATCACCAGACAGCTCAAATTCTCCTCTTTCCAAAAGTGTATTAAACTCAAAATGGTTTGAGGGGTCATTGTGACCGGACTGCCTTAGAGCCAAGCTGTTTTCGAGCCAAGCACTTACCCAGAGACAATGTAAGGTCTGCAAAGAGAATGAAATGGAACACATCCTTTCATCTAATCTGAGAAAACCTCCCCCTCTGTCCTCAGGAACTTCACAAAGTGAAATAAAACTCCTCCCCCTCTGTCCTCAGGAACTTCACAAAGTGAGTCTCAAATGAAGCTCCTCCCCCTCTGTCCTCAGGAACTTGACAAAGTGAGTCTCAAATGAAACTCCTCCCCCTCTGTCCTCAGGAACTTCACAAAGTGAGTCTCAAATGAAACTCCTCCCCCTCTGTCCTCAGGAACTTCACAAAGTGATTCTGAGATGAAACTCCTCCCCCTCTGTCCTCAGGAACTTCACAAAGTGATTCTGAGATGAAGCTCCTCCCCCTCTGTCCTCAGGAACTTCACAAAGTGAGTCTCAAATGAAACTCCTCCTCCTCTGTCCTCAGGAACTTCACAAAGTGAGTCTCAAATGAAACTCCTCCCCCTCTGTCCTCAGGAACTTCACAAAGTGATTCTGAGATGAAACTCCTCCCCCTCTGTGCTCAGGAACTTCACAAAGTGAGTCTCAAATGAAACTCCTCCCCCTCTGTCCTCAGGAACTTCACAAAGTGAGTCTCAAATGAAACTCCTCCCCCTCTGTCCTCAGGAACTTCACAAAGTGAGTATCAAATGAAACTCCTCCCCCTCTGTCCTCAGGAACTTCACAAAGTGAGTCTCAAATGAAACTCCTCCCCCTCTGTCCTCAGGAACTTCACAAAGTGATTCTGAGCTGAAACTCCTCCCCCTCTGTCCTCAGGAACTTCACAAACTGAGTTTTAAATGAAACTCCTCCCCCTCTGTTCTCAGGAACTTCACAAAGTGATTCTGAGATTAAACTCCTCCCCCTCTGTCCTCAGGAACTTCACAAAGTGATTCTGAGATTAAACTCCTCCCCCTCTGTCCTCAGGAACTTCACAAAGTGATTTTCAAATGAAACTCCTCCCCCTCTGTCCTCAGGAACTTCACAAAGTGATTCTGAGATGAAGCTCCTCCCCCTCTGTCCTCAGGAACTTCACAAAGTGATTCTGAGATGAAGCTCCTCCCCCTCTGTCCTCAGGAACTTCACAAAGTGATTCTGAGATTAAACTCAGCTCAGGAGAGATTATCTGAGAAGTGTTGAGCAATGAAATGCTCAGTCTGCTCCCATCTGTCCAACAAGGCAAGTGAAGGACTTGTATCCCTGAGCCATGAATACAGCATTATAGCTCATGTCACAGCCTGCTGTCTCTCTCTCTTTCTCTCTCTCTCTCTCTCTTTCTCTCACCCTCTCTCTCTCTCTCTCTCTCTCTCTCTCTCTCTCTCTCTCTCTCCTCCCAAAATATCCCTGCCTGACTGCCTCTCTGTATTATGGTGATTTTGCCACTCTTCAAAATACCCAGAAGAAATACAAAAAAAAACTCCAATGCGCTCTCTTCTTTAAAAAAGTTAAAATGCCTTAATTTCCATGGCATTGTCATATAAAGTCCAATTGGACTTGAAAGTCTTTGTATCCCTAGTATCCAAAGAGCACCTTAAACAAACAAACTTTGAGTCCAAGAAGTGCTCCTTCCCAAACATTTGTTTGATTCTTCAAAACGCCCCAGTTGAAAGTGAAACTAAACTTAAAAAGGAGAAAGAAAATTGAATGAAGAAGCCAAAGCTGCCCAATTTGTCTCCTTTGACAGTGCCAAAGCACTTTTATTTCTCATTGACGTTTTGTGACTGGCAATTTGGAGCGAGCAGCAGCGCCGTGATATTTTTCTCCCCGGTAAGAACCGGAGCCGCCTGATGGTGTTGTGAGACAGGGGACGCTGCTCGGGCCTGTCTGAACATATTGATGTGTCTCCATTCATCGCTACACAAAGGAGGCGATGACAAATTAAGAACAATGGCCGCTCCTCTGTCATCCCTCTCCATCATTTCCGCTGCCAATCAATACTGCGAATGTGATACAGTTAGCAGGAAGCGATCCAGTAGCCGGCCGCGGCGCAGAAAGGCACCGCTGTTTACTTTGATCATTTAACTGCTGACAGCTGCGACCGCCTTTTTGAAACGGTGTTCGATGCCGCACCCTCATTACCGCACCAGGAAGTCGTATCTCCTTTGGATAAAAGCTTCGCTCGGTTCCAGCGTTCAGTCCACAATATCTCCAGGGAGTCTCCTTTTTATTCGCTCCGTCAATATTTCCAATCTCCCCCCCAACTGCAGCGGAGTCGATTCAACAAAGTTATCTGGAGCAATAAAGTGTGCGTATTGATTATTCGGTTGCTCCGGCATTTGTGATTGTTACGGGAACAGCGTATTACAAAGTAGAACGTCTGATGTACCCCCCTCCAGAGCAGACATGCAGACAGTATTTTTGTGATGAAGAATTTTCTATTTTAAAATAAAAAAGGACACAAGACAACAAGACTCCTTCCATGGCCAGGGGCGGATATGAAAGGCTGCCCCACCACCTCTGCCTGAAGGTAGTTATTCCACAACGGAGACGTTTGATAAAATACGCCCGTTTTGCCCATCATCTGTTCCACTTTTTTTTCTCCACACAGCCAGGGACTCGGTTGTGATGCTCCCACATGCAGACATTCTTATTATCTTTTGACACTTTTTTGTCAACCTCTGTTGGCAATGGTTTTATTTTGTTAGCAGAAGCCTGCAGTGTCGGGGAAGAGGCTTTTGAAAGAGGTTTCACAAGCTAGCGGTTACTAAGATTGGAAGAAGTTGAACAACAGCAAAGCTCCCCTCAAGAGAAAAATAGTTTTGTTCACTTTTACTCAAACTTTCTTTCATTCCTGTCTGTCTGCTAGATTATATAGTCTGGAAAGTAAACCCGAAACATACAACTCGGTTTGGCTTCCTTTCCTTACAAAATAAAAGGTCGAAGGAGTGTCATATCTTTCTGTTTGTTGTTGTTTTTGTAAACATAAATAAAATATTGCACAATTATTAAAATATTATTAACACGTTAATTGCCAAGAACGAGTTGAGTCGTCAAACACAATCCAGCTGTTCACTGCCAACGACGAGTTGAGTCGTCAAAAAAATGATTTTTTTTTTTTTGACCGTGGGATGTGCATCTAACCCTTTTACATCTCTTATATAATTATTGGAGCCACCGAACGTTTACAACCCATTCCACCGACCCACTAAGTGGCAACAGTGCTCTCCTGACTAGAGGAAGGCAAGCATTTTTTTAACTTGTCACGCCATTCTCACCCCAGCCATTCTCATGAAAATGGATGGGGGAAAACGCTTTCGTTTTCGCGCTGATTGCTGGCGATGCGGGATTGCAAATTTACATAATAGATTACAGGTGGAACACACTTTGAAACACGCAGCATAAATATGACCAGAATCGCAAAAGCTTCTCTCAACCAAAACTCCAAGAAGCGAGCGAGTCCATCCCGACTTCCTCAAACAGCGGCCGCGCAGCCACAGGCACAGGACAGCAGCAAAGCACTGAGACTGGTGACAAGCTTGTGACGGCCGCTGCAGCCAAGAAGAACGCCCACGGAGGGAGGAGTTGAAGCAACTCTCCCTCTCGCTCTCTCCCTCTCTCTCTCTCTCTCTCTCGCTCTCTCTCTCTCCCTCCCTCCCTCTCTCTCTCTCTCTCTCTCTCTCCCTCTCCCCCTCTCACTAGGATTAAACCTAGTGCGTCTCCCTCCCGAGAGGGAGGGAGAGAGAGAGAGAGGGAGGGAGAGCGAGAGGGAGGGAGAGAGAGAGAGAGAGAGAGAGAGAGGGAGGGAGAGCGAGAGGAAGGGAGAGAGAGAGAGAGAGAGAGAGCGAGAGGGGGAGGGAGAGAGAGAGAGAGAGAGCCAAAAATGAATGGTTAAAGTGACTGTTCTATCGAATTTCACAAAAAGCCGTTTATCTCTGAATATTTTTTCTGACGCTAAAACCATGCTGTATTCAACTGCTAATGCTTACATAACTACTAACTCTACAAACTAACTCTTTTAGACAGAGAAAGCACACATTCTATTAGTTCTTTTGAGATATTGTGTGTTCACAAAATCTTAGCAGAAAAGAATCCTCGGGTCTTGAAAGATGAGCCAGAATCCTCAAAAAACCCCTCTGGCAGAAGCTAACTACAGTAAAAAAAAAACGTCTGGCAGTGAATGTGTTAATATAATAATCTATATAATTAATATATTTTTAACTAATCAAACGCGAGGATGGAAATATCAAATCCC
Organism: Poromitra crassiceps; assembly: GCF_964638095.1. Lineage (NCBI taxonomy): Eukaryota > Metazoa > Chordata > Actinopteri > Beryciformes > Melamphaidae > Poromitra > Poromitra crassiceps. The sequence goes on from NC_139634.1 coordinate 8,210,261, forward strand.
CTTCTTTCTTTGTTTTTAGAGCCAAACTAGTTCATGGTTGCAGTAGTTTTGGCTACATTACATCATTTTAAGTTGAGCGAAAAGAAAAGAAACTTTTTACTTAACAACCAACACATACATCATCTAAAGCTTGTATTAACCTCATTTTATGTGGCAAATTAAAAGTGTCTTTGAGTCCCAGCATGTGCTCAGAAGATCAGAGAAGAACGCCTCAACCTAGCGGATCATTTGTGTGTCGAGATCAAATCCAAAATTAAGCAGCAATCTCTCTCCTTTATCAACTAAAAGCAGCCAATTAGGGTAAATACAAGAATAAAAGTCTTCCAGTTGTAAGAGGAGGTTTCAACCTTTTCTGGCATCGTAAATCATTATCCCAACACAGTTGTGTTTGTAAAAAAAAATTGAGAAAGCCAGAGGGATGTCTTCTCTCCTTTTCACGTGAGACATAGCATTTGTTTTAAGTACGACTTTTTTTCAAATTCTACAATTTTATATTTCTCACTTCACTAAACTGTTTGAAAAGATGTTGTACTAGTTTTGTTTGGAGGTTTTTGTGCCTTGCACCATAACAAAAAAAACCACTTACTGCAGTGGACCCATGTGTATTATATTCTGTTTTAGATTAATATGCTTGATTGCAAGTTGCACTTCTATGATTTACAAGTTGCTACATTTTTAGACGACTATATTCACACTGACTCTAAAGTAGGCAAATAATAAACACCTCAACACTTCTTGAAACTAGCAAACACAAAACCTGAGTGTACAGGCTGGCAAGTGACTGTGAAAGCACAGATACATTTGGGTCATTTTGGGCTACGTCACGTGACACACAAAAAACAAATGTCCCTCATCTGTCTTCTTTCTAAAAGACATTGAAACTCAGTCAGTCAGTCCCTGCTCTACCAACACTCTCTAGTCTCTCCTCTACTCTCTCTACCACTCTCTCTCTCTTCCATCTTTTCCTACAAAACAAAACAAAACAAAATGGCTGAAAGAACATTTTCTCTGGGCAGCCAAGAGTGGTCCCTGCCTCTGGCGGGAGGCAGCGGGGGCCCTGGCTGCTCTATTTATAGCGAGGGGGGCGGAGCCTCTCTCCCCTGCTCAGTAATTAAAGGGCAATTAGGCTCCCAGCTCATGACCTTTGACCTGCCCGGGCCCACCTGCCGAGGTTTGGAATTGATTTGAGCCTTTCAGGATGTTCAGAATGGTGGATATACAGTATCACATAACACAGTCCTAACATATTGTGTCCAAGTGAATTAAACTGGCCTTTTTATTACCTCCACCAATGGCCGGAGTTAATTTGTTTTCACCTCTGTCTGTCTGTTTGTCCGCAGGATATCTGCACATGCAATTAGGGCAGGTGAGGCCATGCAGCAGCCGGGCTGTGGGCGCTGAGTGACGTCACTTGTCAGTGATGGTCACTCGAGCAATTGTGATGTCGTCAGTGATGCGAAGTGGAGCAATTGTGCGCATGCCAATAGAGCAGGCGAGGCCGCGCAGCAGCCAAGTTGAGGGGCAAGGCCGCTCAGCGGCCTCTGTATCTATGGTTGTAGTTTTCATACTAAATAGCACCATACTTGCAGATACCCTTGTCAGATAGACACATTACAGACCAGATTAAATTATCTATGAAAAATGACCATATTTATAAGCATATTAAGGGCTATAGTACATATTATATACATACGTATAGCTCATGTATGCAAGTGGGTGGAGCCTCCTGGAATCCCTGAAGACCAGTGGCTGCTTCACCCCCTGGTGGCCGCTGATGTCAGTGTTTGACGAATAAAACGATCCGAATACTAACAAGTGGAAAATGATCTGACAAAATGAATGATCACTTTTGCGCTGCATCAATCAAAGAGCACTTGGCCGTGGATTAAAAGCTCATAACTCACAATCAAGAGCATGTTGATGAGTCTTTAGCGGACGAGATGATTCCAGGCTGCCGCTGTTGGCAGAGCGAGGGGCCAGCAGGGCCAAGAAGCTGGCGAGCGAGGAGATGAGATGACCGCACGTAGGTAGCTTCTGCCAAGCTAGATAGAAAGCTAGAGATGGGAAAGGGATGGAGAGGGCCAATCAGACGGAGGGCGGCTAAAGTGGACTCGCTCCGATTCACCAGCCATCCCCCCTAATTGGCTATCCAGAGACGAATCAGACGATTGCCTTTGTTGTCCCTGAAAGATTCAAACAATAAATGCATCGCGCTGTTCCTCCCGGACGCCTTTGATGAGACTCCAAATCAAATCTGTCCCCTAATTTGATTGCGGTGTGTCTGGCTTGTCGTTACCGTCGTAAACAACACAACCGATCAAGAAGCAATGTGACACTCTAGCAAAAGGCACAGCGCATTGTCCCAAGCAAGCAGGCACCCTAATCAGTGAGAGAGCACCTCGAATGAAAAGGGCCTATTGCTATTTTATTCCACATAAGCACTTTGGAAAGTGTGTTGGAGAATGAGATGTCATTCCGTGTGTTCTCGCCGGTGTCTCCTGTGGAGATTGCAGTTTGCATTTTCTCTCTCTCTCTCTCCCAAATCACCCCCATATGAACCCCCCCTATTGGTTTATAGATCTCCACCGAAACCAATGTCATTTTACCACGGAGAATGCGCTGTATCTTTTTCTTTTTTCTTTTTCTTGCAACGCGTTGTACAAATATAGCTCCTCGATTCTCATTCTGACATTGTGACACGCCTCGCACAGATAATGTCTCGCCAAGTGCAATATTATTATTGCCCCACAATGGATTGTTTCATACTCTGTGCCTGCATATACAGTAGGAGATAATAAGGGTTTGGTGTGCCAGCTCCCTCTTGCAGCCGTGTGTAATATCACAGCCTGCAGCTTGTTGGCGTGGCTGTGTGGTGTCATCACAGGCACCATCATGTGTAGTAGGCACATCAGCTGCACCCAGCTGAGACCTTCTCCACACACACACACGCACGCGCACACGCACACACACACACACACACGCACACACACACACACACATGCACACGCACACACACACACACACACACACACACACATGCCTCGTGTGCTTCAGAGTCTCTCTCCTTCACGCCGGCTTCATAACAACTAAATTATGCATGCATCAGGAGAATAAATCAGCTCGGACACGCTGACAAGAAAGGGCACACAACAGAGAAACCGTAAAAACGCGCGAGAAAAATAATATTAAAGAAAAAATGGATGAAGCTACCTTTTTGTTATTTCTAAAAAATAGAAATCTGTATAAACTGGTATCAGTATGACAGTATCCTAGTGACAGCGCCAATACAGTTAGGCCCCAACCTGCAGCTACACCCTCTACATGTACAACTCAGAAGACTCTTAAGACTGGTGCTACTCAACCTTTTGGCATGTAATCCCTTAAAACCAAGCGATGCCTACTTGTCCTTGGCATTTTCATTTGATGGATTATGATCATCTCGAGGAGAGGCCTCGAGATGTAGGAATATTTCATATTTCACAGGAAAAGCAGACAATTTGCATCTGTCGAGCACCGCAGGGATGACGCATTTTTGTAGGCTTACCCAGAAGTCTCTGCGCTGCTGGTTCCTAGGGGGAAAAGGCAATGGGATTTGTGTGTGGGAATTTCGGTTAAATACATGAAATAAGGTCTGTGGTTAACACAAATATATGAAACAGCGACGTTTGTGTTCAGCAAGATAATCTTCACAAAGGAGGAAAACTGTTATGACTTTTGAAGCGTAAATGTGTTTTTTTTACACATGATTTTCAGAAAACGCTTCAAAAGTCTTAAAGGTGGTCGTCATTTGTGAAGATTATCTTGCTGAACACAAAGTTCGCTGTTTCATAAACTTTATTTAACTACTTTGCTAGTAGTAATTAAATATGTATACCTTTTAATCCCCCTCCGTCCTCCGGGGGGGGCCCGACCCGATGAGAACCACTGCTGCAAGTCCAACATCTTAAAATAATAAGAAGAAGAAAATGATAATATGAGAGCCATTGTCCATCACAGTAAGCACACCATAAACCCCTGTGCTCTCTCAGTGTCCTCTTCGAGCTGAACCTGGAATAAAGCCATTTTAAAACCTACCCACTGCTAGCTTCAGCAACCATGAAATTGCTGCTGGGAGCTTCTCTCCCCCCTCCCCCCTCCTCCATTATATATATATAAAAAAAAAGTCCTGTCCTTCGCTTCAAGCAGCCACTGTAGAGGTTGATTGCTTTGATGTTAACACTACGTCACAGAAACAACAACAAATGAAATATATATATTTCATTCCGGAGAGTCGGTTTGTCACAGCAGGTGGAGTCGCAGCAGCTAAAACACGACCATTCAAAAGGAATGACGTCTACGCTATACTGCCAATTGCGTTACGCTGAATGAGCTACGATTTGCCAATCGATTTTTACCGCAGCGTGAAGAGCATTTGAGATCCCCTTTGCAATGTCATCCAGATGACGAGCTTAAGGTTCTCAGAGTTTCACGGAGACCTTGAACAACCTGCCATCCCTAGACCTTGCTGTATCTACTACTGTATACGCGCATGTGTGTGTGCGTGCGTGTGTGTGTGTGACACGTATACATGCGTGCCCACATGTCGGTAGTAGGGGTGTGACGATATACATCGATCTAGATGTACTGTATTGATACATCGTGGATATCGTATTGTGTATCGACGCAAAGTGAAAACGTCAATATATACGGTCATCTTTAAGATAGCCTGGTAAATCCAAGGAGATGAAGCGAGGCCATTTACACCTGGTGTTAACATGTGTTTTCTGTGATCAGATTGCAATCAGATTGTGTTTTATCACTTGAAAGTACAGGTGTAAACACCCCCAAAACGCATTGAAGAAGGATTGCAATCTGATTGGCCAAACAAACCACCTCCGGAGGTGGTCAGGGATGCATTGTGTACACACATTGAACACAAGTGTAAATGCAATGTGTCCTCTCAATCTGGATACAGCAACTTTATGCGGATTGAAAGGACAACCATTTCTGCAATCTGATTGCAATCAGATTGTAGAAAATGCATGTTAACGCCAGGTGTAAATGGAATCAGGCTGAAGTGATCAAATACAATCTGATTGTAATCTGATCACAGAAAACGCATATTAGCGCCAGGTGTAAATGGCCTCACTGTGACATCAGCAAATATCGTATTGTTGTCCAAAGAATCCATATAATCGTGTATCGTGGTGAAATGTGTGATTCCCCACCCCTAAAGGTACTGTAGGTGTATTGTATATATCTGTGTACTCATTTGCACATGACAGGTAGTGTAGGTGTCTTTATGCTTACATTATACAGAACATCCAGTCACTATGTGTTTATTAAGAGTGAGAGATGGATAAAGAGAGAGAGAACAGTCTGTGGGTGGATTTTCACGGGCGGTATAACGCGCTCCTCTCCCTCCTCCTGCGTGTTGTACGCACTTCTAAAGATAGGGGCAGCGCGTGGCTTCCGTTTGATGTGACATGCGCTGTCTTTGTGATTAGGACAACACTTGGCAGCTCAACTGTTTTACTGTAGTTATGGGCCCTCCTGTAAACAGCACATCAAAGCTTTGGCGACACATTTTAGGCGACTTTGGCGCATTTCTTTGATTTGGAACGCTGCTTTTCTACCTTGAAGGTATAAAGAAGCCTGTGAAGCCGCCTCGCCGCCCGCGGGCAGGTGAGTCGTGAAGAAACGCACGGCGCGCTGCAGCCGCCGTGCCTCTCTTCTCGCTGTCCTCTGAGTAACTCTGTGCAAAGGACCAGCCTTTAATTTCATCAAAGCAGGGACGCTCGGGGGGTTAAGCACCTCTCTCGAGGGAACAGAGTGTTGTTCACTTTACTGCACTGCCTGGCAGGGATTCAAACCAGCAATCTTGCAGTCACAAGCCTGATTGGCACAACACTACAGAGTGCCTGCCTGTCTCCAGGGCCTGGCTGTGACGACAATCCATCCATATGTAGCCGATGGACTGCGAGTCCTCGTGAGTCCCGAGTGGGAGCGACTCGAGTAGGTTGGTTAAACTCACTCTCCGGGTATAAAGGCCCATTAAGCAGCTCTGCCACGGGAGTAGGGACGGGACCGATCCGATCCAATATCGGTATCGGGTGCCCATACTGACATAATTCACAAATCGGATCGGAATGGGGGGGGGGGGGGGGTGTTATTATTTTTTATTTTTTATTTTTTTGCAATTCCAGCGCGGGCCGCACAGTGGGCGCTGGCTGTAATTTGCCCATGTATAATAGTATCCTTCTTTGCCTTGAATATTTTCTTAATTGTGTCTGCTTTTTGCAAGGTATATTTTTTAAAAAAAATCTTGAATTGGCCAAATCTTTGCCTATACTGTATATTCAAGAAAAATATCGGTATCGGCATAATATCGGTATCGGCAGATATCCAAATTCAGGTATCGGAATCGGATCGGAAGGGAAAAAATGTGGATCGGTGCATCCCTACACGGGAGCTTAGCTCTCTTGGCGTAGTGGTTAGCGCGTGCGCTTCGGAAGCAGGAGGTCGGCGGATCGAATCCCGCTCCACTCCCGGGCATGGCCCTTAACATGGGTTGCTGCCAGTGCTGTCAACACACAACGCGGGTTACAATTGGTGCCGTGACCTGGATGTCCAGTGGGTGTGGAGTGAGTTTAGGGGGGTGAGTGTAACCGAATGACCTCGTGAGTCGGTGGTAGCGAGTAGGTTGGTTGAACTCACTCCCCAGTATAAAGGCCCGTTAGCCAGCTTGTAACGTTAGTTTCCATGGTGCTTTTGAGGCGCTGTGTGCATATCACTGCGCCAGGCGGCCATGTTTGGAAAGAAGTTACGGCTATGTATTTACTTCGAAAATGATTTAATTTTCATGAATAATTTTCGATTATGATTTCATAGCGTGGTGAGTACACGAGTCACAACATGTACATGAGTGTTTTGGCACTGTTAGAATGTATATTTTTGGTGACTGAACGAAGGTAGGCTGGTGTACCGTTCACTACCATTCAGCTGCTAAGCTAGGCAGCAGCAGGGGTGCATCACACGTTATACTGCACGCACAGAGGAGAGAAACACGTCTACATTTTCGTCTTACTATCGGGAATATGGCAAATAGACGAATCTCTAAAAATGTTGTCCTGGTCCTTTAACTATTCATTTAATCAACAACAAAAATGACAGATTCTTATAGCGAAGTTTTATGAACATGGTTTTGTGTGGAGCTAGAGCCGACAGTTATTGTCATCCTTTAAGATAAGAATGATCCTAACCATAACTACCCAGAGCTATCTGCATTATATTCAGCTCTGTAGTCTCTGTAGCGTTGATCGCCGGGTAGCAAAGAAACTCACCAACTGCAGAAGATGTGGCTGCTATGAGTTTAAATGGTGGTGTTTTGCTTCTGTTTTGCAGACGTTTCACAGAAATTCCCAGTCTTCGCTTTGAAACTCGCCGTCTACTAAATGTTCAGAGGTTCGGCTCTATTTTCAGATATCATCATCATCAATGAGGGAAACGTCTGGTGTCCCTCTCTGCTGCACGTCTGTCAGCAGCAGACATCTCACGCAGTGCTGCTACCACAGCGCTTCCTTTGAACGTCGCTTGGTTGACCATCAGTAGGCTGGTGTACAGTATCTTCCATGCATACGCGATCATTTAAAATTAATGTGGCGTGTCAGTGAGTGATCTAAAAAAAAAATCCACATCAACAGTTTTGCTTGGTGGAGTTTATGTTTATGACTGATTGTTACAGCTCTATAGCAGTTATTGCAGTTATCGCCTATTTGGTAACGAGCTGGAGCTCCTATGCAAATTGACTGAGAGAAGAGGACACACCTGGGCCAAAGATCTGGATCTGTACCGTGCTCACGTCTGATGTGATCTGCACAGCCCTGTGAGCAGCATGCTCAGCCCCAGAGGTAAACACTCACCAGACACTAAATAGCTCTTTGTTTTGGCTTCGTCAGACGACAATGGCGATAGAGCATCTTTGGGAATACCTACTCAGTACGTACTTGTACGAATGCAGTTAATGGAGACAGTGAGGTTTTGATGGTCTCTCCGGGTTTGAAATAGAACAGAAACGATTCCAGTGTCCTCGAGTCTCTTGTCTTCCTCTCTCAGTGCTGTCATCCCCGTCGGTGTGCGCTGGAGATGACCCGCTGTAACAAGAGGAGAAACGTCCTAGATGTAATATTTCAAAAGCATCTACTTCAACTTGACTCAGGCTAAATTGGACCGTGTGTCTTTCTTACTGCAGTGATCCATTATTTAAAAGCAAGGACAGCATTCAATTACAGACAGTCGTAAGGAAATATGTTACTTCAGCGGAAAGATGGCAGCGAAGGAAATTAAATTGGTGTTTTTCTTAGAGTGCCGCTGCTGCCTGTCGCATTTAGCAAAGTCCACGTTCTGTCTGTCCGCAGGTGTGTTCCGTGCTGAACTTGATGTCAAGCCAACCCCACAACTATAAGTCCAAACTCAAAACCATTATGTTTGCGGTTTCAATCCAGTTGCTTCTGATGGCCACTCAGGGCCCACGGACAGTGCTCAGCACTCAGGACCATGGACAGGGCTCAGCAGGGCGTTTCAGCCTGTCAGAGACCCTCATTTACCAGAGGATTGGCCAGTTAGAGGGAAGCGCAGAGCCACATTTACAGACGGCTTAACGACCGCTGCCTCTCTTCTCATGTCTGTGCTTAGTTAGTTTCTGATCCTTCAGAAAAGAGTGTGTCTTTTGTTCTTGGTGCTGCCGTTCCTGTCACATGTTTAGCTGTTAATTGGTCTGGACAGTAAGTTTTGATGGAAGCTTTGAATTGTGCTTTTTCTTTTTAACGTTCTTGTTTTTGTTATTCCCTCTCATCGTTGTCAATCAATGTTTTCTCTCCGACACAAATCTCTGAATATTTTGGTACTTTTAGATAGACTATGATTTTGTCCACGAGTCCATGACTATATCTCTATTGTAGAGAGATAACAGTGAAATTATAATTGAAATCGTCATTCTTCTACATTGTCTAATGCAGGGGGGTTCCCAACCTTTTTTGGCCACATTAGAGTCTAATGTGTTAAAGGAACACTCCGCCCATTTTCAACCAGCTTTGTATCATTACAACATCAGTAGTATATCAGAAAACTGTAAACTGTTTTGAAGTCTGTCATTTAATTTTACAGTTATTGAGTGTTAAAGTGTGGACCAGTGACATCACTGGCCCACACTAACTCAAATTAATAACTCATGAACTCAAATCAACTCTCAATAACTGTCAAACTGAAGTCATTCATCTAGTTTGACAGTTATTGAGAGTTGATTTGAGTTAATGAGTTATTAATTTGAGTTAGTGTGGACCAGTGATGTCACTGGTCCACACTTTAACACTCAGTAACTGTCAAATTAAATGACAGACTTCAAAACAGTTACACTTTTCTGATATACTACTGATGTTCTAATGATACAAAGCTGGTTGAAAATGGGCGGAGTGTTCCTTTAACTTCTTGTAAATTACCGGTAAATAACGGTGAAGTTTAACAAGTCGCTTGGGGACCCCCCCGGAATCCCACTCAAGGACCCCCTGGTGGTGGTCCCTGGGGCCCCACGTTGAGAACCACTGCTATAGTGTCACAGTGCAACAGCTGTCTTACTAAAGCTTGACTGTCAGTTGTGGCCAAAGCCAAAGTTTTTGCTTAGAGGAATGTGCAACTTGTGTTTCTCTGATTTGCCTAGTTAGCCTGGACCAGCTGTGGGATAGAGAGAGAGGGGGATTGGAGGAAGAGCGAGGGGAGAGAAAGAGAGAGGGGAGGGAGAGAGAGAGAGGGGAGGGAGAGAGAGAAGGAGGGGAGAGAGAGAAAGAGAGAGGGTAGAGAGAGAGAGAAAGAGAGAGAGGGGAGGGAGAGAGAGAAAGAGGGGAGAGAGAGAGAAAGAGAGAGAGGGGGGAGAGAGAGCGAGAGAGAGCGATGGAAGCCGGTGACACTCCGCACCGAACCCTAATGAGAGGCAGGGAACCAAAAGAGCCGGGCAATGAGATTAGATGCAACTCAATTGAATTAGTGCTGAGCCGCCACGGGTGACGTTCAAAACTCATCCTGTTAAGATCCGCTTCACAGGCCAAGAAGAGGAGTGCAGCGCTCACTTAGCCGTGCTACGCTACACTACCACACCACCCCGCGCGCCGCAGCCCTGATTTAGAAGCACAGGGGGCGTCATCGCGCTCCTTTGGGATTTGATAGGAGGAGACCACGGGAAGTCAGCTTACACGGTGCTCACTGCTATATTCTGATTTAGATTTGAGGGAAAATGCAGGTACAGTATTATTATTAAGTTTTTCATTATATGCTGAAACCACAACCTACTGAGTTGTTTAAATTGTGTTTGTCAACCATCACCTAAGCACACCATCCATGACCTAAACATTGGATCCCATTCAGATTGTAAACCTATCCACCTTATTTTTGAATGCCCCACTGTAAAAAATAATTGTGCGTACAAGGTCCGGTTTAACGTGACTCATTGTTGCAGCTTGTCATTTCCTAATGTATTCTACTTGATTTGAAAATATGGCCGCCTACACTCAGTCTCTTGTACCCTGGCTGAATTGAACATAACTTGGTCAATAAGTATGTAACATACAAAATAAAACAACCCATAATATCTTAATTTTATGTAGAATGCAGAGGACATGTAACTGTTTAGTTAAACTTGCATTCCAGGAATATTGTGCTCTTAAGATGACGTGGCTCGAGTCTGTTTCGTCCTGAAACCCACATAGGTTGCGCCAGGCGTAACCTATGTGCGATTCGAAATAATGCATCCGAGATAGAAAACGTTATGAATATAGCCACGTTATAAACAACAAACTAACGCTGGTGACCCGTATGGAAACAGTGTTACTCGAAATGGTTAATATTAGCCACAGCAGGCGATTACCCATGAATGCACTGCGCTCTTAACTCATTCACTGCCAATATCTGACTGGCATTTTTGGCACAGGCCAAGTATTTCCATAATGTTTGGTCATCTTTCAAGACCCACAGTAAATTCTGTACTAGGACTACAGTGATGTCCAATACCTCGAAATGAAGATCTAAGTCTCTACTTTCACCCCCAAAAAGAAAGTTAGCTTTTAGCATGTTCTGTACTCTACTTATAACCCTTTTTATACACCCCATGTTCACCAAAAAAGCCTGTCTGGGAAGAGAAAAGGGAGAAAAAAGCATTTTTGTAAAAGGGCACAATCTCAGGCATAACTCACTCTCAATTCTTTTATTTTGAACTGTATTGACATCAGACATGTAAATATTATTCGTTAGGACACAAATGACAAAAAAAAAATATATATATATATATATATATATACACACACATGAAGTGCTTTTTTTTTTACATTCAACAATACAGTTTACTCGGTGTGAGTGTGCAGACAGACAGACAGACAGACAGACAGACAGACACACCGACAGACAGACAGACAGACAGACAGACAGACAGACACACACACACACACACACACACACACACACACACACACACACACACACACACACGATCCCCCTTTTAGATTCCTAACCCAACATAGGATAAGCAATAACCACGCCCTGTGGCGCTGGGATTGGCCAGGAGCAACACTGGAGGGCACGCAGCCCAGCGATTTCATGAACCAACTGAAGAGCTCTTGAGAAGGACAGCGGGCTGCTGTGAGTGCCTTCTGCCCGCTGCTGCCTAGCTGTTCCTGTGTTTATTTTTGATTTGTTCTGCTACACCCGTCCTCGTCCATGTCTCCCTGTCATATCAACTCTGCTATTTGATCGTTCCCGTTTTCCCCTCGGCTATTCAACACGTCCTCACCGCCCTCGCAAACTGATCGATCATTTCCTCATTCCTCCGATGATCAAACACATCTCTTGATTACTTTCTCCCGTTTTCTCCTGGCTGGCACAGAGGAAGGCGACTCCAGCTCGTGCAGCGCGCCGAGGGCGTTTCAATGGCGTTTCTCCTGTCTGCACAAGGAAGCGTTACCCGTTCTCTGCTTTTCCTCTTGCTCAATTTCAAAACAACAGCTGCGGTATGTGTTTGATCGCGTGCTGTCGGCTACCCTTTGAAGGCAGGGACCTGTGTCTGTGTCACAGGCTGGGCAAGTGTTTGCTGCAGGCGCTGCACCAATAAAAACAAAAACACGTCAAACACGTCCTTGGCGGGGAGGGCTATTTCTGATAACACGTCAAAGACGTCATTGGCGGTGAATGAGTTAAAGGGATATTTATCGACGAGATTTTTGCCAAGCTGGACCCGATTAGTGATTTGCTCCGTTCGCCCAGACGGGTGTCAAGCTGTCAGCAACAAGGCTGGGAGGATCACACCGGAAGAAGCACCCATCAGCAGATCAGGCAAAAATGGCCGCCAAAAATAAGGTGGATAGGCCCTAGGGGCAAGGACCTAGGTTTATGGGTAGTGCAGCAGTAGATTCCTTTCCTACCAACACGAAGGTCGCAGGTTCGAGCCCCTCTGTTACCTCCGGCTTGGTCGGGCGTCCCTACAGAACACAATTAGCTGTGTCTGCGGGGTGGGAAGCCATGTGTCCTGGCCTGGTCGGGTATGTGGCCTGTTCGGGGGGAGGGGAACTGGGGGGGGAATAGCGTGATCCACCCACGTGCTGCTACGTCCTGCCGGTGAAACTCCTCGCTGTCAGGTGAAAAGTAGCGGCTGGCAACTGCATATGTGACGGAGGAAGCATGTGCTAGAGTCTACAACTTACTCTCCCCAGATGTAGAGGGGGTGTTAAGCCAAATCGAGTCAAGTTTAATTGTATAGCCCTAATTCACAAGCTTTGCAGAGAATGTGCCTAGCTAAATCTAGCTACCGTAAGCAATCTTATATAAAGCATATAAAACATAAGCATAGAAGAGAGGGAGGGGTAGACGATCGCAGGGGAGAGAGAGAAGGTGAAGGGAGAAGAGAGGGAGAGGAGAGAGACTGGAGAGAGAGAGGAGGGAGAGAGAGGAGAGAGAGAGGAGGGAGAGAGAGAAGGTGAAGGGAGAAGAGAGGGAGAGTGGAGAGAGAGAGGAGGGAGAGTGGAGAGAGAGTGGAGAGAGGAGGGAGAGAGATGGGGGGAAGAGAGAGAACAGAACAAAAGACAATATAGAGCTGTTAGTCATTTCATCCACTCTGCTGCGGTCACTGCAGCAGAGTGGCTCCTCGGAACCCAGCAGCAAAGCACACAAGCAAAACGAGCAACAACTGCAGGTATTCTAACTACGCGGGCCTTAAAAAGACCTACTTACAGTAGCAAACAAATAATCTAGCTGATCTACTGTCCAGCCTAACCTGCCCTAACCTAACCTCCTCTGATCTACCCTATTCACCTTGTGCAGCCCGCCCACTTGACCCATTGTATCGCGACTTCCTGTTCAAAACGCCGGCTGTTTTACCTGCTCAAACTAGTCTGACTCACCGGGTCAAACCTAGTTTGACTCACATTATAAGTCAGACTAGGTTGACGAGTCACAGGAAGTGTAAATACAATCGGAACCTCCGATTGTATTTACACTTCCTGTTAGTCTCTCAAGCCAGACGGTCCCTTCTGAATAAGGTGAATATTGGAAGAAGGGAGAGGGGAGAAATGTTGCCGACTGGTCGTCATGGCAGCTCATTACAGTATGTTTTTTTGTGAGTCTGGTTTTGGGTCCCAGGGAGACACAAAATGTATCTTTTGGGTCCCAAGATGAAAAAGTTTGGGAACCCCTGATGTACAGAGTTACAAACAACAGAGCAGCAGGGGGAACTGGCCAAGTACAATTGGGGTGATGACGGGAGTGGGGAGGGGGGATGAATTGTAAACCTCATTCACATTGTTGCTCCAAAACCACGGCGGTCCATCATTGGAAACAAGAGTGTCCAGTTTTTGCTGGCAAATAGCTTCCTTGTTTTCTCAGATTGTGTGACTGGATGCGACCCCACTGCGCTTAGTGCTTACCCAGCAGGCTGTTGGGTAAAGCAGCAGTGCTCCGCTCAACGTGCAAACAGCAAACAGCAATATAGTTTGTCTCGGCAGTGACGGCTATAAAGTTTTATTTGGAACAAATTGTGTTCTTTACTGATCTTGGCTTCAGGTTCTGTGGCCACGTGCCCATCCATCACTGTTAGTCCCTACCTAAGTAAGTAAGTAAGTAAGTAAGGGATGCCGTGATGAGATGTGCTTGTATTTAATCAAAACATCATTTGCCAAACAGTAATTGATTGAGTTGCTTGAGGAAAGTCTAATCAGCTGTTTGTTCCAAGTAAACTATCTGTACCTGTTTCTCTGACTCTACCATTATATATATATATATATATATATATATATATATATATATATATATATATATATATATATATATATATATATATATGTGGCTCCAGCTCCTCCAGCGGCTGGCGACTGCACAAGTATCGGAGGAAGCATGGTGCTAGTCTACGGCTCTCCGCAGATCGGCAGAAGGGGTGGAGCAACGACTGGGACAGCAGGGGTCAATTGGCCAAGTACAATTGGGGGATTGATCAGAAAAGGAATAGTTAGATGATATTTCACTATTATTAAATATGCACTATTATTAAATATGCACTAGCAGTAAGAGCGTGTATAAGAATGACCTCCTGCTCGTAGGGTTTCACTCTCCCGTCTCCACTGGTAGACAAATGTCCGACAGTGGGATGTCAGAACATTTCCTCCAATGTAAGGTCCTTGGGAAACAAAAACATCATATCTGAGGCTTAATCGATATCTGCAGTATGTACTACTGTGCCCTGACATCAAATATTTAGGAGCAGCCGCAGTAAAAAAGAAAAGGTTATTTCAAAATGGAGGTGAGGTGCAACAAAGGAAATGATGCAAACTGTGACAAATAAACAAATAAATAGTCTTTACCTTGCGGGAGCGAAGTGAGAACGAGTTCAGCTATGAACTATAATGGAAATCCTACAGAGGCTCGCTGTGTATCTTCTAGGGCTGGGCGAGAAGGACCGGGAAAAATAAATCATATCTTCGTATTTTTAAGCTGAATGGCGATAAACAATATAGTGTATATCTTGGTATTTTCTATGGAGTGGGCTAAATGTTATATGATAACTATACTGCATATCAAGAACATGTATGTTAGGGTTAATACTCCTGTCAGTGCCCCTGACCAAGGTACTGGCAAAGAACTGGAGTTGGTCCCCGGGCGCTGCACTGTGGCTGCCCACTGCTCCTAGTTCTAGGAAGGTTCCTAGTAGAGGATGGGTCAAATGCAGAGGATGAATTTCTCCAAGGGGATAAATAAAGGATAACTAACTAACTAACTATATATTATACGCAGTACAGTATGTACATGAATACACATCCTCACTGTATGCATTGTGTGCGCGTGTGTTTTTCTGCGTTTCTCGGCGCGCGTGATGAGCACTGAGGAGCGTGATCAGCAGATCAGAAGACGCTGCGTGTTGTACGCACTGTGGGGATTTATCGGTGGTGATAAGGAAATCTTGTTGTTGTCTTGCAGAATTTATGTCGTTGACTGTATTACATTTCCAGATGCAACACAGCCTGCGGGGCTGCTCCTGTCCTACCAGAGAGGTGAACGGGATTTATAGCTTTTCTCCATGTTGGAGATAAAAAAAATCACTTGCACAAGCATTTATGAGAGGGCTTCTCAGCACAGTTTGGGAGGTTGAATCCATTGATCAGCTAATGCTGGAAATGGCCAGTGGCCCGAGGAGAGTGGCAGACAATAAATATGTGCTGGCAAGGACTATTGATAATATCTTACCTTGAATGGCTGTGTTCACTCTGCCTCTGAAACCTCTTATCAATTAGCCCCAAACCTCTGTGACACCTGATGCCCGGCGGCTCCATGGAGCAGCAGTGTCTTCACTCATGTCATTGTCTGTATTTTGGTTTATTTATTTGTACTTGCTGGTATACAGTGTTGGGGGGTAAGTCATTACAAAAGTAACATATTACATGTAATGTATTACATTTAGCAGTAACTCAGTAACTTATTACTTATAGGATTTCAGTAATGTTATACCAGTTACTTTCTCAAGTAGCTCAAGTTACAAATTGAGTAACATTTGATTAAATCAAAGCACAGATTTAAAAAGGATACAATCATTTCATTTACAATGTCATTCTGCTGCTGCTGTTGTTTTGGTCAAAGTAATGCAAAAGTAGTGTAATAAGTAACGAGTTACTCTACACAGAAAGAAATATTGTAGAGTAACTAGTAATATGTAGTATATTACATTTTGAAAGTAACTTGCCCAACACTGCTGGTATAGATGAAAATCTTTCATCTGTGTTGCTGCTATCAGGTTCTGCTGTGTTCACTAAGGATTCCCTTCATCTTTGGTTTGGAAAATCTAAATAGCGAGAAACAAACTTTTCTGCTGACTTCAGGAAAAAAAGTGAGAGTAAAAAGCAACCCATTTCCTGGTAAGGCTATTTACCACTACCAGATTCCATCTGTTAATTTCCATACAAATGTAAAACTAGGCAGGCATGGAATCTTCTGTGAATCTTAAATGGATCCAATTGTTCCCACACAGATCAGGGTTTTGCCGGAGGCAGGGGGGAGATAGAGTGCTGCGCAACTCAGCAATTTCAAAATAAAAGCTCTTTGTGATTGTAATCAGATTGACAGGACATAGTTTCCCCTCTCTCACATTAGAGATTTGAGCCTTTCCTTGCAGCTCACACGTCAGAAAGGGAAAAGGAAATACATGGAGTAATGTTTTCATATACAGTATAATATTACCATAGATATTATATTACTATAGATGGGTCACCGCAGGCTCCGCCAATTCTAACAAATGGTAGCAGCAAGTCTCCTAAGTGGGCGTGGTCAACCGTTGACTCAAACCTGCCGAAAGTCTCCTAAGTGGGCGTGTCCGTGGAAAACCATGGGCAAAACCCCAGGTGACAAAATGACAGGAAGTGAGTTGAAGTTGGGCCGTCTTTGCTTGAATCCCACCGTCTTTGCTATGACTACACCTGTGTAGTCCAAATCTAGAGAGCGTTCCACCGTGAACTTGCGTGTTTTTAATTGCCGTTTGAGGAGGAGGGTTACGGGTTGGACTTAGAGATCGCACTGCAGGAAACAAATAGGTACTCTACTTACAACCCTGGAACAAAACACCCAGCCCATCACTTTAGCCCATTATGCACGAGCATGACATTCTGTAACAGCCCGATGTGATTAGTGTGTTAAATGATCTTTGCTAGCCTTCGCTAGCCCTTTTTTTCGCAACAGTTTTCCCAAACCAATAGAGACCATTTTGACCCAGTTAATCTGCATGACATTTCTTTAATGTGAGAAGCTTTTACAGCTGGGAAGACTGCCATGCCATCCAGCTGGCTAGTGGTGGTGGTTGGGTGAGGTTCTTCTGAACATATGCCTGAGGAGACTGAATAATGCATCCGCGTGTTATTCAAGAGAGCTTCATTCTGGAGGTTTCTCTGCTGTGCGTATAGGAGCTGCTGTGCCTTGAGAGAGCTATAGTGAATCCAGCGGCACAGTGCGCGTGAGATTGCTGCGGCGGCCCTCATGTAAAAATGATGATAAAAGCAACTTCCCATGTGTTCACTTTGTACAGGTTATTGCAGAGGAAACGATGGCGTCGCTCCACACATAGAAAATCCCAACGACATTCAGCAAGTTCATGCCTTCAGAATACATTTGCCCCGCCTGTGTAGTCAAACGTACACTATGTCCCCATTTCACTCTAAAGACCCGGTGTTGCCCTCACTAAACAGCCAACGCCGCCCCGAGGCTAAAGGGACCGCGCACGTGCACGTGTACCGACAATAAACGCTCTCAGCAGAACATCTGAAGCGCGTGTTGTGTTTTACAAGTTACATTCAGCAGAAATATAGTGCTTTTAGCTCCCTGGGAGATGTGACCTGATAACAGGGGGGGGGGGGTTGGGTTGCCAGATAACCTGGAGGTCTGGCAGGCTGACGTCTCCAGGCGCTGTGCCCATTGCTCCTCCGGACAGATGACCCACACTGTGCTGTGCGTGGGTCGCTGCCACGCCACTGCCAGCCAAAGGTCACCCGGGTTGAGATGGCAGCGCTGCAGTGGCAGGGGGCGCCCACCGGGGGGTCGGCGGACACACACGGCGCAGCGAGCAGCAGTCTCCGAGCATTTACAAGTCCTGCCTCTCAAGAAGAAGAAGAAGAAGAAGAAGAAAAAGGCTACTTGGCCATTCAGATGGGAATGGGAATGGAGGAAATGCAAAGGCAGGGAGAAGAAGAGAGGGAGGATGTGGTTTTCTTGTCATTGCTAGCTGCTGCTGTTTGTTGCTTTGGTCTCTCTGCTGGCTTTGTTGGCTGTCTGCAGCCGGTTCATAGAGATAAGCTTGTACAGAGAAATGGCTCCACAGTAAACAATATATGACAAGCTTTTCTTTGCCCATTTGCTGTTCAGACCGTGTCGGACTATTTGCATAATACCCGGTGACCAAATATTTCAAACGCAAATTATATGACTACTAATCATCATATGAAATCAGCGTGTGTGCCAGCGAGCAAGTTTTTAAGTCAGATTCTGCTGTTTCTGCAAGTTCCTCTTTTATATTGGCGCTAAATGAAATTGTAAAAAGTTGAATAGAGATATGGAAAAAGAGGCGCGTATTATTATTGTTGCATAGATTTTGAAAATCTATGAAAACAATGACATTGTCCCGCGCGGCTTAATGAAACACCAGCAGTGTGCTTGATTTTCATTAATAGCCTCATGTTGGCTCTCTCTCCGTCACACGCAGAGAAGAAGAGTTAAGCCTTTTTTTTATTTCACCGTGTGTGTGTGCGATGTGCAATCTATCCCGCAGAAATATGAGGGCATTATTCATGGCGCGCGGTGTGTCGTTTGACCACAGTGTGTCTGCGAGCTCTGTTAAATGAAAATATTTCACGTGTGAATTAATCATATAAGAAAGGGGCTCTTTTCAGCTGGCATAATGATCTCTGTTCTTCTCACCGCTGGCCGGGGATGAATCTTTCATTGTCTTTATCTTTAACTGAGTTGGCACAGGCCCAAAGGAGAAATGGGGGCGGGGGGGTGGGGGGGGGGACGCCGCGCCTCGCTGTCAAAGTTAACATGTGGGCTCAGCTAAATGCCATCATTTAATTGATGCCAAGCGCAATAACATCACCCGCTGCTCTTTTAATAATATGGAGATATGATTCCTGTCCCTTCACTTCATTACGATATTGCCTCTTGAATTTTGCAAGTGTAAATGCACATGCGCGCGCGTGCACACACACACACACACACACGTTTGCACACACACACGCACACACTTGTGCACACACACACACACACACACACACACACACACTTGTGCACACACACACACACACACTTGTGCACACAGACACACATACGCACACACACACACACACACACACACACACACACACACACACACTTATGCACACACATACGCACACACACGCACACACTTATGCACACACACAGGCAAACCCACACACGCACACACGTATGCACACACACACACACGCGCACACACTTATGCACACACACAGGAAAACCCACACACCAAGTCTAGACTCTAGACGATATATTAACGGGCCTTTATACTTTGAAATTGTGATTGTAATGAGATGCCCTCTGACCTTTGCATTTAAGCTAAACCTATCTCGAATAAATTATTGGCCTCTCAGTAATTGTTATATTACTGTGTGTCCTAGTGTCTTTTTAGGTCTAATGCACTGTGTGTGTCTCTCTCTCTCTCTCTCTCTCTCTCTCTCTCTCTCTCTTTGTCTCTGTCTCTCTCTCTCTCTCTTTGTCTCTCTCTCTCTCTCTGTGTCTCTCTCTCTCTGTGTCTCTCTCTCTCTCTCTCTCTGTCTCTCTCTCTGTGTCTCTGTGTCTCTGTGTCTCTCTCTCGGCAGGTTTCTCTATACTGCAGGCCATCATGGAGGCGGCGGTAGCCAACAACTGGCAGGTGACGGCCCGCTCTGTTAGCAGCACGACGGACGCAGCAGAGTTCAAGCGCATCATCGAGGAGATGGACAGGAGGCAGGAGAAGCGCTTTGTGATCGACTGTGAGCTGGCCAGGATCAACACCATCCTGGAACAGGTGAGGCAGCCAGCTCACACACGCCCACTGTGGCTGGGCTAATCATGTGACCAGTGACCAGAGAACACCTAGAAGACTCCCACTGAGCAGCGAGCCCAGACTGTTGGTGCTTTGAGCACCACAGAGTATGAAGGAAATGGAGATTTCCTTTCACATTGGAAAAACATCATTCAGTTCACCATCCATATCTTAGACATATAGAGGAACTCATCTGCGAAGGTGTTGTCCTTTTGACAACCAAGGACCGCAAAAAGGCGTAGAGTATACTAAGGCCATGTTCACACTAGGAGGCCAAATCCGATTTGTGAACTTTAATGACCTGTTCATGATTCTATCCAGATTGGTTTTATGAGTCTGGACGCTCCAAGTCTGATTTGTGTCACTTGTCCCAAACCACATATGGAGGTAGTTTCCAATCTGCTTTCGACTGATGTGACTTCAGTGTGGACGCGTTGATCATCACCCAAATCAGATTTGAGAGTGTCTTTTGCAGGGGGCGGGGACTTGAAGAGCAGAGAGCAGACATGCAAACACTGCCAGAAACATTTATATGTTGGCTCATTGGCTCATTCATTGTATCAGGACACACAGATCCGACTTGGAACACTTGCCCAAATCAGATTTGTGGCAGTGCGGACACACTCCCAAATCAGATTTGGGAAACCAATCAAGATAATGATGATTAATGACTTTAGCAGCAAATCAGATTTTCCTGTAATGTGAAGATGGCCTAATTGTGTAAGAGTACTCTTTTCTCTCTCTCAAATGATATTTGATTTTGGAACAAAATCATTTGTTCTTCCTAATATCATATAAGTTTAGTAGGGTGGATATTAGGGGTGGGGGGGGGAAATCGATACAGCATAGTATCGCAATATTTTGTGGACAATATATCATATCGTATCGAATTCCAAGTATCGTGATATTTTATGATACAAAATGTCAAGTGCATCATGCAACATTTATGACAGGTTTTTATGACAGTGTTGGTCAGTCTGTCTGCTTGACAATCCCATTTTGCTGCAATAAAAATGATTGAAGTGAGATGAACAGACTGGAAACTTTATCTCATTAGATAAAACAGATGTTGATTTTTCTCCTTTGGGGAGATCATTTGCAGTTGAAAAAAGGTATATATATATATATATATATATATATATATATGTGTTTTTGTGTGTTTTTCAGTATGTACAACATGTTAATCTCATAGAAATGTGTTTTTATACAGATCATATCGACATCGGTAAATATCGGTTATCGGCCATAACAGCAATGTTAATATCGGTTATTGGTATCGGCCAAAACTTTCACATCGGTGCATCCCTATATACATATCGCAATATCGCAATACTTAATATATCGCAATACTAGCATATCGCAATATCGCAATACTATCGTATGGTGACTTAATTATCATGATAATATGGTATCGTGGGGCATCTGGAGATTCCCAAACCCCCTAGTGGATATGTCCTCAACCTTGACAGTGCCTTCAGTTCAATGAGAGACACAGCAGACGTGATCTTGAGGAGCTCTTCATCCAGTTATGCCTTGTTTGGCTTGCTAAGCCTTTAGCTGGCGCGCTCGGTGTGCAGAAGCATCCAGGGAGCCCGGGCTCGAGAGGTCTGGGCGTGAGCAGCCATTTGGAGGCACACCGCTGATGATGGCGCCTTTTCTAATCCTGTTCTAACAAGCACAAACCCCTCCGTCGCTCGATCACAGCCACTGCCCCGAGGAGGGACTGAAAGGTCCAGCGGTCCTCATCCTCGTCGTGTGGGGGGAAACACAATTACCATCAATAGATGAGTGGCTATTACACCATGCATCTCCTCTGGTCCACGCGCCCCACACACCACCATACACTCTTCAGCTGGCTGCCTCCGACCGACGCCTGTTTTAGAAGGGCAATCAGACCCTGAATTGGATTCTGCTCGTTAACATTCATTTAGATATTGGCTTCTCTCTCTGCCTCTCGCAATATCCCCTCAATGACTGTTCGTTTCACTTGTTTTTCTCTTCATCTAATTTGATCCCAGTGTCATAGTTTAAAGCAGAATTGCTCTTATAGTATTCATTTGGCCGTGTCTAATTTAATTCTCGTGCTGCAAATTCCCTTCCTCTAAACAGTTCTGTGAAGAATAATGCGTCGGGCTTTTAGGAGAAGCTTATAAACACGCGTTGCAAATCACACGTCGCGGACGTTTTAATGGCGGCATCTTTGATTGCTTCTTTTCCCCGCAAACAATAAGAAGTCATGCAGGGCAATCAGCTGTCTGATGTTCTCCTCTTTCTGTCTTTGTTCTCAATAATACGTGATTTCTTTTGACTTTCTGGAGGAGCTTTTCCCATCCTTGCACCTCCCGCCATCACCATCATCATCATCCATGTCTGCCTTTAAACTTTTGTTTTAGCTCTGACGTTGAAAATGAAAGCTTTCACCATGACAAAGCTAACCTTCAGAGCAGCAGTGAGCGCCGCAATTTTCACTCCTCGTTTCAGTGTCGACCTCAGCGTGGGTTCTTCTCCATCCAAGCTAATTAACAATTTGGCCGACTCTGCCAATACTGATGAGTCATCTAGGCATTCAGCTGGATCGGCTGGACTTTGCTGCCCTGCACTGCGGCCACCCCCCTATCGGGCCGTACCATTATACGGTGAGACAGGGATGGACCGTCTCCTCCCACGGGGGCCAATCGGAGCAAAAATCGGCACCCACCGGCAGCCATAATGTACTCCTCCCGCCGCTGCTATAGAAACAAAGCTTCAAGGGGGATGTTATGCTAATTTCTCTGTGGTTCCTACTGCTGTAGATCTATATTGACCGAGGATTGGCATGCATCTCCAGAGGATAGGAGGGAGGGAGGGAGTGTTTTTTGTCTGATCACCTTCAGGCAGTTATCGGACCACAATGTCGACGCGTCACTTCAATCCGTCAAGGTCACTGCCTATTGAGAGAGGATCGTTGAGGCAGGACAGATCCAGCTCGCTAGATTGTCGGGGGGAAAATGGGAATCAGCTCAGTGGCTTAGTTTTATGATTTCAGTCAGAGTAATCCCACTGCAAGGAAGGATTTCTTTATACCAGGCAATGAAGTCCACGGACCATAGAGTTATCTCGAATAGGCAAGTTTCTGAGCGTTTCATTCAGCTTCCCACACTTCCTGTACGGTCGTGTCGCACAAAGGAAATCCTACACACTGCTTTTTAGCGGTTTGATTTATTCACTGCTGCTTACGCTGTGGTCCTGCTGAGCCTCTGTCGGGGTCGGTCTCTACCTCATTAAATAAGTCTATCCCATATCCTGGTCTGGGACAGCAAATTCCTTTTTAAACG
The DNA here is from genome assembly GCF_964638095.1 of Poromitra crassiceps. NCBI lineage: Eukaryota > Metazoa > Chordata > Actinopteri > Beryciformes > Melamphaidae > Poromitra > Poromitra crassiceps. The sequence goes on from NC_139634.1 coordinate 8,233,673, forward strand.
TGGTGACATGTTTAGGGGATGTCCGGGGTAGCGCAGCTGTAGATTCCCTGCCTACCAACACGAGGGTTGCAGGTTCGCCCCCCCCCCCCCCCCCCCCCCGTGTTGTGTTGCCTCCGGCTTGGCCGGGCGTCCATATACAGGCACGATTGGCTGTGTCTGCGTGTGGGAAGCCGGATTGGGCTTGGTGGTATGTGTCCTGGTCGCTGCACTAGCGCCTCCTCTGGTCGGTCGGGGGCGCCTCGTCAGGGCGGAAGGGAACTGGCGGGAATAGCGTGATCCTCCCACGCGCTACGTCCTCCTGCCGGTGAAGCTCCCCGCTGTCAGGTGAAAAGAAGCGGCCGGCGACTGTCTACTACTAGTCTACGGCTTTCCCCAGATCGGCAGAGGGGGGTGGAGCAGCGACTGGGGGAATTGGCCAAAGTACAATTGGGGGGGAAATGGGGGAGAAATCAGAAGGAAAAAAATGGCTGACATGTTTATCAATTATTGTGATAATACATGTTTAAAAAATACATTGGCCTCTACAATAGTGCCTCTTCATAACCCATTGATACCTGATGCAGCATTTGCGTGTATATCCCTCATTTGTGTGCGTGTCCCTTTAAGACCGCGAACCGCGTTAACGCGGTTCGCGGTCTTAAAGGGATACACACACAAATGCTGCATCAGGTATCAATGGGTTATCAAGCACTGTGGTCGAGTGAGAACGTGAGATTCCCAACCAATGAGTTTTGGGATGCTGAGGAGAATGCTACACCCGGGCCATTATCATCTTGTGCTGTAACAGCCACTCAAGATTTATCGCCCCGTAGGACTCCATCAAAACACTGCACTGCAGATAAATTAACCCAATGGCATTCCTTCCCTTAGAACACTCTGCCAGCTCTGCTCTGTGAATCACATCCAGCGAATCTGTTTCAGTCAACCCTCTATTTTCATGCTATTACATTTGAAGAGAAGAGAAAAAAAAGCTTGTGGCGTTAAAAGAAGGCTATAGCGACAAGAAGATTTACACTCAGTCGTGTTGGTTTTGTCCACTACTACCCAGTGTACCATATCATAATGTTCATCAGGGAGTGTGCGCGCGTGCACGTGGGAGACCATATGTGTTGCCTAATCTGATCCATCTCTGTGATTGCACAGAGTATAGCATACAGTACATATACATCATATGCGCGCTGCTACTCGCCTCTCTCTTTGCTCCTTCCTGGCTCGGCCTCCCTCCTGGGATTCCTGTGCTGGAGTCTGCTCAGAGGCAACAACCTGCTCATCTCCAGTGTAAAGAGAGGCAGGCGAAAAAAGCAAATGGCATCTGGGACAGGCCCAGGGCACACAAGCTGTTCAAAGACAGGCGACGACGGCGAGCGCGCTCTGCGAGCCACAAAGCTGTGTTTTCACGACACAGGAAGGAGGAGAAGAACTGCAAAGAAAATGAGGGGGGGAAAAGAAAAAGAACATTGTGAGAGGCGTATCTGGGGATTTGTTAGAACAACATTCTGCCGCCGTTAGGAGGGTGGCCATATTGCCTGCCTTTCCCCGTGGAGGGTTGGAGATCCGCCATATCTCGCGTTGAGAATTCACACAGTTCATCATATTAGAGAATCTGAAATCTTGGTGTTATATCCTATGTCAGAAAAGGGGGGGGGAGAAATCAGATGGTGGCTGCCAATAAGAAGAAGTGGTGGAAGAGGGAGAGAGAAGGGAAGATAGATTGCCAAGAGCCGATAGAAAATTGTCAGTGATGAAAGAAATTGCTCAGTCCACACAATGAAAAAACAGAGACAGCCATCAGTGGGTCCATAAAACAGGGAGTGACATTTTTATGTCCGTATAACATATTGGCAATCACAGATACAACTAGGGGTATTTACGAACTAACAGAAAAGAAAATCATAACGACAATTCACTCGGGCCACCTCCCCGTTAGACGAAACACAATTTCCAAAAGTTACAGCGCTAACAACAGAGGTCACAGTCTGCCACGTAAAACCCTCTGAACCACTTCAAACTGCTTGTGATGACTTTGACACCGCCTCCCAGTAATGCGCTCCTCCTGAAAGATAGAGGAGGAGGAGGAGGAGGAGGAGCGCGCTGGAAGAACTAACGTCACCGCCGCCACTGATATGAAAGGTGCTCCTGATCCCAGCATCAGCACCATTGTCCCCGAGGCTGAGGAGATGAGGGGGGGGGGGGGGGGGTATATATGAACCCTTTGATGTAAAGCCCTGGATACATTGTGGCTGTAAATCCCTGGCTGTTAAGGGCCATTTACTAACTGCGATTACAGAATTAAGTGGGATTAAGGTGTTATCATTAAAGAGGATGTGACCCGCTGACTCTGCTCCTGGATGAGAGGCGGGGCTAACGGTGTGCGCTTGACATAAACCAGCGCTTCTCACATTTTTTCACATGAAGACTTAAGCTAAACTGGCAAAAATTAGACCACGGGACCCCAGTTTGATAGGATTTTGTCCCACGGTCCCCCATATGATAATAAGATTGATGCTTTTAGATGTTTTTTATTACAGAAAGTGTATAAAACCCGTGACCAAAATAGTCATTGTGTTACCTATGAATGGCATTATAGCGAAAATAAATGACCCCCCTTTTGTGTGGGGACCCCCTGGAACCCCCCCTCCTCAAGGACCCCTGGGGGTCCCCGGAGCCCCATTTGAGAACCACTGCCCTAAACAGCTATAACTGTAGCGATGACGCACCGTCTCATAATAACACAGCTTTAGTTATAAATTGTTATAAATACTTTATAAGACATGGGACAACAGTCGGAGAATCTCGTTTTTTTTTCAGCGGGGCAAAATGACCCCCCGATGGTTTCCAGCGGTACTGAAAATAGAGACGAGCCTCACGCTGTTTCACGAGCCAATCTTTTGGCACGGAAACATCACGGGAAGGATTCCTCGCCCGCGGGGTCAATGAACCTGAGAATGTACCAGTCCTTCCTCCAGAGATATCGAGTGGCAAATTGCTCTCGTATTTCTGAGCGATGATGGACATAATCATCCCGATATGAGTCAGGTGTTTGGGAGATGTGTGCTGTGCGTTTTGGGGGGAGGCCAGCGCTTGTCTTGTGCTATCTCTCCGCGGGCATCAATTGACGCTGCCAAGAAAAGAGCCACTGCTGCCTGTTAATTAGAGAGTTTTCCACCAAGAGGACTACTTCTACCAAGAGGCTCCAAGCAGGAACCAGGAAGAGGATAGCCCCCTCTGTATCAAAGACTCAAAAGTGACCCTTTTTTCCCAGCCTGGACTGCAATGGCGCATTGCGATTAGCCTGTAGCTAGCCACCGAATTAGATGTACTAGCAGCGGGATGTGGCTAATTTCATTAGCGCTCTCTTTAATACCAGGACTATTATTGACGGCCGTTATATTTGTGCTTACACCGAAGGCCAACGACACGCACACACCTGTAAAGTAATCACCTGAAATCAAATTACTCACTGCACAACTCGCTCTGCATTTCCCCTGTGCAGGATGAGACTCAAAAGTAATTGCAGCGTTATAGCTGGTCTTTTATATCCCTGGGTGAATGCTCTGGTATTTACAAACTCTCTGGAACCCATCATCTCCAGTCTTCCTCCTCCTCCCCGCGCTCTGGCAGACCCTGCTGCAGTGGAAAAGGTCAATCTGGGAGGACAATGGCCTGGCCTTTATTGGAAATGCGGCGCTGTAGTTTTAGATTTGGGGCTCGCTGTCTGGTGGACTGCGAGTCTGGACGAGAGGTGAAGCCAAGGTCATCCCGGATGTCTGTCCTCATCAGCCTTTAGAGAAAACTCTGGCCGCGGACGGAAGCTCTCCTCCTCCTCCAGCAGCAGAACAAAAGGTGGTGGAGCTCGCCCTCGAGGATCGATGTGCGAGAGGCTACGGTGGAGGGAAAAAAGCAGAATCCGATTAGTGAGGGGTGAGACATCCTACACACGTTTGTATCTCCTCTTCGGTGTCACTGGCGAAGCGCTGTGATTGGCTAATGTGTTTTGTGTGTGTGTGTGGGCACATGTATGCCATCTATGTTTTAAAAGAGACTAGGGAGGAGGGGCATAAGAAGACATCTCCTTAATCGATCATCTGGGAAAATGAACAATTCTTTTAAACAAACAAAACAAACAAAACGCTCGTAAACCTTCTGCCGAAACGCTCCACCTTCTGCCGATCTGGGGAGAACCGTAGACGAGCACCATGCTTCCTCCGACACAGTTGCCAGCCGCTTCTTTTCACCTGACAGCGGGGAGCTTCACCATCAGGACGTAGCACGTGGGAGGTAGCCTGGGTAAACCCTGCCTTCAACGTGACATCACAGGCTATGCCTGTAGCGTGAGTCTTCGTGACTGATAGCACCGCTGCGGTTTACCCAGGCTACGTGGGAGGATCACGCTATTCCCACCAGTTCCCTTCCGTCCCGAACAGGCGCCCGACCGCCGAGACGAGGCGCTAGTGCAGCGACCAGGACACATACCCCTAATCCAGCTTCCCACCCGCCGACACGGCCAATCCTGCCTGTATGGACGCCCGACCAAGCCGGAGGTAACACGGGGGAACGAACCTGCGACCCTCGTGTTGGTAGGCAGGGAATCTACCGCTACACTACCCGGACGCCCATTCAACCTCTATATTTGATATCAACGTTAGATTGAACAAATTCCACGTGATCGACAAAATTCTTAAAAAATAAATGATCGATCATGGATGAAGCATGCCCCTCCCTAAAAGAGACGAACAAAGAAGAGAAACAAGCTGCAGGGAAATAGGAGGGAAAAATAGAAGGTGACGAAAATCCACAGCTGTCTGAATAATAAATGAAAGTTAAAACCAAATCATCCGAGACGCTGCTTTGGTGTAAATATCCTGGATGCATTTCAAGGCAAAGCTGATAAGCAAGATCACATTAGCGCTGGCAGGGGGTCTGTAGCAGCACACAGGACTGTTCACGCCCACAATCAGCTTTGAAGCTCGGCTCTGGATTCACACCGGACGACACATTGTGACTAAACTGAATTAAAGTACCAATAAGTCCAGACTTTGTTTCAGAATAGACAATGAAGGACCTGCTGTGGCTTCCATCATGGCAGGCGTGAATTTGTTTTCCTATCTCTGCTCTGAGTAAATAACCGCTATGCTATTACTCAAACATTGAATTCCAGAAGGACAACAACGAGAATAATATCTTCTCACCGCTACGAAAGCTAGTTATTGCCAGCAGCAGCCGAAGCCCAGGGCTTTCCAGTCTGAGCCAGCTGGAGGTGCGACGCTCGCTCATAACAAGTTGAAATGTGCCCATCTCGTTTGGAGTTGTTGGGTCTGCCTAATTAAAGAGGTGTATAGTTCTGTGTGTTCTGGTGCTGCAGGTTCTGTGTGTCCCTGTGTCATTACCGCTCTCGCTGTGTCCCCAGCCCAAGGTTGCTGTGTGTCGGCGTTGCCAGGCTGGCTGTGAGCTGGGCGGGTGTGTGAGCAAGGCTTACGGCCAGATCCAAGGAGGTTAGGCGTGTGTGTGTGTGTATTTGTGTGTGCGTGTGCGTGTGTGTGAAGCGCTGGGGTTCGTCCGCGGAGTCAAAGGTCACAGAGCGTCCCCGTGAACAAAGACTGCCACGGGCGCTATAGCTATGATTTAGCACTCGTATTCTCTTCGTGGCGCCTTCTGTCACTTCGTCATTAGACACAGATGGAGAGATTCAAAAAAAGAAGAAAAAAGAACACCGCTCCTGCCATTTCTGCTTTATAATAATCAGCTCATTTCCCCATCGTTTCCACTTGGCTTCTCTTGGTTGAGTTCCCTGGGTTGAGAAAGTTTTAATGATGGGGACTTGGGGAGGCTGTCAGACGACGCTGACCCTCTGAAGCAGCTTGATAGCCTGAGTGAAAGGTTTTGTGCGCGTCGTGCCCCCTCGTGCGACATCCTTTGTGAAAAGCACTATAGCTCCTTTTCACATCTCGACACAGAGGGGGAGAATTGTTAGAATCGTTCGGTCCGAGAGCCAATCTTCCAGCACCGTGGCCTCCGAGGAAGTTGAGGTCACCTGAACTTAAGCCACACCTGAATCAGAGAAACGCTTCCTCACTCGATCCGTTCCGTGCCTTCGGGACAGTTTATTCCTTCGTGGCTTACCAACAGCGTCCTTCAAAAAGGCTTTGAGAGACGCGAGGAGAAAACAGTTCGCCCGCGTGCGTCGCTCTCTCCTGCTCCGCGGGAAAGCCGTAAATGATCCGCGGTAACAAATATGTAACTTCCAGCCACGACGACGACGACGACGAAGCCCTCCGGCGCAGCAGCAACACACGCAGACACAAACAGTTTGACCAAACCCCACTGTTTGCTATTGTGACGGAGTCAGAGCCAGAACATGTGCAAACAGGCTGATTTGCGCTGTACACTCGTGTATCGCCGTGTTTGTAGAACGCAGATGAAAAACGCAGACATGCTTGTCAATTTCTGCATGGCAACCGCCCAGACGTCTGTCCACAGCGGGCTGGGGGAAACTCATAAATAACAGACCACACGAGGGCCCCCCGAGTTGGAAAACCGCGGCCAGATAAGTGTGACCGGTTTTCTAAATCCACAGACAAGGCAGGATCATTTAGAGTTTGACTGTTGGATTCATCTTCTGGGCCCAGAAACACAAGAAGAAGAAAGAGAAGACAAGAAAGAACAGTAAATGACAGCATATTGCTTGTGAACCACAGTGATAGAAGGGCTTTAGAGTTACCGCTTGCTATTTTCAGACAGGCTGCGTGGGCTGAAACACGCTGTTGTGCTCGGAAGGTGTGATATTTTCAAAGCAGAGGGAGATCTACTGTATACGCTCCTTTGAATATATCTATATTTTTTTCCCATTTGTGCCTTCTGTAACGACAGTTAGCGGACGCGCGCCGCCGCGGACTACTTCAAAGCCAGCGGAAATACTCAAGGATGTTCCAAGTTGTCCGGGACGTTTCTCTCTCATTATCAGCTCCTCCATTCCTTAATTAACATTTTTCCTCTTAATTGTTTCCTTCTCTTATTATCATTCCATAGGCGACTTCATTTTTGTTTCAACTTCGTTTGGCACCTCCTCCGCTTTTATGATTGCAGCAGCGCCGCTCTCTCTCGTACCTCCAGGCTCTCCTCGTCCTCACTGTGTCCATGTTCTCTCATGTTCTCTCTCTCCCACAGGTCGTGAGCCTGGGGAAGAACAGCCGGGGCTACCACTACATTCTGGCCAATCTTGTGAGTAATAACCAAGACGCTCCTCAAACCCACTTTTGCTGCATGCATATTTTCTTCATGGCTGTCATATGCAATGCATATGACAGCCATGCATATGACAGCCATGCATATGACAGCCTTGCATGCACAATCAGCGGATTATAGTCTTCCAGGGTAGGAAATTAGCTCGGGGCAAAATTCCCCTTAAAAAATCTAGAATTGCCCTTGGAACTGCGGTGGGGGGGGCTTTTAAATGCCCCTATAAAATAAAGAGTTTAAGACTTTCTGTATTTTAACATTATTCTGTATTTGCAAAGCGTGGCTCGAAAATGGACAGCTAGGCATCCGTACAACCCCCGCCCCTCCTCCTACTACTAGTGTTATTTAGCTCAGTGACAGGCAGCACAAGCTAGCTGGCCAGCTAGTTCACTCATGTTTTTACCAAGTACATTAATAACATGCCAGACAATCAACAGTATGTTGAGATAGGAGATGGGGATCTTTAACTGTGATTGTTTATGAACTTTTAGAAATAAAATATGCTTGGATAAGAGTCATTGATTGGTCTGTCATGCTACATAGGTGCAACTAAAGTATTACCCAACATTTGATCAAACTGCCCTGGAAATGATCCAAAATGCCCCCGAAATATATTTCACAAGGGGGAAAAATGGCCCTAGTTTAAAAAAAGTGAATTTCCTACCCTGTAGTCTTCTGTACTGTATGTAATGGGAGACAGTCTCTGTATGGGTTGTTTTGTTTATCGCCATCTCCCTGTCAATCCCACTCTCGCAGTCAGACTGCGTTGGTTTCGAAGTATAAATTAATGTCTTCAGCGAAATACAAAAAAAATTGACATTTGACTTTTCCAAGCGTCTGTGGAGGACAGTCCTCTTCTCTCAGCGTCTGGGGGGGAGGGAGGAGAAGTGTTCGTTTGGCCTTGATATTAGCACGAGTGTTTTAAGGTGGAGGGCCAAGCCTGTTCCCTCACCTGCTGTTCCCTCTCTGCAGTCTCCCTGGCTTTAGGCGCTGTGATTATGCAGGAGGCAGACGCACGTCCTTGTGCTCGGTGACACGACGCTGCGCTCGAAAAACCTGCAATTTGACCGTCAAACGAAGAGCCATGCCTCTAGGGGTGCAGCGTGAAATTTGATGACAGTTGGGGCTGCAGAGTTGTCAAAATACATTACAAAATGTTTTGCTTAAACCCCCCCCCCCCCCCCCCCCCCGTGGCAAATCTATCCAATTGAAAGTAGGCCAAGCTCACTCGAATGAAATATTATAATATTGTGTCTTTTACGTGAGCTGACATCATGAAACTCAAAAGTACCTACTGACATGTTGTTTATCTGTAAACGTACTCCACCGCAAAGTGCGAAGAGAAACATTCGCTTCGACATAATCGAGAACACATGTCGCATTCTTATACAGAACAGCGCACTTCCCAGTTTTACGATTGATTTGTTGGGGTTCGTTCGAACGTGTACACTTGCGCAGAGTACACGTTCGATCGAGTTCGATCGACCTTTCGAAAAGCAAAAGTCACGCGACCCTTTGCTCTTCTGTCTCATCTCAGGGATTTTCCAACGTGAGCTTGGACAAAGTCTTCGCCGGCGGAGCCAACATCTCTGGGTTTCAGATAATCAACCCTGAGAACCCGATCGTGCAGCAGTTTGTGCAGCGCTGGGAGCGGCTAGATGAAAGAGAATTCCCCGAAGCCCGAAACTCTCCTCTGAAGGTACCTTCATCACGGGCAACACATGCAGAATACGACACTCGTTTCTTCTGAAGGCATCTCTCTCCATTCATCTCCTCCTCTCTCCTCTCCTCTCCTCTTCTCCTCCCCTCTCTGCCTTTGTCGCGCTCTCTCGTTCTGCCTCCCTCTTTGCTTTCTCTCCCTCCCCAGCGATCAATATATTGATAGGCAGTGCAAGGCAAGGTTATATCTCAGCTCCAATTTACATCTAATTAAACAATGATCAAGAAAGAAATGGATTTTGAATGACATTTAATTAGATTTTGTCATGGTGGGGTGGTTAACAAACAAGTGGCTCAACCCCCACTGGTGAAAAGGTCAAGGGAAGTTTGAGGGGAGGTGTGTGGGAGATAAAACCTCCCATTAATCTTCTATTTTCTCTCCAAACTCAGTCAAAGTTTCGACAGAGGTCTTGACCGTCAGAGAATCCCGGACTTTCCCGATGTCTGATGGCTCCGTTTTCTACAGTCTCAGCTTTAATTGAGAAATGCTGCCTTGCATGAGCAATGTATCCCCCCCCCCCCCTTTTCTCCCTAATTGGACTTGGCCAATTCCCCCTGCTGTCCCGATCGTTAGCTCCACCCCCTCTGCCGATCTGGGGAGAGCCGTAGACTAGCACCATGCTTCCTCCGGTACATGTACAGTTGCCAGCCACTTCTTTTCACCTGACAGCGAGGAGTTTCACCGGCAGTTCCCCTCCCCCTGGACAGGTGCCCCGACCAACCAGAGGAGGCAAAAACAAAGACTGCAGAGATATTATTAAACACATGGCAGCTACACTAAAATTAGCATTTAGATTTGAGCCATTTAGCTGGTGCTCATATCCAGAGCAACTCCCAGTGAGCGGAGCAGCAGATGTGTTATTACTGTTATTATTTTGTTTCACACTCATAGCACACAGAACGTGCTCGTCCAACACTTCAATATGGAAATGGCTTCGCTAATCTTTGCAAAATCAATAATGGCCGCCGGCAGCGAGAGAGTCCTCTTCATCCTGTGCGTCCCCGTCTCATGATGTGATTTTTGTACAGTACACTTCAGCTCTGACGCACGACGCCATCCTGGTGATCGCAGAAGCCTTCAGGTACCTGCGGCGCCAACGTGTGGACGTGTCGCGTCGGGGCAGCGCCGGAGACTGCCTCGCCAACCCCGCTGTACCCTGGAGCCAAGGCATCGACATCGAGAGGGCTCTCAAAACGGTAAGGGGGAGAGAGAGAGAGAGAGAGAGAGAGAGAGAGACATGCACATGCAGAGAGAGAGAGAGAGAGAGAGAAAGAGAGAGAGACATGCACATGCAGAGAGAGAGACAGAGAGACTGGCAGGCTGATAGCTAAAGAACGGGGCTAGAAGAGAGTGAAGCAGAGATAGCGTGTGAGAAGGTGATAGAGATGGAGAGTGACACGGAGAAGGAGAGAGCGAGCAGAGCTATTCTCCTCCCTCTCTGCCTCCAGATAGAGCTCGCTCAAATCCACAGCCTCATTACCATAAAACTACATCTTTTATTAAACGCGTATCCAGTCCATCATTTGATTAACAGGCCGTGTGCTCTCTCTCTCTCTCTCTCTCTCTCTCCAGTAGCGTCACGGACGTGAGCACCTGCCCTCGCGTAATGCCGGCTATATATGCAAAGTGATAGCTTTGAAGCCGTTACACTGTGTGTGTGTGTGTGTGTGTCTGTCTATGTGTGTGTGTGTGTGTGTGTGTGTGCGTGTGTGTGTGTCTGTCGCACTGTTCCATCCACCATGCTGCAGGTCCAAGTGCAAGGTATGACCGGGAACATCCAGTTTGACAACTATGGCCGGAGGACCAACTTCACCATAGACGTTTATGAGATGAAACTAGGTGGGCCCAGGAAGGTAAGAGAGCCATCCATCCGTCAGCTGTCAAAGCCCAGCTAACCCGATCAAAATATCACCTCTGCTCTTTATCAAAACACACCTGTCAGACACCAAAGGGTTCAGCTCATTACTTATACACGTCAGAGCCATGCAGTTTGGTGTCAGTAGTTAGTTATGAGCGCTCGCTGTAGTGGGGGGGGGGGGGGGGGGGGGGGTAGTAAACGCACGTAAACGCCGTTGTTCACGTGTCTCTTGAAATACAAGATAGCGTTTACTCACCGTACTTGTCGCACGATTTGTAATCACGGACGTCCTCCTTGGCCCCAGCGGGCTCATTGTTAGAGCTAGAGTGAGGACTGGTACAATATGAAACTAGGAGACCGAAGGCGTCTATTGGTACCATGCTAACGTCATGCTAGCTCGGGAAGGGGGCTAAATAACGCGCTAAAGTTAGGCTACGTTTTGGTTAGGGAGAAACTTCCACGGCCATTTTCAAAGGGGTCCCTTGGACCTCTCACCTCAAGATATCTGAAAGAGAATGGGTTCTATGGGACCCTAACCTGGAGAATGTGTTTCCTCTCTGTTAGAAGTGATGATGTTAATGATGATAATCATCAAATGATATATTTATTTTAGGGATATGATTTGGTGTCAGTTGTTCTAGTCTCAGGCCTTGGCCACACTGATCCGTCAGAAAATGGACAGAATTATTGAACGGACAGATGTCTGTCCGATGCATGAGAACTGAGTCTACGTCAAAGTGCCGGGGCTGCTCCGCGGCCGGCGAGCCTGCCTGCGCAGCCTGCGTGCAGCTCCTTGGAAATGTGACTCGATGCAAATGACATGAACAGCGCGAGTATAATATAATGTAGATCATGTGCAGATAACCGGAGAGAAGTATATGCACTACATTCTCCCCTTGGACTAACTTCTAGTCACTGAAATCCTAGTGAAATCACACAATTTTACTCATTTTGCTGGGGAATCCCTTATAGCCTCGTTCACCGCCTCGGCCGCCATCTTCTTTGAAAAGTTGAAACAAATCTCGGAACGCCTCCTCTCGAGACCTCGACTCTGATTGGCTAAACCGACAGTGACTATCCGACCATCCGACACGTCCATCCAGAAAAAGTTCATCCCTCTTCAACTTTCTGTCCATCAAAACGTATGCACATTTTGTGGATACGTACGCTTCTGAGTGCTCCACGGACAGTCGGACAGCTGTCATTGAAAATGAATTGAAGTGAACAGAGAAATGAACGCACACGGACAGACACCACGGATCAGTGTGGCCAAGGCCTCATACTGTATCTAATCTCGTGGCAGGCAACCGAACCAAACTGCCACCGTTTCACACAGGAGGCAAATAACAGTCTTTCTGGCTGAGACTCATCATCACCTCTAACGTCAGCTCAGTAACCAGCTGCTCAGCACTTCTATCAGACGATACAGTGCTGTGCAACAAGCAAAGACGCACCACATATTTCCAATACATGTCCTGATATAATAGAATCCATTCTGCCTTTATGATCACTGTTCCCGCTGACAGAAATCATGCCCGGTTATGTAGAAACAAAGCGTCAAACTATGTTCAGCAGAAAATAAGTATTCCAATCTCTCCTCTGCCCTCTGCTGACTGACTTCCGCATCGACACACACACGCGCACACGCACACACAGACACACACACAAATACATACATACATACACACACACACACACACACACACACACACACACACACACACACAAACAAACACACCTTCCACATCATGCAACCAGATTACCGTAAGTTACTGTGAATTCAGTCTGAGCGCAACACAAAAACATACATGGCTCCTAGTTGGTTCTCAGCCGTTCAGAACAGGCACAGCTGGCACAGTGGGCGTGCTTGACACACACACATGCCCCGCCCCCCATGCCCCACCCATGACGCCAGGTCGGTCTTGTGGGCGACTGAAGTTCATAGTTTATCCACCTTTTTCATAACGGCGTGAGAGAGCTAACCTGACGCTGCCAGATGGTTTGTTTTCACAGGACCATCTGAAAACGCACTCGGCAAACCTTTGAAAGGGGCCAGGCACGTTTCAAAAAAGCTACTTGGCAGGTGATTGGATGAACCCGTCTGTCTATCACATCTATCCCGGTCTCGCGCTTCTCGCTGTCGTCGCATCTAGATCCCGCCCGTATAGCTGCCTCTGGATGCCGATTGGTGCGAACCACTGACGGTTCGAATTCTAACCAATAGCTTGGACGGTGGCAAGATGGATTTTGTCATGTGATCTCGTGATCTCGCGCGAATCCAGCTGCCTTGCGAGGTTATGAGAGAGCCGCCGCCGCAGGCATCTCGTTTTCACCTAACAGCTCTGATTCTGACATATTTCAAGCCCCATGACATAATGGGAAAAGATTTAGCGATCATCTACCCTTTTGTAGGTGGCTGTTTACCGCCAGTGATGAGAGTAGTGAGGGCTTTGTGCAGGAGGTATTTCAGTGCAGGACCGCCAGCCTCGGCTGATGGGACAGAGCAGAGCGATGTCGATTGCCTCTGTCTCCATTAGGTAGCAGCATTCCCTATGATGAGCCTCGCCAAGCATTACAAGGACCACAAACCACACACAGAGCCTGCAGCCTGATGGCTCCAACTCTCCTATCAGAAGAATGACATCAGACTACTTCTTCTCCGCGGGATAGCCGCAGATAGGATTTTCACTCCTCTCTCCTGACAGTAATTACCATTCAAATAGCCAATTACCCAAGAATTCCCCTGGCCCCTCTTCACAAAGGTGATTCCCCAGTGGTGCGCTCACACATCATAACCGCTACCATATGATGACCTCTGGTTTTATTTCATAACCTCTTCCCGAGTTCCAAGAGGGCGTCTCTGCTCTCCGTTTCCCAACTCCTCTCGTTAGCCGGATAAGTGTGGAGCCCCGGTTTGATATGACTGTGTGATTATGCTGCCTGCCTCCCAGGCCTCCCAAAGCCCCGTACGTCAATTAGCGTCACGCAGAACCTCACAGCCAAACGGAGGAGGAGGAGGAGGAGGAGGAGGAGGAGAGGGATGGAGAGAGGGGGAGAAAGGAAAGGAGGTCACGATACAGAGAGAGAGAGAGAGTGAGCGAGGGAAGAGGAGACAGGCCTGGCCAGCCACTCTGTCAGGACCTGCAGCCCCGCACTCAGGCCTCGCTGACAGTTAGAGGATGAAGGTTCTTAGCAGTGGCTGTCAGGAGGTGATGTATGGGCTGATATCTGTCCCAGCTGCTCAGGGTGAGATCAGGACTTTGCCTCTGGAGTGACGCTCCGTGTCGTGACACGGCTCCCCGCACGCAGTCCAGGCACTGAGGGCACCGCTCCTCAGATCTCAACGTCAGACAAAACCGATAACATCGTGCGGGCGGGCGGGGGGTAGGGAATAGAAGTAGGAGGCGCTCTCTCCAGTCCGGTAACTACTACTGCTTTAACCCATTGATACCTGATGCAGCATTTGTGTGTGTATCCCTTTAAGACCGCGAACCGCGTTAACGCGGTTCGCGGTCTTAAAGGGATACACACACAAATGGGGGATATAAAAAGTTTGAGAAGCAGCGAGCGCCTCTAGTCGGTGCGTGAGAATGGTCGTACTACACCTGTTCTGTCCCCAAACGTTTCAAGATCTGAGAGAGAGGAAAAAAAAACAAAATGCGGACCAGATGTGAGGGTGGAAAAGCCCAGCCAGCAACAGTTAGAATATTGGCAGCAGCATATGCAACACGTTTCATCGTGAGCCAGACCAGTCATTATTTCAGACGGGCAAACAAACACTTGACATTGGTTTGACTTAAGCATCTGTACAGCAGAATACAGACTAACTGCAGCGGCAGGACTGTGCGCAGGAGAGGCTGTGCAGGAGAGGCACACTGGCATATTATGATCAATTATTAAGTGTGTAGTTCACAGGGCCCGAATATCAATTATTTACCATAAAACCTCAGCGGCTGAAGGTGGGAGGGTTTGATGCAGTCTGCCGTATGCGCAGCCACTGCACAGGAGCAACTCTGTGTTAAAAAAAAAAAAAAGAGAGCTACTACTAGCGCTTTCGGCTATCTGGACCAGTCTCGATGTTGCTGTGAATCACATTAGACTATATCTGCACGCTATCTGTGATGATGACACTAACTGCATATTAAATTTAGAAAGATCTTTTTTTACGCTCACACTACTGGGCCAGTTCTCCCGTTTTAGTATTCTCCTCATCCGGTTGCTATTTTTGGGTCCAACTTTGGGGCAGCAGAGGCAGTGTTGTCTTAATGAGCCCAGCATCATGGCAGTTCCCCAGGAATACTTAGATGTGTCCCTGCTACTCTGCACGCTCCCTTATATACTGTAGGGTAGTCCCTGCTACTGTGCACGCTCCCTTCTATACTGTAGGGTAGTCCCTGCTACTGTGCATGCTCTCTTCTATACTGTAGGGTAGTCCCTGCTACTGTGCATGCTCTCTTCTATACTGTAGGGTAGTCCCTGCTACTGTGCATGCTCTCTTCTATACTGTAGGGTAGTCCCTGCTACTGTGCATGCTCTCTTCTATACTGTAGGGTAGTCCCTGCTACTGTGCATGCTCTCTTCTATACTGTAGGGTAGTCCCTGCTACTGTGCATGCTCTCTTCTATACTGTAGGGTTGTCCCTGCTACTGTGCATGCTCTCTTCTATACTGTAGGGTAGTCCCTGCTACTGTGCATGCTCTCTTCTATACTGTAGGGTAGTCCCTGCTACTGTGCATGCTCTCTTCTATACTGTAGGGTAGTCCCTGCTACTGTGCATGCTCTCTTCTATACTGTAGGGTAGTCCCTGCTACTGTGCATGCTCTCTTCTATACTGTAGGGTAGTCCCTGCTACTGTGCACGCTCTCTTCTATACTGTAGGGTAGTCCCTGCTACTGTGCATGCTCTCTTCTATACTGTAGGGTTGCAAGCGTAATGCATGAGGCAGGCAGAGGTTGGGGTGGGGTGTGGTGGGCTGCGGGGAGGGGTTGAAACTGGGCTGTCACAAATGTTGATAACCGCTGTCTTCTCTTTGCAGATCGGGTACTGGAACGAGTACGAGCGATTTGTAAATATTTTGGACCTGCAGGTCACCAACGAGTCCTCCTCAGTGGAAAACCGAACGATTGTGGTCACTACTATTATGGTACACTTTCCATGCAGTTTTAAATGTTTCACGTTATTCTGCCACTCAGGGTCATGGTGTTGATTCCAGTGATTGAGACATTGTGTCCTGGGCGGGTAGAAGCACATCTTTTCTGTCTTTGCTTTCCATCCACTCACTACATGTTGAAACAGTCGATCCACACCACGGAGAGTGTTTCAACTGTATCCGTGTGGGTGCCAAAGCATTTTGATTTTCCATACCTCAGTGGCCTGTCGTAGCAGTGACATCACAATAACAATGGTATATGATAATGGTTGACTCCATCAATTACCCAAAAAAAAACATACACGCATACGTAAGTAGACCTGTCTGTCCTCATCAAGTAAATGTTCAATGACACGTGGGATAGACTGGCCGAAGAATGACTATTATAGAGGATGATACAGCAATGGTTTCTCAAGCCGGGCAACGCAAAATAACCAGTACTGGAGGAGCGATAAGAAGGAGTGCTACTTTTTCCTTGTTATTGCTTCTATTTTAAATCTACTTTGTATCGCTCCCTTGTTATCGCCTCTCCAATCTATTTTGTATCGCTCCTTAGAGTGTTCTGTGTTGAAGTATAACCTCGAGTCAGTGATTTGGAAAGGATTGATTTTCTAATAGCAAATATTTGGCCATTTTATTTTTCCCATATTTCCAATACTAAACTTATCAAGTTGTTTTTAAATGACTTGCTTTTACAAATGTATTGAACGACAGCATTGTAATTATTACTTGATACAGCACCGTGTCCTTTTGCAAACAAACACTGGAAAAGAAAAAAGGAAAACGTCTTGAGAGGTGGTAAGGATCCTATAGGGATCCCTGCACAGTTACATTTCATCTGTATTCCAAAGGCGACAACCCTGTGCCACTCAGTAGCGGGAGGAAACGTTTAACATCTCTAGATGAGAAATACAGGCAGGAGGTAAACACGTGTTAACTGGAGGGAAACAGTGGAGGTCAGGGGGATACGTTCAGCACAGAACAAACAAACCATTGCTCTGCCACTTGCACCCTAAGTGTGTGTGCCTGTAATGAGGACGGCTGCTCTCCTGAGCAGCCCTCTGGTTTGATCATGGCGATGTGTGATGCTGCTTACCCAGAAAGACTAAACACATGCTGCACCACTGTTTTTGAAAAGGAGAGGAACAATAGCACGCGCTCGCTCTCCTCTTGGAATTATTTTATTTATGGAGTATTTGCGTTTTTCTGGATAGCAAATAATGGCTTTTTTTATTTATTTATTTATTTATTTTGGAATGAAACGGCGCAGGGGCTTTTCCCTGCGCATTGGTGCAATGTGCTTGACTACGGCGAGAGACTATATGGGCGCTCTCTGATCCCTCTCCTGTCACTGGCATTTACTGATGAACCCCATCCCCATCCCCACCCCCACTCTGAGCTAACCGACACCCTGCCTACCAATGTCTCCCAGCCCCATTAAAAAAATAATAATAATAATAAATCAAATCTTTCGGGCCTCCCAGGACCCTTGAGTTCTCATTTCGGTCCCTTTTCATGTCTTCACGTTTTGGAATGACAATAAATATCCTTGAACCTTGAACCCCTCTGCTCTCTCCGGCAGAAACTAAAAAAAAGTTGGCCCCTCCCCCTTAACCCTCCCGAATTAAACGCCCGGGAGTCGCCCCCTGCGGGCTGAGAAGGGGGGGTTGGGGGTGCGTTTAGGCTGGGTGTCTGCTGGCCCGCCACGGCTTGAAAGCAGTGTGACCACCTGATCGTGCTGCTGTTATTATCAGTATATATTCGTGCATTTGTGGTGCATTATCCGTGCGTGCATGACTGCATGAGCACGGTTGTAGCAGCTTATTATTGTTGTCGTTGTTGTTGTTGTTGTTATTTTGGATCTGTGTGTGTGTGTGTGGGAGGGAAGGGGGGTGGGGGGGGGCAAGAGCACGTGCACATAATGAGCGCATGTATGCATATTTTAAATCTAGTGTGTGCTATATTAGGGTGTAACCTGAAGCACGGGAGTGAATAAACCGGCGTGTGTTTGAATCAACAGGAAGCCCCTTATGTGATGTACAAGAAAAGTCGCACAAATGCGCAACTGGAGGGGAATGACAGATATGAAGGCTACTGCGTCGATTTAGCATCTGAGATTGCCAAACATGTTGGAATTAAGTACAAACTGTCTATAGTAATGGATGGGAAGTATGGAGCGCGAGACCCCGAGACCAAGACCTGGAACGGGATGGTGGGCGAACTGGTCTATGGGGTGAGTACTGAGTACTGGGAGAGCCTCGTTTTCACAATGATTACATGGCAGTTTGCAAGGAACTTCCAACATGAGAGGAGATCTCATTTTTCTGTCTTAAGGTCGTCACCAACAACTCATTTTTGAAACTCATCAGCTCTCGCGCCCCCCCCCCCCCCCCCCCAGTTCAAAGTCCCGGCGACGACCCAACGGCTATCTCAGGCAGTTCAGCTGTGAGTGGATTTTATCAAATGCACCCTCTCAAGCATTGGGGGGGAGTTGGTGATCATCTTGAGACGGAGAAAATGAAATCATTTCTCAGTGCTGTTCATTGCAAAAAAAAAAAAAAATCCTTTTTTTGCTTAGGCTAGAAAGCTGTGCGCCTCTTAGCGCGCACAGTGAAAAACAGAGGTAGGTACATGAACACAATGAGACCATATGGCAAGCATAATCGCTTTGATGAATGAAAAATTAGATGCCTTTGAAGTGATTGTGTAATTACGTTCATTGTTTGATGTGTATGACGGATACGCCGCCGCGTTGTAAATTCACAGCTGAGAAAATCGGCTTCAAAAATCAACAGCTAAATGGTGGCTGTGGTTTGGAAACAACAAGATCCATGTGTGTGTGTACGCCGCTCCCATAAAGGGTGAAACCTCTCACATTAGCCGTGTTTTACATCTGACAGCGTGCCCGGGCCCTCGCAACACCTCCAGCATTCCCAAATTACCCTCCCCCCCTGTTCCCCTCCCCGTCCCCCGTCCCCTGGCCGCCTCCTCCAAGGCCACGAGAGTTGAACAGGGGCCAAATACAAAATGCATGAGGGTTAGGCTTCCTCATCTGTTCCATTTCCCAACTATCAGCCAGAGAGATTGCCTGGTTTGATGCGCTATCGCCACCAAATTATCTTTTCAAATGGGAAAAGTCCACTCCTCCTCGCAGATGGCGGCCGGGCGGGCGGGGAGAGAGAGAGAGAGAAAAAAACACCCCCCCATATTAAGTCCCTGTCAAAGCCATTCTGGGCCTGTAGTTTTACGGCAGGTGGCCCGGGACTAATAGTTGTGTACGTTTTGACCTTTTGACCAGTAAATTAATTTGATTTTAGTCGTCTCTTAAAGGTTAGGCAGGCCTGAGGCGGCCGGGCCATTTATTGCTTTGTTTCCCTCACCATTGATTGAGTGCTGCCTAAAAAAAAAAAACGCCGCGCGCGAGGATTAAATGGTTATAGCCCTTCACCGCGCGCCGTGTCGACGGAGGTAAAGAAAACAGTCGTGTTTATTGGGTCTATTTGTGTCGCACCTAGTTTGACCTTGTTAAGAAACGCTTGTAAGAAAACTACTTGTGTTCCTTCAATCTCAATGTGATTTTCTCAATGCGCGATACACAGCGGCGCGGCGCTGGGAAATTGTCCTTCACGAGTCACCGGCTTTTGAAGAGGAGCAGTTATTGAATTAATCACGACATGCACACCGCCGTGCTGCAGTAACGCCGTCTAAAGTGATTCATTATTTTGTGCTGCTTTTTGACAAAGAAAGCCGATGTGACACCGCGACGACCGCGGATGTGTTTTTGATAGAGTAACGTGAGCGACCGGAGCAGGAGAGCAAAGAAGGAGGGAGGCGAAGAGAAACAGCTTGGAAAATAGAAAAACAAACAAACAAACGCCGGTGCCAGAATGTGCGGCGCTCGATCTGGGAAACCCAGTCGACTGGATGGTGGCACGTGATCGAGAGAATTGAGAGTTGGAGGAGTTTACACACAGGCTTGGATTGGCGTTTTCCTCTCGTGGCAACCGCTCCACATTCTGTCATGTAAATCACAGCCGTTTTATTGGCACTTTCGCGCGCCGGATTTGTTACGGGGACATTTTATTTGTTGTTGGGACAAATTACTCATTTCCTTTGATTCGTTCGCAGTATTTCAATCGTTCATCGTTCGTTTCATAAGTCATTGAAACGGCTATCGTTTCATAACTAAGATATTATGACGAGGCCATTGCTTTTAACCAGCAATTTCCTGAATACTTGTTTGTGTACCTCCTTAGGTCATGCCAGCTCCTGACAGAACAAAGTTTAGAAGGAGTATGGATCCGGTTTGGAGCAAAAAATCTCAAATGTGACTCAAACGCCCATCTGCCTTTGGTGGATTACTTCCAAGCTTCTTCTCTGAACGTCTTAGTCCCTCTTGAGATGCTCCTCCTCACCACCCTCTGTGGATATATTCAAGTGAATAAATAGATTATTTTTACCATACCGTATGAATCTCAGATGAAATAGTTGTTATTATGCGACTCCCACCATCGCAGATCACAGCCATTGTTCAAGATGTTGCTACCCTGCATTTCCTGCTTTTTCTTCTTCTTCTTCTTCTTTCTCTCTCAGCCTGCCTACAAAGAGACTCACTAAGTGCCAGAGGCAGTGGCTTATTTCTTAAAACCAAAGAGCTATGTGTGATAATGACATTGTTATACATTCTCTTTCTCTCTCCTAGCCTCTAGGGTAATTGACAATCTGCGGCAGTCACTCACTATGTGTAGAAATGGCCTGGGCGTTTTATGCAGGTCCAAACTAACGCTTGCTGTGCATGTCCCTGTTTCCAGAGAGCAGATATAGCCGTTGCGCCTCTCACCATTACTCTGGTTCGAGAGGAGGTCATAGACTTTTCCAAGCCCTTTATGAGCTTGGGCATCTCCATTATGATAAAGAAGCCGCAAAAGTCCAAGCCCGGCGTGTTCTCCTTCCTGGACCCGCTGGCCTACGAGATCTGGATGTGTATAGTGTTTGCCTATATTGGGGTGAGCGTGGTTCTGTTCCTGGTCAGCCGGTTCAGCCCTTACGAGTGGAACCTGGACGAGCAGGACGAGACCAAAGACCCTCAGACGCCCCCAGACCCTCCCAATGACTTTGGGATCTTCAACTCCCTCTGGTTCTCTCTGGGCGCCTTCATGCAGCAGGGCTGCGACATCTCCCCCAGGTGGGTCTGCCTGCTCCACCACTACAATCAAAATAGAGTCATCAGTGATGTTCCTCTGTCTTAAACACAGCGTGTCGTTTCTCCTCCTCTCTCCTTCTCTTTGACAAGGCGATAAGTTGCAAACATCCTTAAGCTGCAGAGAGTTAGTCAGACATCTTAATTTGCTCCTTCCTGTCACATTGCTTTAGGCGTTTCTTTATTTGAAGCGAAATTCATTTTTAATTGATTTGCATTTGTTATGTTTAACAGAGTTTGACAGTTTGTGTACTGGAAATTGGGTCATGTGACCGTGATGACCTGAACTACTCTGTGAACTTTGACCCCCGGCGATGGGCTGTGCTGGATTAGAGTGCACCCTCCTATGCTAAGTTTATGACTTCCAGGCCAGCGCTGCGTAATGGCGTTGCTGAGTCAGTGTCGGCTTTTTATGTAGCGCTTTACAAGGCATTTCTGATGACCGATGCACTTAAATGCATTTAACACAACTGGAAGATTTTAGCACTTTATCAAGTGCTAAGATCTTCCACATGTTCGCCGTCTTAACCAAGTTCTAATTTCTTTCTGTTGTGTTGACACCCCCCCCCGCTCTCAGGTCTCTGTCAGGAAGGATCGTTGGTGGTGTGTGGTGGTTCTTCACCCTCATCATCATCTCCTCCTACACAGCCAACCTGGCTGCCTTCCTGACAGTGGAGAGGATGGTCTCTCCTATAGAAAGTGCCGAGGATCTGGCCAAGCAGACAGAGATAGCATATGGTACACTGGACTCAGGCTCCACAAAGGAGTTTTTTAGGGTAAGTATCACCCACAAACTGGACCAAAAAAGTATCCCTGACTTATCAGCTTGTGGCTCTTTTGCTGTCAGTTCAACTGGCAAACACAGTAGGTAATGCAAAGGCCCCCAAACATAATGCACCCGAACTTGCTTGAATGATACAATAGAGAGCCAAAGTGGAACGTCACTTCCTGCTTCACCACTGTACCAGAGATTTTCATCCGCCATTTATTTTCCCATAGAGACACTGCATGAAATAGGCCACGCCCATCACGGGGGAAAAGCTCCGTTCATTTCCACACACCAGCGTAATTTTCCTTGAATTAAACATAGCTAAAAGCTGTTGTGTGGTGGGGCTGCGCAGACAACAAATGTAAAAAATCGCCAGTTAAAGTTTTTTTTGTACTCCCGAGGAAAACAAAGAAGCCATTGAGAATTGGCGAGGAGAAAAATGTGGATGTTGCCGTCAATGAAGTAAGTTGGAGTGTTCAACTTCCGTATATACGATCTTTTTGTGCAAAACCCGACCATGCACGCGGCATAGGAGAAAGCCAGGATTGGACAGGAGTTTGTGTTTTCCCCCGTTTTGGGCGTGGTTTCTGAATGATGACGCGCTCCGCAGTGTCTCTATAGGCATTCCGTAAAATGGTTATAAAAAATAGTTTTACTTGTTCAAACCAAACGGTTCAGATATATTTAGAAACAGGAGAGATCGCAAAATATTTTTTTTACGTTTTGTTTTTTTGTTTTTTGAGTGAAATGTTCTATGGTCTCTCCCGATTCTAAATATAGCTGAACCGTTTGGTTTGACCAAGTAACAAAACAATTATAAGCATTTTACGAAATGTCTATGGGAAAATAAATTGTGGAAGAAAATCTCTGGTACAGTGCTGAAGCAGGAAGTGACGTTCACTTTGCTTCTCTATAACCTTGTGTGAGGTTGCCCAGAAAACTCCTCATGCAGCTTTCCAGTCGGTACCTTTTACAGTAGGTCTGACCGGTGTAGGATCGCACCAAACGAGGCACGTCGCCAGTTAAGTCCCTCCTGAACTCTTGTGCCACGAACGTGAAATTTATACGCCCGTACTGCAGTGTGCAACCTTGAGGCAGCAGAAAGTGCGCTAACAACGTGGACGACTCCGAGGACGATAAAAACAGGAGTCGAATCAAAGCACCCACGTCGGGGCTTAAACTCAGAAGGGGTCAGCTCATAAAATATAATTAGCTAGCTGACCACGGCTGTGCAAATTGGACCCGATGAAGAGGAGGCCCTGTAGGTCAAAGGGAGCAGTCTGAGAGACGTTTGCGATGGAATAAGCAATACGTCTGTCGGGCGTGAGAGACTAGTCATGCAATTAAGTGATAAATTAACCGCGCTGAACTCAAAGTTTATTAGGCCCCTCCAATCCACTCACATCCTCACTACGCTCAGAAACATTGCATGTCTTTAGCGTTGCCAAAGCGCCTCGCTGTGTGAAGTTTGCACTGTAGATGCCTCGGCGTTTGGCTGTAGATGTCTCAGCGTTTTGGGCGCGGTGACATCGGGGGTCCAAGTGCACGAAGTTGAGAAAGACTTAATGGAACGGCGCTGGAAAAGAGGCGAAGAGGCAGTAATATGACAGTCTTTTATCTTCCTCTCCCTCATTACTCATCAGCAGGAGAGAAACCGTTCAGATGTTTCACAGCTGCAGCCTGCGCAGCCGTCGCAGAATGTGCTGCTCGTTTGCATTACCCCTGGGTTGAATTGTTCGGAACAACAAAACAATTCAAAATCAAACGCACATTTTTTTTTTCTTCCTCCCCGGGCAAAGGAGAAGTTTACGACAAGTTACTGTCTACAGAGTTGATATTCACAAAATAGAGTCCGATGCTATTTAAAAAGACCTTTGGAAGTTTTAAGTCTGTAAAACTCTTAGGAGACGGAGATATTTACAGTAGAGACTTTGTATGATGGAGAATTAATATGTCTTGGGAAGCGGTGGTCACGTGACACAACAATACTCCGCTGTGTGCAGAACATCTCCATTGCTTCCTGTTATAATCAGCAGTGTGTCACAGGTGCATGCCTGTACAGTACGCCTGTAGGTGTCACATAGCTGAGGGATGCCAATTACAGATTGGGTTTCCAGCCTGACAATGAGAGTCACCCACAGGTCTGCTGCTAGAACAATGTGAGGGGCTGATCAGGGGGGGAGCCGGGATCCTGTCTAATGAGTGTCCTACTTACAGTCTTCAGAATATGTGTGAAGCGCTATTGCAACGGACTTTTAATTAAAACTGCAAGAGGGCTGACAAGGAGGAAAACACACTGATTAATGGGAGTTCAAGTTCTATTTCAGATCTGTTTTTCAGGAAATACATTCAGCCTTAATTAGAGCCATACGGCACCAGCCAGCTGGAAATTTTAAATCAGCAGGTCCAACGTTTCAAACGAGGCATATGTCATCATCCCTGCTTTTAATATTTGATGATTTCACCTGGTGTGTATTTTACAGAGGTGCCTGGCAAGTGAAGCAGAACTCAATGTCACACCTTTGCAAAGTTTTAATGTGTTCCCATGCTCTGCTTCTAGTTAGAAAGGAGACAGAGTCAAAGAAAAAAAAAAAAGTTTCATAATAAACGAAGAGAATATATTCAGGCGTACTCATATTTTATATTAGTGTGTAGAGGTAAAAGCATTCGCCTACCACCACCGCGTAGACCCGGGTTCAATTCCCGGCCGCGGTACTTCTGGCTTGGTCAGACGTTCCTACAGACACAATTGGCCGTGTCTGCGGGTGGGAAGCCGGTGGGGTATGAGTCCTGGTCTCTGCACTAGCGCCTCCTCTGGTCGGTCAGGGCACCTGTTCGGGGGGGGGGAGGGTAACTGGGGGTGAATAGCGTGATCCTCCCACGCGCTACGTCCTGCTGGTGAAACTCCTCGCTGTCAGGTGAAAAGATGCGGCTGGCGACTGCACATGTATCAGAGGAAGCATGGTGCTTGACTACAGCTCTCCCCGGATCGGCAGAGGGGGTTGAGCAACGACCGGGACAGCAGGGGGAATTGGCCAAAGTACAATTAGGAAGAAAATGTTAGAAAAATCTGAAAAAACATATTTTTATTAAAATCATATTAACGACGTCACTTGAGCAATATAAATTGTCTGTTATGTGCATCAGAGTGTTCGTGAACAGACGCAATTGCGGAAATAATATCTCTCTCTCAGGTATTACAGTAGATCCCCGGAAAGCCTGCGTCTACTGCTCGCAAACCGAGTAGGGACAGCTGGCCTGGGAGACTGGCGCTGGTGGTGCCCAGTGGAAGGCTGAATGGCGATAGGCACTTGGCACTGACAAACCTCTCGGCGTGCTTTGGCTCCTCTCCCCCCAGACTACCCCGCTAGTTTGGGCACCCTCTCTCTACTGTCTCTCAGCCTGTCTGTCGCTTCACCTTCAGACAAAACGTGGAAGACAGCTTCATTCTCTGCTCGAGCAGCTAGCTGTCACGCTGCTGCTGCTGCTGCTGCACCCAAGTGCCGGTTCTGTTTCATCATCTGTAATTCCTGTCATGCATCTTTCCACGCAGTCAGCTGAATGTTTGTGTTTTGGATGATTAGAAAAATGATGAGTTGCACCCGTGAGGCCATGTTGATCCTCTTGATGAGGTTTAACTCCCCCCATCAAAAGCTCTGGCACACGGTTACATCCTGAAGATGTACGTTGAAGCAGGAGCAGCACGGATGATGAAGTGGGCTGATGTGGCTGTTTAATTACGTGTAAAGACTTTGGGCGAGACCATCAAAGACGACCACACCGCTGTCCCTCCGCGCACCTCATTAAACCACGTAACAATAGAGGAATGATAATTGCGCGGAGAAGTAATGGGAACGCCGGCGCGCTGTGTTGTTGGTTTTTCTTGTTCTCGAAAGACGATGCGTTATCTGAAGCGCGGGCAGCAAACATCATGCATCTTACTGAAGTGCAGGTGTGTTGGCGGAGATGGAGACAACAGCTCGGGGAGCAGTCACCACCACTGCATGTTACCAAAGAGCATGGAAGGAAAGAGACGAAACTCCGGCCATTTTTGGAAACAGAATGCGCCTCGCAGTGGTCAGCTGCGGTAGCGCGGGCCCCTATAATCAGCCTCTCTAAACAGTAACTCAACGGGAGAACACTCTAAATTTCGTGGATTCACATCTTTTCTGGGCGTACTGTAAATCTTGATTGAAGTGGTGTAGTGCAGGGATGTAAAACAACAACCATATTGTGGAAACTAAGCAAAATTTTTCTTTTTTTTCTTTTAGTTTTTTCAAGATAAATAGTAAATGCAAAGGACCCGAGGTTAAAACCACGGCAACACACTTCTGACGGAGTGGACGACAGCCGCATTAGCTATTTATCTTGAAAAAACTAAACAAAGAAAACGAAACATTTTGCTTAGTTTCCACAATATGGTTGTTGTTTTACATCCCTGCACTACACCACTTCAGTCAAGATTTGCAGTACGCCCAGAAAAGATGTGAATCCACGAAATTTAGAGTGTTCTCCCGTTGAGTTACTGTTTAGAGAGGCTGATTATAGGGGCCCGCGCTACCGCAGCTGACCACTGCGAGCCTGTGCGAGGTTCTTTTGGCGCTGTCACGCTTCCAAAAATAAAAAATGGCGGAGGCTGCTGGGCGCTGATGTTGCAATGGGGCAATATGGAGCTTTCAGTTCTTTCCATAAAAGTTCTTTGATGTTACTAAGCGTGAAAATCAATTTCACGTCTCACCTATTGTGGTGCAGAGACACTACAGTATAGCTTTCACATGGTACAGTCCAATGTTTAATAAGAGACACTATAGCTTTCACATGGTACAGTCCAATGTTTAATAAGAGACACTATAGCTTTCACATGGTACAGTCCAATGTTTAATAAGCAGCATTTTGACTGCGTAGAGGTAAAGGCACTCGCCTACCACCACCGCAGAGACCCGGGTTCAATTCCCGGGTAGCGGTACTTCGGGCTCGGTCGTACGGGCCTACAGTACAGACGCAATTGGCCGTGACTACGGGTGGGAAGCCGGTGGGGTGTGTGTCGTGGTCGCTGCACTAGCGCCTCCTCTGGTCGGTCGGGATGCCTGTTCGTGTGGGGGGGAGGGGAACTGGGGGGGAATAGTGTGATCCTCCCACGCGCTACGTCCTGCCGGTGAAACCCCTCGCTGTCAGGTGAAAAGAAGGCGGCTGGCGACTGCACATGTATCAGAGGGAGCTAATCTACAACTCAACGACCGGGACAGCAGGGGGGCAATGGGCCAAGTACAATTCAGGAGAAAATGTCAGAAAAAAATCAAATAGCATTTTCCTACGTGTAGAGCAGACCTGCATAGAACCAGGGCTGTGTAGAACAGACCTGCATAGAACCAGGGCTGTGTAGAGCAGACCTGCATAGAACCAGGGCTGTGTGAGGAGGATGCAGACCTGCATAGAACCAGGGCTGTGTGAGGAGGATGCAGACCTGCATAGAACCAGGGCTGTGTAGAGCAGACCTGCATAGAACCAGGGCTGTGTAGAGCAGACCTGCATAGAACCAGGGCTGTGTAGAGCAGACCTGCATAGAACCAGGGCTGTGTAGAGCAGACCTGCATAGAACCAGGGCTGTGTAGAGCAGGCCTGCATAGAACCAGGGCTGTGTGAGGAGGATGCAGACCTGCATAGAACCAGGGCTGTGTAGAGCAGACCTGCATAGAACCAGGGCTGTGTAGAGCAGACCTGCATAGAACCAGGGCTGTGTGAGGAGGATGCAGACCTGCATAGAACCAGGGCTGTGTAGAGCAGACCTGCATAGAACCAGGGCTGTGTGAGGAGGATGCAGACCTGCATAGAACCAGGGCTGTGTGAGGAGGATGCAGACCTGCATAGAACCAGGGCTGTGTAGAGGAGGATGCAGCACCTGCAAGGAGATTTATAGAGAGAGAGAAAAGAGTCCTTATAGTTCAGCTGCTCTGCAATCATGCGCTGCACATCGTAAACACACGACTAGTCCCTGAGCTCGTGTCACTTTGTGTTTTCACCACAGCGTTGAGTCAGAGGGGGGCAGGCTCCTACAACAAAGATTACAGCCCGTTTGCATAGAAGAAGAAGAAGAAGAAGCTGACACAAGTGATGATAGACTGGTGGTGAGAGATAGAGGTATAACCTCCAAGGAGGAAGCAGTGTCCTCAGTGGGCTTCCTCCAACTTCAGATGAGCAGCAGCAACGACGACAGGCACAGAGCGAGCTATCAGAGGCCGGCGACACCAGCCTCAAAGTCACGCGATTGGTATTCTCTGCGCGCAGCAGACCACGTACACGTAGCACTTCAATGACAAAGTACGCCCCCAGAGCCTCAACTTTCATTCCTGCATACTGGAGATACAGGTAGTCTGGGCATGTGGGATATTGGGGGGAAAAAGTGGTGATGTCCAGAAACAAAATGAAATTGAGGGGAAGTTAAAGTGGGTTGTTTGAAGATGGCGTTTGGAGACACACGAGCAGCAGAGAGAGAGAGTGTACGTGTGTGTGTGAGAGAGAGAGCAGAGAGCGTGATGGAACAAGCTGCAGTGGCAAAGGAGGAAGATGAAGAAAACCGCCTGCAGTTGGGAGGGCAGTGAGCGGAGGTCTGTGGAAATGCTGCATAACTTCAAATCAATACAGATTAAGTAGCTGTTTAGAAAGGAGAGGGCAAAACCTCTTTGACTTTGCTCTGTCCTCTCTCCCACATTTTAATGACCGCGGCGGCGGCGAGGTTTTCCAACAACAAAAGCTTTGAAATGGATTTGCCTCTCCTCCACAACGGCGGAGCTCCCAACAATATATTCACATCGGTGATGTTTGAAAGCACGCGCACATATTATGCACAGTTGCACCCCCCCTCTCTCTATCTCCCCCCCCTCTCTCTATCTCTCTCTCTCTCCCCCCCTCGCTCTCTCTCTGTCTCTCTATCTCCCTCTCCCCCCCCGTCTCTCTCTATCTCCCCCCTCTCTCTATCTCTCCCCCCCCCTCTCTCTCTCCCCCTCTCTCTATCTCCCTCTCCCCCCCGTCTCTCTCTATCTCCCCCCTCTCTCTATCTCTCTCTCTCCCCCTCTCTCTATCTCCCTCTCCCCCCGTCTCTCTCTCTATCTCCCCCCCTCTCTCTATCTCTCTCTCCCCCCCCTCTCTCTCCCCCCTCTCTCTATCTCCCTCCCCCCCGTCTCTCTCTATCTCCCCCCCTCTCTCTATATCTCTCTCCCCCCCTCTCTCTCTCCCCCTCTCTCTATCTCCCTCTCCCCCCCATCTCTATCTCCTCTATCTCTCTCTCCCCCCCTCTCTCTCTCTCCCCCTCTCTCTATCTCCCTCTCCCCCCGTCTCTCTCTCTCCCCCCCCTCTCTCTCTCCCTCCCCCCCCCCCTCTCTCTCTCCCTCTCTCTCTCCCCCCCTCTCTCTCTATCGCCTTCTCCCCCCCCATCTCTCTCTCTCTCTCCCCCCACTCTCTCTCCCTCCCCCCCACTCTCTCTCTCCCCCCACTCTCTCTCTCTCCCTCCCCCTCTCTCTCTCTCTCTCTCTCCCTCCCCCTCTCTCTCTCTATCTCCCCCTCTCTCTCTCTCTCTCTCAGCCTCCCTGCGGTCCACTTGAATGCATCGTGCCGTACTCTAAAGGATGTACTTTTTCTGGCCAATAAGCATTTCATCCTGCGACTGCAGAGCAGAACATGGTGGCCGCCTGTGTTACTGTGCTATACAAATAAACTTGACTTGACTCGACTTGACTGTATAAGAGGATAATGCTCGTCTCCTCTGTGTGTGTGTGGGGGGGGAAGAGGGAGCGTCTATCTACACGCGTGTGCGTGTGCCCGCGGGCATGCCATGCGTGTGCAAATCTGCATGTGTGTGCGTCCCAGATCTCTGACGTTGTCGCCGCCCGAGAAGCATCACAGGCCCACTCGCCCTGGCTCCCAGCTAACCTACCATGCTGAGGCCCACTCGCCCTGGCTCCCAGCTAACCTACCATGCTGAGGCCCACTCGCCCTGGCTCCCAGCTAACCTACCATGCTGAGGCCCACTCGCCCTGGCTCCCAGCTAACCTACCATGCTGAGGCCCACTCGCCCTGGCTCCCAGCTAACCTACCATGCTGAGGCCCACTCGCCCTGGCTCCCAGCTAACCTACCATGCTGAGGCCCACTCGCCCTGGCTCCCAGCTAACCTGCCATGCTGAGGCCCACTCGCCCTGGTTCCCAGCTAACCTACCTTCCATGCTGAGGCCCACTCGCCCTGGTTCCCAGCTAACCTACCATGCTGAGGCCCACTCGCCCTGGCTCCCAGCTAACCTACCATGCTGAGGCCCACTCGCCCTGGCTCCCAGCTAACCTGCCATGCTGAGGCCCACTCGCCCTGGTTCCCAGCTAACCTACCTTCCATGCTGAGGCCCACTCGCCCTGGTTCCCAGCTAACCTGCCATGCTGAGGCCCACTCGCCCTGGCTCCCAGCTAACCTGCCATGCTGAGGCCCACTCGCCCTGGCTCCCAGCTAACCTACCATGCTGAGGCCCACTCGCCCTGGCTCCCAGCTAACCTACCATGCTGAGGCCCACTCGCCCTGGCTCCCAGCTAACCTACCATGCTGAGGCCCACTCGCCCTGGCTCCCAGCTAACCTACCATGCTGAGGCCCACTCGCCCTGGCTCCCAGCTAACCTACCATGCTGAGGCCCACTCGCCCTGGCTCCCAGCTAACCTACCATGCTGAGGCCCACTCGCCCTGGCTCCCAGCTAACCTGCCATGCTGAGGCCCACTCGCCCTGGTTCCCAGCTAACCTACCTTCCATGCTGAGGCCCACTCGCCCTGGTTCCCAGCTAACCTACCATGCTGAGGCCCACTCGCCCTGGCTCCCAGCTAACCTGCCATGCTGAGGCCCACTCGCCCTGGTTCCCAGCTAACCTACCTTCCATGCTGAGGCCCACTCGCCCTGGTTCCCAGCTAACCTGCCATGCTGAGGCCCACTCGCCCTGGCTCCCAGCTAACCTGCCATGCTGAGGCCCACTCGCCCTGGCTCCCAGCTAACCTACCATGCTGAGGCCCACTCGCCCTGGCTCCCAGCTAACCTGCCATGCTGAGGCCCACTCGCCCTGGCTCCCAGCTAACCTGCCATGCTGAGGCCCACTCGCCCTGGCTCCCAGCTAACCTACCATGCTGAGGCCCACTCGCCCTGGCTCCCAGCTAACCTACCATGCTGAGGCCCACTCGCCCTGGCTCCCAGCTAACCTACCATGCTGAGGCCCACTCGCCCTGGCTCCCACCTAACCTGCCATGCTGAGGCCCACTCGCCCTGGCTCCCAGCTAACCTACCATGCTGAGGCCCACTCGCCCTGGCTCCCAGCTAACCTACCATGCTGAGGCCCACTCGCCCTGGCTCCCAGCTAACCTACCATGCTGAGGCCCACTCGCCCTGGCTCCCAGCTAACCTACCATGCTGAGGCCCACTCGCCCTGGCTCCCAGCTAACCTACCATGCTGAGGCCCACTCGCCCTGGCTCCCAGCTAACCTACCATGCTGAGGCCCACTCGCCCTGGCTCCCAGCTAACCTACCATGCTGAGGCCCACTCGCCCTGGCTCCCAGCTAACCTACCATGCTGAGGCCCACTCGCCCTGGCTCCCAGCTAACCTACCATGCTGAGGCCCACTCACCCTGACTCCCAGCTAACCTACCATGCTGAGGGGCAGCGTTAACTGCTGTCCTGCCTTTGTCCCTCTAGACCTCATCTGAGGGTCATCCTGCAGGGAATAACAGACTTTATTATGACTATGACAGGACAGCAAGAAGCTCACGGACACATTTGCGAGAGGAACACCTACAGAGATGATGTCACTGTCTAGCCTAGGTAGGAGGGTTCAGTGAAGATTGGCCGTCGACTGTTAAACTTTAGGTGTTGCATTCTGGGTAGAACAGCGTTCTCGTTTTCTGCAGATTCGCTTCACAGCAATTTAAAGACACAGCAGGGGTTATTTGCCTGAATAACTTGGTACATGTTACATACATATATATATATATATATATATATATATATATATATATATATATATATATATATATATATATATATATATATATATATATATAGGCTATATGTAGCTTTATAGTGTGTGGAAAGAGAGGTGCATGTGTAAAGCTGTATTTATGGCATATAATTGCTCAACAAATTTTCATTTCATTACTGATGATTGACCTTCACAGTCATTATTCCCTAATTGAATTTTAAATGACCACTGTTAGACCGGAATGTGAATGATTACATTTTAGAAGGGAGCAGAGTTGACTTTCAATGTGTTATGGTGTGTATAGTGTGTGTGTGTGTGTGTGTGTTTTTGTGTGAGTGTGAGTGTGCATATTTGTCTGCCAGCACTATGATCAAAGGATGTCTCTTTCCCTCCCGTTTTCTCGCCACATCGTTTTTTTTGCCTCCGTTCTTTTTCCTCTCTGAATCCCTCTGTGTTTCAAACGTCTCAGCGGTGACTTTCCTTGCCTGTTTAGGTTTGGGTCTCCCTTCATCCTGGCTCTGATATTGATGAATTGACTTGATAAAGCACTGAGGCAGCACACTCTGTCGTCGCTAATCAATGCCCAGATCCATTCTGCTCTGCTCATTTGAGGAGGCGTCTCCGGCTCTCCCCACCTCTCTCCATGCATCCACCTCTCTCCATGCATCCACCTCTCTCTCTCCATGCATCCACCTCTCTCCATGCATCCACCTCTCTCTCCATGCATCCACCTCTCTCCATGCATCCACCTCTCACTCTCCATGCATCCACCTCTCTCCATGCATCCACCTCTCTCTCCATGCATCCACCTCTCTCCATGCATCCCCCTCTCTCCATGCATCCCCCTCTCTCCATGCATCCACCTCTCTCCATGCATCCACCTCTCTCTCCATGCATCCACCTCTCTCCATGCATCCACCTCTCTCTCTCTCTCCATGCATCCACCTCTCTCCATGCATCCACCTCTCTCTCCATGCATCCACCTCTCTCCATGCATCCACCTCTCTCTCTCCATGCATCCACCTCTCTCCATGCATCCACCTCTCTCTCCATGCATCCACCTCTCTCCATGCATCCACCTCTCTCCATGCATCCCCCTCTCTCCATGCATCCACCTCTCTCCATGCATCCACCTCTCTCTCCATGCATCCACCTCTCTCTCCATGCATCCACCTCTCTCCATGCATCCACCTCTCTCCATGCATCCACCTCTCTCTCTCCATGCATCCACCTCTCTCCATGCATCCACCTCTCTCCATGCATCCACCTCTCTCTCTCCATGCATCCACCTCTCTCCATGCATCCACCTCTCTCTCCATGCATCCACCTCTCTCCATGCATCCACCTCTCTCCATGCATCCACCTCTCTCTCCATGCATCCACCTCTCTCCATGCATCCCCCTCTCTCCATGCATCCACCTCTCTCCATGCATCCACCTCTCTCTCCATGCATCCACCTCTCTCCATGCATCCACCTCTCTCTCCATGCATCCCCCTCTCTCCATGCATCCACCTCTCTCTCCATGCATCCACCTCTCTCCATGCATCCACCTCTCTCTCCATGCATCCACCTCTCTCCATGCATCCACCTCTCTCTCCATGCATCCCCCTCTCTCCATGCATCCCCCTCTCTCCATGCATCCACCTCTCTCTCCATGCATCCACCTCTCTCCATGCATCCACCTCTCTCTCCATGCATCCACCTCTCTCCATGCATCCACCTCTCTCTCCATGCATCCCCCTCTCTCCATGCATCCACCTCTCTCCATGCATCCACCTCTCTCCATGCATCCACCTCTCTCTCCATGCATCCACCTCTCTCCATGCATCCACCTCTCTCTCCATGCACCCACCTCTCTCCATGCACCCACCTCTCTCTCCATGCACCCACCTCTCTCCATGCATCCACCTCTCTCTCCATGCACCCACCTCTCTCCATGCACCCACCTCTCTCCATGCATCCACCTCTCTCTCCATGCACCCACCTCTCTCCATGCACCCACCTCTCTCCATGCATCCACCTCTCTCCATGCACCCACCTCTCTCTCCATGCATCCACCTCTCTCCATGCATCCACCTCTCTCCATGCATAGCAGATGAGTCCCGGGGTCTACGGGGAAATTGTCTTCTAAACGAGTGTCCTTTCAAAAGACGTTTGCACGTTGGGCAAATTGAACACATTTTAATGAGATTGTCAACAAAAACATCACATTAAAATACTATGGTCATTGCCCCCAACTTCAAGGTTTTTTTTCTCCATCAGAGCAAGGAGCATTCATCATGTTGACTATTTCATTTGCGTTATGTTGCCGTCTCCCCTCATCAGCATCTGGTCTGATGCACTCTGACAGACGCCTCTAAACATGAATGTATATGAA
Organism: Poromitra crassiceps; assembly: GCF_964638095.1. Lineage (NCBI taxonomy): Eukaryota > Metazoa > Chordata > Actinopteri > Beryciformes > Melamphaidae > Poromitra > Poromitra crassiceps. Next base: position 8,267,979 of record NC_139634.1, read on the forward strand.
TCCATAAAGGCAGCAGTCAAGGTTAATGTATTTGTTTATCAGCAGTGATGCATTGGAGGGGGATATGATTTGACTCATTTAGGACAGGCAAAAAGCCATATAGCTCCATATCCACGTGTGGCATCATGGCTTATCCATGTGTGCTTTACATTCTGCCGTCAATACTAGAACCTTTGAACAGGGGGATGTCACACATGCACAGTATACGTTAGGGCTGGGCAATATATCAATATTATATCTATATATTATTGTCATATGAGACTATAGATATTTTCTTAGATTTTGGATAATATTGTCTGAGGCATACGTGTCGTCTTTTCCTGGTTTTGAAGGCTGCATTACAGTAAAGTGATGTAATTTTCTGAACTTCCCAGACTGTTCTATTATTTCCCCTTTAAACCGTTCAGTCAATATATCCACAGTACTGATGATTATTTATCAAAAATCTCATTGTCTAAATATTTTATGAAAGCACAAATCGTCAATCAATATCGATATTGAAGTATTTGGTCAAAAATATTGATATTTGATTTTGTCCAAATCGGCCAGCCCTAGGATATGTGTTTCTTTCTGAGTTTTCCTACATGGTTGACAGTGACTACGTTTACATGCACACAATATTCCACTATTATTCGGAAAATGACAATATTCTGAATTTGATAAGGGTCAACTCATGTAAACAGCATATTCCAGTTGCATTTTCCGAATGTGCCCTTTTTCCGAATTAAGCATTTTCCGATTAAGACATCTGGGTTATTCCAGTATTATTCAGGTTTTCTGAGGATTTTTTTTATCGTGTATACAGCGCATTCGGAATATGCGTCTCAATCAGGGTTTTTACCGCAGTTTGTGACGCATGTTGCCTGTTTGTGGTCAACTGATGTGTGCTAGAAAGCGCTAGAACAGGCGGAGGAGGAGATGAGAAACATCGATTTAAAGAGAGAGAGAGAGTAGCCTATAGTGCCCAGTGCCCACGGAAGTCCACAATGCTTGCGAGCCTGCGAGGTAACAACGTAGGCTACTAGCCTACTTTTTATGAAAGACTTGGATGCGCAACACCAAACTTTTCAGTGATGCATATTGTGTGCATGTAAACTGAATGACCTGTAACCCTATGAGGTAACACATAGCACAGGAAAACAGTGGTGGATTGATGTTGCTATCAGCAGCTTGTCCATTACTCTGTCCGTCGATCCTTTGATGCAGCTGGTTCTTGGTAAGCATCCATCCAGCCCAGCCCCTTGGTTTTTCTCTGGCCGTGCTAAAGTAAAGTATGTACAGTATGTACTGTGGGAGCTGCCCTGCGCTAACACACAGCACCACTCAGGGAAAACTGGCCTCATCACTGCTTTTGGACGGGGATCTGTTCAAAGTGTGAAACACTCTGCCAAAATAAATCCTAGCGGCGTTGAATAATTTAATTGATGCTTATTATAGATAGTGCCGATTCTAAAAGGCTTGCTAAGCCTGACCCCGGGCGCTGCAGGGGGGAAATGCTCATCTGTGTCACGTTGTTGTGATGTTCGGCCTTGTGTCCACGTCTTCTCTTGCCTACATTACCTTTGAGTCACTGGGAATGAGTCACAAGATGTCACATCGAGGCCATACACACAATACAGTAAAGCCTAGGCTCAAATTCATTCAGATTGCATTTTGACAAAAGTTGGCCCAAAATGTGTGCACAGCACAGCAGGCTACCACGCAAATGATAATTTTCCACACTCACTGAATTGCAAACAATTCGTTGCCGCAAAGGGTTAATTACCGCAAGGCATTCTTACAGAGCCGAGCCCACAAATCACTTATATTTTATGCCCAATTTTTCCCCACTGAAGCCTAATTTGCATAGCATTACTAATGCATGACCAATACAGGCTCAACGTTCTCAGTGTGCAGGTTGACAGGTGACGTGTGTGATCTCCAGTCACCCTCGGTGAATTTGAGCCTGGAGCTGTTTGAGAGAAAAAGAGCACATTTTATACTGACGGAGGGCGGAATGGATTTTGCGAATTCTTGTACTTCATGATCTTATAAAAGCCCCACAGGTTCCCAGAAGCCCCACCACCTGCCATAATATTCTTTCCTGAAGTATTTGAAGATATCACGCAGGAGCATTCCCAAGATGTCTATAAATACTTCACGATACCGTGCCGGTATCCTCATTTTTGAAATCGACTGATCATGACGTACAAAAGACATCCGCGAGATCCATTGACTGTTATGCGATGGATGCCTGGATGTCTAAACTACTTTCTCTTCTCCTTCTCTCTCTCTCCCCCCCCTCCCTCCCTCCCTCCCCCGAACAGCGGTCCAAAATAGCGGTGTACGAGAAAATGTGGTCGTACATGAAATCCGCCGAGCCCTCGGTGTTCGCTAAGACCACGCCCGACGGCGTGGCCCGGGTACGAAAGTCAAAGGGCAAGTTCGCCTTCCTGCTGGAGTCCACGATGAACGAGTACATCGAGCAGCGCAAGCCCTGCGACACCATGAAAGTGGGCGGGAACCTCGACTCCAAGGGCTACGGTGTGGCCACGCCCAAAGGCTCAGCATTAAGGTGGGTGGAATAATATAACAATACCCTCCATGTTGTTATAGTATTCCACCTACCCTGATGTCCCCCCTGTTGTTGTCACTCTTCTTCTCTCCCTCCTCCTCCTTGTTTTGTTGTGGACACAGAGGTAACGGTAGTATGCCTTTTCCTTGCACTTGGATACCAAAGGTTGTTTTTGATGATTATTCATGTTTTTTGATCATTATTTATATCTGTGTGTGTGTGTGTGTGTGTGTGAGAGTTGTTGTTGCTTAAAGTTGAGGAATCAAATCCAGTTATTAAGGCTAAAGCTTATGAATCCCGTCGTATCTGTGTCTCTCTTACCGTGTCTTTTCTCTCTCCTCCTGTCCCTTTCCCGTGTGCTGTCCTACCTGTTGTGTTGTCACTTTTAATTTAACAGTTCAACGGTTTTTCAATTTAGCCCCTTTGAAAGCTGTGCTGTCACTTGTGACGAATGTTAATTGCATGATGTTTGTTGTTGCTGTTACTTTTCTTCTCAATGACAAGTGGCCCCATCCCGCACACTTAAAACAGCGTAACCCCTTCATGCCACCTTCTCCCAGATTTAACACTGTCTTTACCTTATATATATATATATAAGCCTTTCTTATCTCTCCATTATTCCTGAAATTCTTCAAACAATTTGTCCTTTCCTCCTCGTCCATTCTGATTAACCGATAGCATTCCTCTTAGCCTAACTGTAAGCCCCCCCCCCCTGCATTAACCGCGGTAGTCTCACTACCGTTCTCAAGTCTTAATGCTATCATTATGCTGATTGGTGCTATTATTATTATTATTATTATTATTAGTAGTAGTACTTTGCATTAGATTTCTCACGGACCTGTGCATTTTCTTACAAGTTATGTTTTATCGTTTCAAGAAATGCTGTTAACCTGGCCGTTTTAAAACTGAATGAGCAAGGCCTGTTGGACAAATTGAAAAACAAATGGTGGTACGACAAGGGAGAGTGCGGCAGCGGGGGAGGTGACTCCAAGGTCAGCCGCGATGTCACCACAATCGGGTACCATAGTGCAGAGTAATCGGCGAGGCTGTTACCACGACAACCCAACCAGAACCAAACCAACTGTCCACCCATCAACCACCAGCCTGTGCTGCCGCCGCTGCTGCCCCACGGCACATGGACCAAAATTCACTCCTAGTCTCACCAGGCTATTTCACAGCTCAGAACCAACACTTAAGGAACCCTTGCTTGGCAAACAGAAAAAAGTAATCCGTATCTGTTGTGAGATAGATGAGGAGGTAGGTAGGAGTTTTCCTGGCTCTTTAGAAGACGAAGTTGTAGTTATTTGACTGGAAAGTTTCCCAAAATGGTTAGCTGAGAAGGGGAGATGGTGAAGGGGAGGCTGCTGCCCTGCAGTTGTGAAAGGTTGAGCTGTACCGTTTTATTCCTCCTTAGACATCCGTAGGGCAGATATCACCTTGTGCGGCAGGTATCGGGCATCGTCGCTCAGGTGAGTCAGGTAGTGTGAGGTGAACTATTTTAGATTAAGTCAGGAGAGCGTTGTTGTGTTTGTATTTTGAATCCATGGCAACTGAAACGGCTGTAATAACCTCTCTAGCCTTCCCTCACAGAGGTGAAGTTTGTCTTCCATAATAGTTCTATTAAAGATACATGCAGTAATTCATCGGACAACTGCTTCCCGTGATACATCCGTGATGACACATCACGGGGGAACTCGTGGGCTCTAAAGCCCCAAATGCTGATGATGATTCTCCTTTATGGCAAAAACCTCAAAATGGCTGCTCAGCCGAGGCCGATAGGGAAGCGAGGCGAACAGCGGAGTCTTGAGGGGACTAAGCATGGCAGGCAAACGTGAGAATTCTAATTACCACTTTTGACTCTCTGATTGGAAATGGCTCATAAAACAAACCGAGCGTGCTTTGATTCCAATATATGCAATATCTACGGCACCCGTATAGAGTCTGAAGCGTCCCACTTAATGGTTTATTATAACAACCGAGCGTAAAACCCCAGCTGTGACCCGTATGACATCATCATACCCCAGCTGTGACCCGTATGACATCATCATATTCCTCTTCCGCCCCTCTATGGCCAAAATGACACATGGCATTCCCATTATGCAAAAGCTAACGATGCAAAGTGTGAATCCGCACTCGACCGCGACGACTTAGTCTGACATTACTTCGGCTGTGTGCCATGAAGCATCCTGGCTATATTTTTACCAAAATGACATACGAGGAGGCGATGGCGTAGCATTTTTTACAATTCAGGTCAATTTAATAACAAATGTTACTGTCATGATGCATGCATCGGCTAATTGGCTACGTTACAGAATGAGAAGCGAGCCAAGCTGTACTGTGGACGGCGGCGTGTGTCAGGACATGCTTAATATCATTTGGTATGCTTTTGGCCTGGACCACAATGAATGCTTATGCAGTGAGTCATTTTTAAAATAGCTGCACTGCCACTAGAGGCTCCGTGACGCATAGATCAAATGTTGTATTACTAGTCGCCACACCGCTCTCTGTCTGTGGCGTCTTTTTTTTTAAATAAGGGTTTTGCTTATTTTCTTTTCTTTTTTGAAGGTGTTTGGGAGTCGCTGCTTTTTCAATGTTTGCGTTGCTAAGTAACATTGCTGTGTTGTTCTGTGCTCCTCGGTGAAGCATGTCAGGGAGCCGTTTGAAAGCATCTCTCTCTGTCTCTTGTGCCGCCATCGATCTCTTGTCATGCACAGGTATGTAGCCTGTAGCCTATTGTCTGTAAGCCTGTAGCCTACAGGTATGTGAGCCTACTGTCTGTAGCCTGTAGTAGCCTACAGGTATGTGAGCCTACTGTCTGTAGCCTGTAGTAGCCTACAGGTATGTGAGCCTACTGTCTGTAGCCTGTAGCCTACAGGTATGTAGGCTACAGGCTACAGACAGTAGTAGCCTACAGGTATGTGAGCCTACTGTCTGTAAGCTTGTAGCCTACAGGTATGTGAGCCTACGGTCTGTAGCCTGTAGTAGCCTACAGGCATGTAGGCTACTGTCTGTAGCCTACAGGTATGTAGGCTACTGTCTGTAGCCTGTAGTAGCCTACAGGTATGTAGGCTACTGTCTGTAGCCTACAGGCATGT
>NC_139634.1:8278627-8283627 GCF_964638095.1 Poromitra crassiceps
GGTTGCATAGCACTAGAGGCAATATAACATGTACTTTGTATATTGTTGAAAACCATAATCATATCTCCAAAATGTCAACTGTTCAGGAACTAAGAAAAACCTGTTTTAGTTGCATTTTATGATTGTATCCTTAAGGTTTCATCAGCCCAAGAGGCCAGAGAATTTTCTCAACCCATAGATGATCATTCAATTTAAGTGAACGCGTGAAAGTCGCCCACCAGGAATTGGGAGTTACGAGATTTTCAAACGGCAGCGATGATAATGCAGGTGTAAATTTCACAATGAATTTGTTTGACAGTCAAATCGACCAATCAAGTCTTCCCTCCGTCTCTCGAAACCAGGTTTTAGGAATGCCGTACACTGTCCCTTACAACTGTGACTGGACATCTGAAGGGACGGGGATCTTTGAGGATGGGCTCCAAGCCCAATCCTCCCTGGGTGGACAGAGATGATGATAATCTGCAATGACGACACGACTGGACTGGTCACGGGAAGAGCCGCTGTGGCCATCTTCCTCTCAGTGCCTTATGGAACTCCGAGTCCAAACAATGCAACTCATTCACAATGATATTGCTTTTGCTTGAAGCTCATACAAAACAGAAGAATGGTGCAGTGAAAAATATATATATATATTTGACATGTTACAATGAATGAGAGAACTAAAGCCATCACTTGCAACCTAAGCACATTTTGAAGTGCCAGACAGAAGACGGATCTTATAAGCGTCTAATTGGTTTTTTTCTCGTAATCAATATGATCAGATTACTCTTCATCCTTCTGCTGCCAGATTTTCACTGGTTCTGTGTTATACAATAAGTTTATTAGACCTATTCAGAGCACTGTAAGACACTGGTTATTAGACGATAGCTTTTTATATATTGCTGTAAGTCACACAGTGACCTTGTCATTGTTTCCAGAAGACAGATTGATCTTATTGGAGTCGAGTGATAACCCACTTAGCCAAAAGAACGATGAGTGGGGTTGTTTGTACTCTAAAACTCTGGTGCTGCTGCCACTGTCTTCTGAACGCATGGACAGGACTCCCGAGGATGAGAAGATGATCCGAAATTTTGGCTCGACGCACTACTGAAACAGGTTATATTTCGCACTTCCAATACTGCCAAGAGTGTGTTTTGTATGAAATAAGGGACAACTGTCTGGTCTGTAAAGCAAAGTGTTCATGCTTGATTTAAAAGAGAAAAAAAAGAATCTGTTTGTGATTTACAGTTTGTAAAATATGGAAGGAGCACTAGTTCACAAAAAGTACATTGCTCCAAACGGTCGTTTCCCTGAAATCTAGACTCATTCAAAGTCGTCTGTACATGAAAGTAAAACCAAACAAAAAGGGTAATTCAATTGTAGATTAACTGCAGTCCAATTAAAAGGATAACAGTAATGGCTTTTAAACCGTAGTATTTTGGATTACCTTAACATTTTTGTTTTAACAATTGCACATTTTTACAATGAGCTGTGGTTTGCTTTTGATTTGATTTGATTTGACTTTATGAGCATTATATAGTGTTTGGTGAATTTACTTAGTAAATGAAAAAAATATATAAATACAATGGAAAAATAGATTTATACAAGGTTATAACAGGGAGCGTCCTGAAGCTTAGCACATTTCCATATTGCTGTAACAATTTCTTTTATTTCAAAAGACTGTGATTCCACGCTACTATGGGCCAATAGTTTTATAGAAAAGAACTGAGTTGAGAAAGATGTGTACATTTAATTAATAAATGAGATTTATTTATATGAGGGTTACACAATGAGAGATTGGTTCCACAGATTTGTTTTTTGTTTTTGTTTTTTTGTTTTTCCTAAGAAATTGCATGTAAATTCAGTGATGCTTGGTACGAGCTCTGCTACTCACAACTGATCTTAGGTTAATGTTAGAAAACCAGACCCTGGTTATTCTTTTGTAAACCGCTTTACCCCCCTTTTTTTGTAAGCCATCACCTCACCTGCAAAAGACAACATCGCCAGGCATCGTAGTGGGTACAAAAGAGCAAGAAATGCATGCATAATTTGCTGAACCTCATTAGTGAGGCGCGCTGTACAGAGACTTTTAATACATTTTGTAAATAAAATGTACAGAAAAGGTGCCGCGTGTTTGTGTATGTTTTTCCACACACTGTCGGTAACACTGAAGGGGTGTGTGCGCATAAGACTGACATGACAGGTGTCATGTCGTCATAACCATGACATGACACCTGTCGTCAACATGAAGGAGGCTTTATGACTGTTTATGACTGTTGTCTTTAAGTGTCATTCGGTAGATTATGTCATTGTTAATGCAAAGTTGACATTTGTTTGACATGTCTTTGTTATGACAACTTGCCAAGGCAAGATAACCTGTCAATGTCTTGGTTATAACAACTTGACACAGGTCAGGGAAAACACTCATGACATACAGTAGTTACTCATTGACAGTGTAATAATGACACGTGATGACACCTTAATGAAAAGTTCAAATTGTACCACTGTAGTTGTACCAATTGTTATCTTTGTTTTGTCACTTAGCATTAATTGTAATAGAATGGCACTGTTACATGTCTTCTATCATCATTGATTGAGCATTAATGAGATGTAAGTGGGTAGGTTACCATAAGCCTATGGCTTCTCACCTATCCTTTTCGGTTGTTTTTTGGTTTAAACACTCGAAATAAATCATTCATTCATAGTTGAGGTCAAGGAAAATATAAAGGACGCTGTTACAAACTCATTTGACAGTGTCATTACACTTTATAACATCTTAACGACGCTAACGTCATATGTCAATGATCAAATACGGAAATAAAAAGGTAAAACATAAAAGCTTCCAAATAATTGTCATATCAGCTCAGTGGCCTTGTGGTCTGAGTGTCCGCCCTGAGACTGGGAGGTCGTGAGTTCGATCCCCGGCCGAGTCATACCAAAGACTATAAAAATGGGACCCATTTGCCTCCCTGCTTGGCACTCAGCATCAAAGGGTTGGAATTGGGGGGTTAGATCACCATATGATTCCCGAGCGCGGCGCTGCTGCCGCTCACCGCTCCCCCAGGGGATGGGTCAAATGCGGAGAACAAATTTCACACATTGTGTGACAATCAGTGGGACTTTACCTTACTTTACCTTATATGTCATAATGAAGACATTGACAGGTTATCTTGTCATGGTTAATGTCAAGTTGTCATAACGGAGGCATCTCAAACTTCAACAAACGTCAACTTTGCAATCATTTACCAAATGACACTTAATGACAACAGTCATGGACATTCATAAAGCCTCCATGTTCATGACAGGTGTCATGACATGGTTATGACAGTGTCATGACATGGTTATGACAGTGTCATGTCAGTCTTATGCACACCCCTTCAAATAAAGTGTTACCTATCTGTCTAGTTTGTTAAGTATGCAGTGCAGGTTTAGGAACAGTCATCTAAGAAAGTGTAATAAGCTTTGTGGAAAAGCGATCTCATTTCTGATATGTGTTTACCTCTCCAAAAACAGTGACCTCTATTAGTATTGTGCCAGCGTGCAGCGCTGTTCCAAAACGTGTCAACGTGTGTCGTTGCCTGGGAAACGCACATCCCATAATACAACTGTTCGCATCGCATCCCATAATAGTATGATGATACTTGGGATGCCATTGCGAACATAGATGTCAACAGGTTAGCTAAAACTTTAGCGTCGCCAGCGATGGCCCCCCACCGTTGCGGTCGGGGTACGTTTCGAAATCCCTCCAGGCCTGAAAGATTTTCTAGGGGAAACTGGTATATATGTTGTGTGTGTGTGTGTGTGTGTGTGTGTGTGTGTGTGGAAAACAATAAAACACAAAAAAATGGTAGGCAGATGTGCTTGGTTGGGGTGGCTTTTGGTGTTTTGCGGTAAAAGTGGCTCTCCTATTGACTTTGTCCTGCCAGTGCGGCTCTCATCGAAGAAATAGTGAGGATCACTGCCCTAGCTCTTCCCTAGCCCCGCCCCCTCATGCTACAAACGGACGTCTCGTGCTACAAACGGACACACGCGTCGCGTATAGAAGCGGCTGCACTGCTTCAACATACTTGGTGAACAGAAGGCACACAGGATTCTTATTGTTAGCTAAACATGCCACCATATAGTCTCTTAAAACAGATGCGTTGCAGGGATGTATTACCGAACGGGCCTAGCAGGCCCAGGGGCCCAGTAGCTCAGGGGGCCCATAACCCAGAGCCTCTTCACAGGGTCAACGCGTATCTCGCCCGGGCCTGGGACCAAATGATCCCTGAGGCCCCCAACCCTTTATTTTTGACAAAATGTTCCATATGTTTATGGTCAATTGGGGGGTTATTGTGCTTTTGGCTTTAATTGACTTGATTCACTCACCAGCAAAAACAACAACAAAAAAACAATGCTAATCTATTGAGTGGCTGGTAAAATGTGAACATTGACTAGCCATTTGGCTGGTGGACAAAACAGTTAATTTTGGAGCCTGTATTGAGATATATAGATCAATATTATTTCTTGTTACTGTGCTGTTGGCTTTGAGTGTTCAGGTGGCTGTGCTGCTGTCAATCCTGTTCAGATGCAGGTGAATGTTTGTTATTCTGGCCTTAAAGGAACACTCTGCCCATTTTCAACCATCTTTGTATCATTAGAACATCAGTAGTATTATATCAGAAAACTGTAAACGGTTTTGAAGTCTGTCATTTAATTTGACAGTTATTGAGTGTTAAAGTGTGGACCAGTGACATCAACTCTCAATAACTGTCAAACTAGATGAATGACTTCAAAACTGTTTACAGTTTGAGAGTTGATTTGAGTTAATGAGTTATTAATTTGAGTTAGTGTGGACCAGTGATGTCACTGGGATGTACCCTGTCTGTACTTCCTGGAGGAGGAAGTTGGTCAAAACGGGTGTTAAGGCAGGACATCTGCTCATTGTCTCATGATGACAACTTCCTCTGGCCAAATGTTAACGGGGCTGAAGAGTACAGACTGTCTCTGGAGTGTTCAAAGAGTGTGGCAGAGAGAGACTG
>NC_139634.1:8288627-8498216 GCF_964638095.1 Poromitra crassiceps
TCTTAGCACACCACTCTGCATCCGTAGCACACCCCTCTGCATCCGTGCTTAAAAACTGCTGCTGACCAGGTGCATCCCTTCACAGTCCAGCAAAGAGAAGCCCCTCCTCTGACACCAAAGCCTTATGTTTACCAGGGACACTTTAGGCCATTGATCCCCCCCCCGCATTGTAGCTACACTATAGAAAAACACCAGCAAACAACAAAATGAACAAAATGAACCTCACCACCTGTTTATTTTTTAACAGTGTTAAAACTGGTTCAGGGTGGATTTCTTTCTCTCCCTTTGAGTCTGCTCCAGAGGCATGTGCAGTCCCCAGATGTCAACCCAACAGAGCACCTTTGGGATGAGGAGGAACATGAGGAGGAACATGATGTTCACAGCATGGAACCGCACGACATTAACAAGTCAGCATGGACCAAGATCACTCACAAGGCGCTGGACACGTGCCAGCACCTTGTTGAATGTGTCTCGAAGAATTCAAGCTGTTCTGACTGGAGGCAAAACGGAGTCCTACCCGGCACTAGCATGTAGGCTACATCATAACCAGGAACAGTGAGTGTGTTGTCCTGATTCAGTCCTCATGCCTGTTTTCACTGTGCAGTGTTCATGTAGCCTAGATAATATTCTGTTCTGTAACTGAACAGGGGGGGAGACAGAGGATAGTGATGACTGTTGGACAGTAGGGGAGACAGAGGATAGTGAGGAGTGTTGGACAGGGGGGAGACAGAGGATAGTGAGGAGGAGTGTTGGACAGGGGGGAGACAGAGGATAGTGAGGAGGAGTGTTGGACAGGGGGAGACAGAGGATAGTGAGGAGGAGTGTTGGACAGGGGGGTGACAGAGGATAGTGAAGAGGAGTGTTGGACAGGGGGGAGACAGAGGATAGTGAGGAGGAGTGTTGGACAGGGGGGAGACAGAGGATAGTGAGGAGGAGTGTTGGACAGGGGGGTGACAGGATAGTGAAGAGGAGTGTTGGACAGGGGGGAGACAGAGGATAGTGAGGAGGAGTGTTGGACAGGGGGGTGACAGAGGATAGTGAGGAGTGTTGGACAGTAGGGGGAGATGGAGGATAGTGAGGAGTGTTGGACAGTAGGGGGAGACAGAGGATAGTGAGGAGTGTTGGACAGTAGGGGGAGACGGAGGATAGTGAGGATTGTTGGACAGTAGGGGGAGATGGAGGATAGTGAGGAGTGTTGGACAGTAGGGGGAGATGGAGGATAGTGAGGAGTGTTGGACAGTAGGGGGAGACGGAGGATAGTGAGGAGTGTTGGACAGTAGGGGAGACAGAGGATAGTGAGGAGTGTTGGACAGTAGGGGGAGACGGAGGATAGTGAGGAGTGTTGGACACTACAGTAGGGGGAGACGGGGGATAGTGAGGAGTGTTGGACAGTAGGGGGAGATGGAGGATAGTGAGGAGTGTTGGACAGTAGGGGGAGACGGAGGATAGTGAGGAGTGTTGGACAGTAGGGGGAGACGGAGGATAGTGAGGAGTGTTGGACACTACAGTAGGGGGAGACGGAGGATAGTGAGGAGTGTTGGACAGTAGGGGGAGATGGAGGATAGTGAGGAGTGTTGGACAGTAGGGGGAGACGGAGGATAGTGAGGAGTGTTGGACAGTAGGGGGAGACGACGGATAGTGAGGAGTGTTGGACAGTAGGGGGAGACGGGGGATAGTGAGGAGTGTTGGACAGTAGGGGAGACGGAGGATAGTGAGGAGTGTTGGACAGTAGGGGGAGACGGAGGATATTGAGGAGTGTTGGACAGTTGGAGTGAAAAGAGGTGAGGAAAACAGCAGGGGTTGAATTCCTGCAGATCTTCATTAACACGGCCCATTAGAACTGACAAGTAGCTCAGCGTGTCTTCACATCTGGACATTGCACCAAGTCATTACTGCAGAGGGCATTGGGCCTTTATAATAGAATTGGAATACGTGACTGAGAAAATAGTAATTAACGTGTGTTAACCCCAAGATCTTGGACAGTTCATTCTACGTTTAGGAATTGTTCTGATGATGTGTGATCTGTATAAGACTGTAAGACTGACTTCACTGACTCAGAACTCAAATCTGCCCATATTCCCAGTGCAACCTTACAATGTCCATAATAAAGTCAGTCATGAATTCCTGGCTAATGAAGTAGCTTCAATAATATCTCTTGACAACACCACAGATAGCCTTCCTGGCCTAGCCTTCCAAATTATAATAAGAATCGATAATGCACAGTTATTGCATAAATGCATTGTTACAAGAGTGCTCACCACACTATTAACTTGATTGCACTTTTTACTTTCATACCTTACTAACTGCATTTTGGTGTAAACGCCTCAGTGTTTCATAGAGCCATGAAAGTTCTCCGGTCAGCTCAAGAAAGACATTTTCAAACATTGATACTCCACCACAGCTCATTCCTGACTTGTTCAACTGTCAGCGGTACAACTAACTGATTACAACCATCCCCAGTCTCCCCTACTGTTAGTTATGGCACTATGCTACCATAATGGTATAGCAGCTGAAGCAATTCTGTAATACAGTACCATGCTAAACAGGCTGCACAGTGAAATGCCTGCCAACCCGATAAACAAGAAAGGTACAGAGCCAACACGAATTTACATGAATTATATCCTCATAAGTCTCATCAATGGCTCATATATAGCCTATAAAAGGTAATGTCTACTCCTTCCTCAGTAGAAGTTGTGGTGCTCTATATGAGGCTCAGTATATCAAAAGAACACACCTCCCTCATCACCTAAGTGTCATTAGTTGTTTTAAATCTCTATTTAATACCAACTAGGCTACAGCACCACAACAGTGTTGGGGCATTTTGAGGAGGAAGAGGAAGAAAAGGAGTTGGAAGAAGAACTATAATACATGAGCGTCCATCAGCAGAACTGCTCGGACCGTAACGATCATTAAAACATCTTTGAAATCATGTGAATCCGTACAGCACAACGCCTGTGTAGGTGGAAGCATGTTTATTCTGCATCACCCAAGACTTGAATCCACAACATTTGCCACCCTTAAGGCCTAAACAGACTCGTCCGTCCGCCTCGAATTGGAGCCGTCTCGCCGTCTGCCGGCGCCAGTGAGCCCTACACGCTAGGACGTCACTACACCCTCCCTCCTGGAAAATGGCGGCGATTTAGTGCAAGGCAGTCTGAATGAAATTGAATGTAACGTTCCCAATTCTATGTATTAAATTCTAAAAAACGACCCTCAACATTTGGGAAGGCTAAGCCACGCAACTAGTTCGTTATAATCTAACCATGACGACTTTACGACGATGTGGTAAGGACTGCTGACGTCACGCACGTATCGTCGCCGCTGAGTTACATTTTGGAGCAGCCCCCGTCAGCCGACGGCGCCCCCTCCCCGTATGACGGCGCTCCACCCGCCGTCATACGGGGAGGGCGGGGCGAGGCTCTGACGGACGACCATGTTTAGGCCTTTAGCAAGTTGGGGTGAAGTTGAGCTACCTGAGAAGTGGGGAGAATTAGAAGAGGCTTCACACACTGTCACTTACAGTAGCCCACCACCAGGCTGCCCGATAGCAGCTGGCTGCCCTGCATTTACAGGCAGATTTCAAAACTAGTGAAAAAATATTCCTCCTATAGGAGGAGGAGCCTAGTGAAAATACACTTTCAGACCAACTTCTAAATGGCGGAAAATCTTGTGAGATGGAAATGAGCTTTCCTATAGATCTGGAACAACCCAAGGAATCTATATGACCTACAGATCAGAAGTTGTAGCGCCAAAGTTACTTTGCTATAGCACCTTTAACTGCCGTACATATTATTTTGTTATTTATGTCATTACTTGATTTATTTTCATGAATATTGATTTGTTTGTAATGTTAGATAGGAAGTAGTTTTATGTTCCGTGTTGTTAGGGGGACACTTTTGACTGCGACACTCATCTAGAAGCATCCGGCAGCCATCAGCCATGTGGAGCAGAAGTGCTAAGTTTAAGATAATAAATTAAAGAAGGAAGAAGAAGAAGATATTTTAAGTTTAAGAAGACGTTTTTGGAAGATTTATCTTTTTGAAGCTATTCTTTTATTTTTTGGTCAAGCCATTCTCACAACTCATTCCCTCTCAGTTGTGTGCAGCCAGTGAGGTATGTTTATTTATGCTGTGTTTATGTTTTGTCAGGCCTATTACAGTACAGTAGGTTTACAGTTTTTGTGTGAGAAAGTGTTTTTATTCTGTACAATGATTTGCTTGAACAGTTAGACGGTGGATTTGGGGATGGTGGAGAGCAGCTAATAAATCCATGTGTAACAGAAGAACCGTGGTCTCTAACTGGAGGGAGTAATAGCACCACCATGAAGCCAACTGACTATGTAACGCGAGTGTAGTTGAGTACCTGAGTACTTTGGACTTATCCTGCCAAGTTTGGTTGCTGTGTAGCTCCTACGGCTTCTGAGATCCAGGGCAGAAGAACCGGCGGAATAATCCTCCTTACAGTAACAACAGGGTTCCAGCACCTTGGACCCCGAATAAGATTGGCAAATACAAGAGGAGGTCCCTAATTAGAGAGAACAGGCCAGATAGACTACTGTATAAACAACGAGATTTCATGGACTGAAATCTGAGCAGAGGCAGAGAATCATTTTGATCTTATAATGAAGCAACAGTAGACAGCAGAAGTGTGTGTTTGTGTGTCTGTGTGGTGTGTGCCTGCATGTGTGTGTGTGTGTGTGTGTGTGTGTGTACACGTTATGTGTGCGTGCGTCTGCAGGACGATAGTGTAATCGTTTGATGTTCCCACATCTAATTGACAGCACTTACACGGCAGTGCCAGTGTTCTCCTAAGTCTGACGATGTCTCACAGCCCCTCGCATACCACGTGAGATCTTACGATGTTCCTCCCAACTGTGAGGACATGAGAACAGGAATGAGGTGACCTGAAAGGATGCGCGTCTCGTTCATTACTGTTGTTGGAAACACCTCACGAGGATGAGCGACACAGTCAGGGGAGTAACTGTCACACACTCGCTCTTCTAGAACCTCATTAGAGTTGTAAAGGCAAAAATGAGTCTTCTTCTTCTGTGTTGAAATGTAGACGCAGCTCACGGGCCCTTTGAGCATCATCCATCACAAGCCGAATCAAAGCTTCACTTTAAATTGCTTTTCACACTCACTTTTAATGACACGCTGGGTTACATCGGATAAGACATCAAGTGCAAATATGCCATCCTGTGTTGCTTATATACGCACACGAATCATCTGATCTGTTCGCTTTTACAGCTACCTGCAGTTTATAATTATCATTATTGCCCATATAAACAAAATAAAATGGGGGAAAAATCTGTACTTGAAAGAATGACTTATTTGACAGGTCCCGAACTACACATGGACTACATATGAACAGTGTTCATGTCTAATTAGAAATAGTTCACGAGTGCATTACACTATGTAGTTACATAATATGTAGTTACATATGTAACTACATATTATGTAGTTACATATTATTACATATTATTACATATTATTATGTAGTTACATATTATGTAGTTACATATGTAACTACATATTATGTAGTTACATATGTAACTATTATGTACTTACATATGTAGTTGCATGAACTATTTGTAATTAGACATGAACACTAATGTAATTACACAGTAATAATTACATTGGTGTGTAGTTCATATAGTTACATGGTACCCGACCTGTAAAATGAAGTGAGTCTATTCAACTGTAGTTACATGGTACTGGCCCTGTAAAGAAGCTACGGCCTGGGACAGAGATTACTAAACCCCAGTGGTGGATTCGAACCACTGAACTTCTGATTGCAAAGCACGCAGCTTTAACCACTCAGCCACAAGCGCTTTCTGGCTTTCTTAGTGGAGTTTGAGAGGATGTGCTGTATGTCAGTCAGATGTAGTTGTTGAAAATAATGAAAATGCCTATGAAAACTATGAAAATGCCTCACTAACATCAAGTATGAAACATGTTATTTCCTGTTGCCAGTAGGTTGCATTATGACTATAACTTAATATCGGCATGTAGCCTACATGTCTTCAGGCCGGGACTCTCATCATCATCACTCTCATCAAAGATGTGAAGTTTGGGGCAGATTTGATGATGTACAGTCGAGTTACAAACGACTTCGTACATTATAGGCTACAGTTCATGTTGCTGACAGAATGCTGACGTTCGACGAAATGTCTGCATGTGTTTATGTATTCCGATGTTGTACCCGGGATTGACTGGAATCAGAAAAACAGAAAGCGCTGTTTTAAAACACTGCACATTGTCTCCGTTCCCCAAACAACCTGATCTCGGAGATGATGTGAAATCTGTGCCAACATCAGGGGGAAACCTTCGGCACAGGCAGAGCCGGCGGGTGTGATGGAATGGAAACACTACACTGCCTATTCTAAATTCTGAGGAATTGCCGTTTCAAGTGGAGCCATCAGCATATTTTCAAATTCACTGTCATTTCCTTCATTGAGCATAACAGCAAAAACACTTGGTCTGCTCTGCCGCTTGACGGGCCGCTATTCAACAGGGACCCGGCTGAATAGAAGCGCCGAGCCTGCAAGAAGGCCTCGTCCAATCACATGCGGCGGACAGGCGTGCCAGCCCGAGAGAGAGAGAGAGAGGGAGAGAGAGGGATAGAGAGTGAGAGAGCGGGAGAGATATTGTCGTTCAGAAATTCCATTACTGTAATATGTAATATAGGAATAGATCTTGGCATTATATTTTCTCTAAATGTCAGAGAAGCATTCTTCCTTAGCTTTTACTTCAAATGGCCTCATGCAAAGTGAACAGTGAAAGGATTTTTTTGGAAGAAATGAGGATTTAGCTATTTTCAACTAATATATAAATAGTGTATGTGTGGCTAATATGTTTCCATAAGAAGCATGCATAGCAACCGCTAACAGCTACACTTACTGTGCCAGCATGAGTATGGACGTCATCAATAACACATTACAATTTCTGGGTTCTGAAGGTAATGGAGGGGAAGGGGGGGGAAAAGACTTCAAAGAAAGAATTCAAAGAAAGAATCGTTTGGAAAAGATGTTTTACACCGCCAAATGGATGGGCTTTTTCAATTGTCTGCGCATAACAGCCATGTCTTATGGAGACGGCTACGTCGGAGCCATCTCCCTCAGCAATAGCTCAGTTTAATAGAATAGTAAGGGGATACTAGCCTAGAACACTGTTCAATTTGATTACGCAGTTCATGGGGACTGCGGACTTTGATAAAGGATTGATTTATTTCGCAGGGAGCTTGGAATAATAACCCTCTGCTAAACCTCCGTGGCCTCCGGGCGCAAACTTTTAATAACGTTATGAGCGAGATGAGAATAGTGCATCATTCTAGCCCTGGTGTGGCTCTACTCAACTGTCCCTCATGATAGGCCCTTATAGCTGGTGGTGCTGACGTCTTATGATGGGTTGTTTGTTTGCGTTTGTGTGGCAGGTTCTCTAAGCCGCCCAGGAATTTTGCCCTTGGGGTTTATCGGAAAAGTCGTACGTGTATACTTAAATATACTGCGCCGTGGATCATAGCGCCGGGCGCGGCTAATGAAGACAGTAGTCATTTGGAAAGGCTACGGAATGTTGATAATTGCGAAGCGTATTATTAAAGAATCAGACTAGAAAAGAAAGGTTAGATTTTATAGGGTGCTAAGTGCAAAATTAGCAAAGGATGGGATGAGGACACAGGGAAGATTGTGTTGTAAACTGGCTAAGACTGCTTTGAACTGCCACTGGGGGCGCTGTAAACAGGCTCAAAGTGCTTTGAAGTGCCACTGGGGGCTCATAAAAAGTGAATGAAACGGAGACTCTGCTGTGTGTGTGTGGGTGTGTGTGTGTGTGTGTGTGTGTGTGTGTGTGTGTGTGTGTGTGTGTGTGTGTGTGTGCGTGCGTGCGTGCGTGCGTGTGTGTGTGTGTGTGTGTGTGTGTGTGTGTGTGAATTATTAAAATTTGGAGGGCAAAAGACCTTACAGATGCTGCATTCTCAATGAGAATGTGTGGGCATGCAAGGCCATCATGGCTGACGTGACAAGCAACTCGCAATTAGGCCTACAGAAATATAGGCCAAATGGCCATTACAGGGTTGAGACGAAAGATTTCAAAAACACAAACTGGCACAACTTCACGTTATGAATTGCAAATCAGACGCTTCAGGAATCCTTTCTCCATTATGGGGAAACACAATAGTAGACAAGGAACATTATTGTTGAATGAAATAATATAATTCACCATAAAAGGCAAACAGTGTGATGATTGTGACAATCGCCATCTCCATCTTACCAGCGTCTGCTGACCCGTGGTGCACAGTAGGCCCATACTACTGCCTCCCACACACTAGTCATCTCATTAGGCCTGGGTGAGATAGGTGTCTGGTCTCACCCGCTATCATCAGACCAGCGAGATGTTATTATTTCACCGGGCGTCTCCCGTCTCTGGCGGCCCACAAAAAGCTCATTACGATTGATAACTGATAGCATCGCTCAATCATGACTGGACAAAGGCCACGACCGTCCCCAACAAGTCCTCCGATTGAATTAAAGGTATTCATTAAGCCCCAATGAGAGCCTTTACAGATGCCGCAACCTTATCCCGCCACTTCATCTTCTCCGGGAGTGACTGGAGTAAAAAACAAAATACAAGCACGGGGAGAGAGAGAGAGAGAGAGAGAGGATGGGAGAGAGAAAGAGAGCGAGCACGGGGTGAGAGAGAGAGAAAGAGAGAGAGCACGGGGAGAGAGAGAGGGGATGGGAGAGAGAAAGAGAGAGAGCACGGGGAGAGAGAGGGGATGGGAGAGAGAGAGGGGATGGGATAGAGAGAGAGAGAGCACGGGGAGAGAGAGAGGGGATGGGAGAGAGAGAGGGGATGGGAGAGAGAAAGAGAGAGAGCACGGGGTGAGAGAGAGAGAGAGGATGGGAGAGAGAAAGAGAGAGAGCACGGGGAGAGAGAGAGGGGATGGGAGAGAGAAGGAGAGAGAGCACGGGGTGAGAGAGAGAGAGAGGATGGGAGAGAGAAAGAGAGAGAGCACGGGGAGAGAGAGAGGGGATGGGAGAGAGAGAGGGGATGGGAGAGAGAAGGAGAGAGAGAGAGCACGGGGAGAGAGAGAGAGGGGATGGGAGAGTGAAGGAGAGAGAGAGCACAGGGAGAGAGAGAGAGGGGATGAGAGAGAGGGGATGGGAGAGAGAAGGAGAGAGAGCATGGGGAGAGAGAGAGAGAGGGGATGGGAGAGAGAGGGGATGGGAGAGAGAAGGAGAGAGAGAGAGGGGAGAGAGAGAGGAGAGAGAGAGAGGGGATGGGAGAGAGGAGAGAGAGAGAGGGGATGAGAGAGAGAGAGCACCGGGGGAGAGAGAGAGGGGATGGGAGAGAGAGAAGGAGAGAGGGGATGGGAGAGAGAATGAGAGAGAGAGAGGGGATGGGAGAGAGAAGGAGAGAGAGCATGGGGAGAGAGAGAGAGAGAGAGAGAGGGGATGGGAGAGAGAAGGAGAGAGATTGAGATTAGGTGGAAGATGAGAGAATAGTGTGAAATAGGAGAGGTGTTAATCAGCGAGCAGACTGACAGATCCCCACAGGGGAGAACGTCGCCGGTACACGTTGTTCCCCCCCGAGAAGATTACCGTCGGCTTTTGCCGTGACTCCGGCATGGCTGGACTAATAACGGCCCTCCAACGACACATTTCATCGCGACAAAGCTCCGGGAAAACATATGCAAGCAACATTTCAGAGAAGGAGGGGAAATCACTTCTTCTTCTTTAATGGGACTAACCTGGGGCGTAATATCCGCTCGGGGACCCCGGAACCTTGAGTTAGAGGACATCAGCCAGCTGCTGCGTTAAAAGCAGCTATAGCGCCGGGGCTGAACGTGACTGCCTGTCCAATATGAATCATTTACAGCGGCGCTCCCAACAGCTTGCTAACACGCTGCCGTGCTCCATGGACTACACAATGCCTCTGACCCCGGAGGCCCCATAAGCACTGTTGTGTAGTTACGGTAGCATGGTAGCACGCAGCGCAACCCCACAGCGAAGGCTGAGAGCCGGGGCTGGACTGAGTGCACTCTCTCTCCCCCCCCTTCCTCCCCACCTCCTCCTCCTGCTGCTGCTGCTGCCAGGTACCTGTGTTTAAGGCTTGACTGGTTAGGGTGGAGGCACGCATGACAAGCTCTCCTTGGTAGGCTACACATGCACATCGTTATCCCAGGAAATGGACTGAAGCCTATGACGGGGGAGAGAGAGGGAGAAAGATGTCCACAGATGCTCTTCTTCTTTCCTTTTTAAAAAATATTTTTTCCCCGATTTTTTTATCCCATTTTTATCCCCCATTAGTGCTCATTTTAATTTATTTATCCTGGTTGCTGCTGCTCCACCCTCTGCCGATATGGGGAGAGCCGAAACACAGATGCTCTTCTTATTAAGCAACATTTGAAAAGTTTTGTTCCAAAATGAGGTATCAGATATAAAGTGTATTCACCTTATGTAGAAGAGACAGTCTGGCTGGCTTGAGAGACTAACAGGAAGTGTCAACACAATCGGAACCGATTGTGTTGACACTTCCTGTGGCAGAGCTTGTCCCCCTGCAGGCTGCTTCCAGTGAGTCACTAGCTTTGACCAGAGAGACGTGCTGCGTTCCATTACCCATACTTGTACTTCTTTCTTGTAGTATGCTGCCGCTGCCCTCACAAAGTATGGATTGTAGTGTGCAGCATGCATGCAAAATGCATACTGTTGGGACACATTACATCTGTCGTCACGTGAGCTTCCTGAACTCCGACCTCTTGCTCACTTCCGCCGACGTCCGCAGCGTCACATTTGAGTTTGTTTGTGCTCAAACCTGTCAAAATGCCTGGCGATCTAAATACATATTTGAGTGTATATACGGTATATATATACGTGTTGTTGTTTCTAATAAACTGACGTGATGATACTTACATGCAGTCTCATTCTTAACAGTATAATAACGTGCATATTTCTGTCAGTGTTTTTATCATAGTTATTCACGTGTTCACGTAAACAATAACAAGCCTATAATAGCCTGTATGAACTTCCGTGTCGGCGTCATGGAGGTGGGCGTGGATTATACACGCAGCTCAGTCAGTGCGACGTAACTTCCGCTGCGCAAAGGATTGTGGGGCAGATTGGCTGGCGCAGCATGCATCGATCCATACTGCAAAATACGAGCTGATGTAGTACAACATCCTGGTACTCTTGGCATACTGCATCTGACATACTATGTATTGGGACATACTCATTCTTTTTTTTGCCTACTAAATAGCATGGAAGTATGGGTATTGGAACGCAGCTCTGATCTCTGGTTTGAGCAGCAGGTAAAACTGCCGGCGTTTTGAACAGGAAGTGGTAACACAAACGGGTCAAGTGGGCGGGGCTACATAAGGTGAATAGGCCTATACTCAGAGAATTAATTCATCATGCTGTTTGAAGTAATATCTATCTTAAGTCCATGATTGGCAAAATAATAATGTCTCTACAAACTGGATCATTTATATCTTAGAAGAGATCATATCCAGTGATGAAATTTTAAGCAACGATTTAGTCCCTTTACACTGCAGCCTTTTGAAAATATTGAATTCCATTTATTCTCCCTGCTTCAGTCGAACACGGGAAAACGAGGGAGGTTTAGTGAAAATAGAGGCGGGGGTTTTGCTCTGCTCTGCTCCCCGACCCGACAAGATGAACAGGAGTGCATTTAAAACATTGATGTCGCTCTGTAACTCAGATAGCAGTAAAACATGAGTCTGAGGGGAACAGGTTAGTAGGAGGAAGCCGCTTAATGGGTGCACATGTGAAGAGATGGGCCAGGACCTCGTTAAAGTAGTGCAATATGTCACGGTGAACGCAGCGCTTCCTAATAACCTAATGATCTACCAAAGCACACACACACATTTGCCGTCCGCAAACACGTTTAAATGCAATATATCTGTACTCGCATGATTGCACATTGCTCCCATGCTGTGCCGTTATATAAATTGGGTTAATGAAATGAGTTTAAAGCTGTTTACGCCGGGTTCTTTATAGCAGTGTGGCGCCCCCTGTTAAAACACAATCACCCCCACTACAAAATGGCTTTGTTTCCATGGTAATTATTAATTGGAGTGAAGACTTGAGACCGCTAAGCTTGATTTTTTTTTAAAGTTTATATAGGGTTGAAATTTATAGATTATACATACAATTCAGATTAGCATGCAAATTCCACATCCAATCTTTAAGACTCATTGACAAATTCCATGTCATTGCACACAATTGTCATTAATCATGGTCACAACAAGTCAGGCTACCTACCAATATCAAATATCAATATCAATATCAAACTGTTCCCAAAGCAACCCAATTCTGTGAAAACCGTCTATAAAAAGTGTTGTACTTGTTCAAACGAAACGGTTCAGATATATTTAGAAACAGGAGAGATCGCATAACATTTCACTCAGACCAAAACGTAAAAAGAATGCGGGTTTAAAGAAAATATTTGTTCTATGTTTTTTTTTAAAGTTTTGGTCGGAGTGAAATGTTCTGTGGTCTCTCCCGATTCTAAATGTAGCTGAACCGTTTGGTTTGAACAAGTAAAACTATTTTTATAGGCATTTTACGAAATGTCTATGGGAAAATAAATGGCGGATGAACATCTCTGGTACAGTGCTGATGAAGCAGGAAGTGACGTTCACTTTGCCTCTCTATTACACCGAGGGATAGCTATCACTGTAGCACTCACTTGTGGTGGGTCAGCTGACACAGACAGAGAGAGAGAGAGAGAGAGAGAGAGAGAGAGAGAGTGTGAGAGAGTGATGACAATAAGACACAATGGAAAGTTAAAAAAAAAGTCTGAATCATTCAGCTGCTGCTCAAATGTGTTTGCCATCACGTGTTGACAAAATGCAAATAGAAAAATTGCAGTGAGTGCAATTTGCTGGACTTTTTATAGCTAGGATTGTGTGTGCATGGCTGCATGTGTGTGTGTGCGTGTGCATGCATGTGCGTGCACGTGTGCGTGTGGCTCGTGAAAGTCAATGAGCAAACCTACACCTTTTATTCACCAATATGTAGCCCCGCCCACTTGACCCATTGTATCACGACTTCCTGTTCAAAACAGCCGTCTGTTTTACCTGCTCAAACTAGTCTGACTCACCTGGTCAAACCTAGTTTGACTCACATTATGAGTCAGACTAGGTTTATGAGTCACGGGAAGTGTAAACACAATCGGAACTTCCGATTGTGTTTACACTTCCCGTTAGTCTCTCGAGCCAGAGGTGAATAGCTAAAGGGCCTCTGCAGTTCACACACTGGCCACAGGCTACTCCTCATTTCCTCTCTGTTATCTCTCTATTTTGCCCTCCTCCGACTGTGACCGGTGGGTACGACAGTGCCGGGATGATCTGTGAGCCTATTAATTAGTCCAATCAGCAGCAAACAGGCCCCCGTTATCACTGCAGCGCGACAGTCTTTCAGAGAGGCGAAATTAAAGCGTGCCGACTACTGTTTCACTGCCAAGGGGGAGTGGAGATTTAGCTCCACTGGCTCCACTATAGCTCCACCACTGCACGGATAAATCACCACCGCTAAGCAGCCCCGAGTGCTTCTCTGCGCGCGAGGAGGAAGACAGAGCGACGAAATAAAATATGCTGCTGTTTATGACAAAAAAGATCATTACGGTGACAAACTCGTGACGAACACTGGCGGTTTCAAAGACAAGCTGCTCGGCGGCTTCAAAAGACGACGGGCACGTCGAGCTGAATAAGAGCGATCGGAGAGAGAACAGAAACAACTGAGGAGAGTGAGGAACAGCTGTTATTGAAGGAGGAGGAGGGGGGGGGGGGGGGGGGCGGAACACCAAAACAAATCTGAGAATTAAGCAGTGACAGAACGAACCAAAGACAGGGAGAGAGGATGGATAAAGAGGCATTGAAAGAGTGCGTGTGCGTGTGCTTGTGTGTGTGTTTTTGTGTGTGTGTGTGTGCGCGCGCGAGTGTGCATGTCCACGTGCACGCCTGTGCCCATGCACGTCTGCGTCTGGCCTGTCGTCTCGTCTGGCCCCCGGCTTTGGGGCGCCGTGCTGTGCAGTGTGCACGGCAGTATCGCTACACAGTGCTCCCCAGTGCTCCCCAGCTTCGGCCTGTTTACTCCGCTCTCAAAATGCAGATGTTGTTAATAAATCCGGCGCGCGCTCATTTATTTGGGGGGAACTGCACCTTCCTTTATTAAAGCCATCCATCACGGAGCGCTCCTGAATCAATGGGAGGCGGAGAGGAAAGCAGTGTCAGCACGGAGGCACGCGGGGAGAATACCAGCAGCGTGAACAAGTCAGAGGAGAGAGGAGCGCAGGGCAGCAGCTCATACGTCAAAGTGTGTTGTCGCACAGTGTGAATGCGCCATGACAGAGGCCGCTTTCGTGTGTGTTTTAATATAGAGGGGGAAAAAACACAGTTCATCAATTCTTTACCACTTGGGGATTGTATCGATGTCATCATCCTTCCATGGGATCCACATGGCGATCTTGTGGTTTGTGTGTACTAGTCTGAACGCTATTCAGCTTATGCAGCCCCGCCCACTTGACCCATTGTATCACAACTTCCTGTTCGAAACGCCGGCTGTTTCACCTGCTCAAACTAGTCTGACTCACCGGGTCGAATCTAGTTTGGACTCACATTATGAGTCAGACTAGGTTTATTACGAGTCGCAGGAAGTGTAAAACACAATCGGGAACTTCCGATTGTGTTTACACTTCCTGTTAGTCTTCTCAAGCCAGACGGTCTCTTCACCAGGTAAAGTGAAAACGTCGGCTATTGGGTAAAACTGCACAGTGTCAGATGTGGTAGTATGTAAATATAGATCAAATGCAGTCAGGTAATTAATTACTCGCAATCTGCTTTTAGTATTCAAATGAGCCGCTGCTCTCCAGGTTGGGGCTCGTCTAGGGGAACCAGGGGTGAGCCGCTTCAAACCGAGCCCATCTGGAGACTCCCTCCCTGGGATTCACTCTCCTGCGGTGGATGGGGGGGGGAACCACATCAACGCCTTTTTCCCCAGCTGCCACATCCAGCGCCCGGGCAGCCAGCCTGCCAGCCTGCCAGGCGCTTGTTAAGTAAGTCTGTCTCTGCCTCGATCTGGACCCGAGCGAGAGAGAGGATCTGTCTCTGCCTCGATCTGGACCCGAGCGAGAGAGAGGATCTGTCTCTGCCTCGATCTGGACCCGAGCGTGAGAGAGGATCTGGACCCGAGCGAGAGAGAGGATCTGGACCCGAGCGAGAGAGAGGATCTGGACCCGAGCGAGAGAGAGGATCTGGACCCGAGCGAGAGAGAGGATCTGGACCCGAGCGAGAGAGAGAGGATCTGGACCCGAGCGAGAGAGAGGATCTGGACCCGAGCGAGAGAGAGGATCTGGCTCAGCGGAGGGAGATGAGAGCGAGCGAGCGAGCGAGGAGAAGAAAGTTGGAGAGCGAGCGAGAGTGGGAGGGGCTGAATGGGCAGGAGGCAAAAATATGAGCCTGTAGCGAGAGAGAGGCTGGATTCGCAAACGGACATGAAAGGCTGGAGATTGGCTTGGCCTTCTTTTCGGGGTGCTGCTGCTGCTAATCGCTGAAGTGACACGGGCGGCTCCCCCCCCCCTGGGGATAGAGTGAACAACACATGTGGGGGTCTCTGGGGGGGGGGAGAAGCAGCACTTTCTCAAGCATGTTAGAGAGTCCTCCCCTACATCACTCACCTCTGAGCAGGGAGTGGTAACACCCAGCCAGGAGCTTCCCGCGTTGCTCCTCCGTCAGCGTTGGGGGGTAATCTGTCACTGACTTATGTGTCTGTCTATCTGAGTCTGTTGGCTCATTCGTCCACACAGAGAGAGAACCGACCGACGGAGATGAGCCAGAGAGACGGAGAAACACACACACACTCGCTCACACTCGCAGGTAGAACATCTCTGCTGCCCGTCTATTCTGAGTCAGGTGGTTGTTAGTAGGAGACAGCGGATGTATAGAGAAGAAGACTCGGGGAGAGGAATCGGCGCTGACCAGGCTGCAGTCAGCCCAGGCTCTGGACATCATCTATCAGAGCTAACTGGAAAACTCCCGGGCGCGCTGTAACTGTCTGGGAGGCCCTGTGTTTATTGAGGGGTCGACGGCCGCGCGAGATGAGCCGAGCGGAAAGGTCAGAGCACACATCAGTCATGTGACTCTCGTCCAATCGTCAATCACCGGCCTCATTCAAAGCCTGTTGCTGCTGGCACATCAGGCAATTAGCACGGGGCTAATTGCAGGTAATAATGTCAGTTATAAACTAAAAGCCCAAAGTCAAAACAGAGACATGCAACAACACACTGAATACTGAATGGAGTCTGAAAGCGACATGGCAGCTCACGAAACATTTCCCGAACGGCTTTGTACTGTACGAGCGTTTTGTCAAATATTCTTGTTCAATCACAAACAAAACCTTTGTTGTCGGTCTTATACGTCTTATTCGTTTGTGTGGCGACATGTTGGCAGCAAAAGTGCCTGAAACGAAACTTAAAGGAACACTCTGCCCATTTTCAACCAGCTTTGTATCATTAGAACATCAGTAGTATATCAGAAAACTGTCAACTGTTTTGAAGTCTGTCATTTAATTTGACAGTTATTGAGTGTTAAAGTGTGGACCAGTGACATCACTGGTCCACACTAACTCAAATGAATAACTCATTAACTCAAATCAACTCTCAATAACTGTCAAACTAGATGAATGATGAATAGTTTGACAGTTATTGAGAGTTGATTTGAGTTAATGAGTTATTCATTTGAGTTAGTGTGGACCAGTGATGTCACTGGTCCACACTTTAACACTCAATAACTGTCAAATTAAATGACAGACTTCAAAACCGTTTACAGTTTTCTGATATACTACTGATGTTCTAATGATACAAAGCTGGTTGAAAATGGGCGGAGTGTTCCTTTAAGAAAGAGTGACAAAAGCACTATAATTTCAAAAATGTCAAGGACTTCTAATGGGCGGGATATTCACACAACGTTGCCTATATGAGGCCGCTTACTCATGCATAAATCATGTAATCATCATCAATGCATATTCAGACGGGGCTGTAATATATCGCTCGCTCAGGCTTCTCTATGGGAGATAAAACAGAGCCAGGATTCTGACACAGCCCGGCTGATTGTAACGAGCATCTTTGTGGCTCTTCCGCGCTGACAAAACAAGCCTAAATGAATCACGATCGCAGCCTCCTACTGCGGCGAGCAAACACCCACAGCATCCGTTGACTCTCTGGCTGTAATTTGCACTGCGCGCCGATGCTGAGATGCTACTCGAATTAGCCTCCAAAGACGCTCTCATTTAAGCCATTCACTAGCGAACGGCTGAAAGAATATGTCTTCAATAATTGGCTCGCCTTTACGAAGCGCGAGTGGAATGGTTGGCGGTGTGTTTGTTGTTGCACCAGCTGCGGTGAGAGGCGCTAGAGATAAGTGAGAGAAATGAGGGAATAAACAGCCGTCGGAAAAGACGCGATGAAAGTTTCCCGAAACCTGTACAGCTGGCGTCACAGGAAGTAGCTGCGTGTGTAACTTTGGACTTATCCTGCCAAGTTTGGTTACGGATTCTGAGATCCAGGGCCCAGTTGCACAAAGCACCTTAAGTTAAGATATTCCTTAGAGTCCGAGTTAAGGTGTCCATAAAATAGAATCGGCTGCACAAAACACCCTTAAATCTTCTCCATAAGGCTACACATTTTAAGGAAAACGTAAGCACAAGATCTAAGGGTGTTTTGTGCAGCCGATTCTATTTTATGGACACCTTAACTCTGATTCTAAGGGAACTCTTAACCTAAGGTGCTTTGTGCAACTGGGCCCAGATACTTTTAGGGGAGAAGAAATGGCAGAATAATCATCCTTACAAGAACACCGTGGACCCCCGGTAACATTGGCAAATACAAGAGGGGTCCCTAATTAGACATTAGGCCAGATAGCCGAGCTACTTATGCTCCAATTTTGGTTGATCTTTTATGCTCCTGTTTTTTTGTACTAATGTAGCACTTTGATATTTTATTGCTAATGAAAAGTGCAATACAAATGAAATGTATTATTATTATTATTATTATTACTACTACTGTATAAACAAAGACATTTCGTGGACAGAAATGTGAGCGGAGGCAGAGAATCATTTTGATCTTACAATGAAGCAACAGAAGACAGCAAAAGTGTGTGTGTGTGTGTGTGTGTGTGTGTGTGTGTGTGTGTGTGTGTGTGTGTGTGTGTGTGTGCGTGCGTGTGTGTGTGTGTGTGTGTGTGTGTGTGTGTGTAAATGTGCACACAGAGCTCCTTTCATTGCAGAATTTTCCAGTAGCTAGTGTAACCGAGGTGAATCAGCGCGGATTCCTCGTGAGTCCCGAGTGGTAGCAAGTGGATTGGTTAAACTCACTCCGCAGTATAAAGGCATGTTAATCAGCTCCTCCAAGGGAGCTAGCTCTCTTGGCGCAGTGGTTAACATGTCGGACTCCCAAGCCGAAGGTCGGGGGTTCGTACCCAGCCCTGGACAAGCCCTTAACATGGGTTGCTGCAAGTACCACCTACACAACGCCGTTACACTGGCATTGACCTCCCCTTCTCCCAACATAAGATCCATCCATGACTTGTGCATACCTGTACATTGTGGATACCTGTACATACCTGTAGATTTTGGCGTTCAAGATTCAAGATTCAAGATTCAAGATTCACGATTTTTATTGTCACTCCGTAGTACAAGTATCACGCGTGAAATTCTTGTGCTGTAGGCTCCGTTACAACATAGTGCAAAAAAAAGAAAAAGATAGGCTATATAAATAAAAAACAAGAGGCAACGAGCAATAGAGCAGTCAGACACGCCACAGACAGTGGCGTGTTCACTGCCCATAGTGCAAATGGCATGAACATACTTTAAACATAATTAAACATAATAACATTCTGTTAGGTGCAAATAGCGTATACCTAATTAAACATACTATTGAACATTAGTCATACATAATGGTGGCATCTACAGTGCGGTACAGTACGGCTACGACACTATTTGTATATGTTAAGGAGTCTCGTGGCCTGCGAGAAGAAACTGTCCCTCAAGTGATTTGGGCGTGCTCTTGGGACCCTGTATCTCCTCCCTGAGGATAGCAGGGAGAACAGACCGTTGTGGGGGTGGTTTGTTAATAAACTACAGTTAAATATTCCACCAAAGTAGCCTCCATCAAATCATCTCCAGAGCTTCACACGTAACTTCTCATCTGTTATTGCAGCACATGTTGTTTGTCGCTTGTGTATCGAATCCTCACTTTACTTTGACGTTTGTTTCACCAAACATGAAGCAATTCCCCTCAAAAATGTTGATGTGATGTCAGGTTTGCCCAGCTGTGTGCGAGCAGCCGCCGACGCCAGACACACGCTGAAAACCTCCTGACAGCTATAAACAAGCATGACGAGAGGAGGGGAGACCATTATAATGCCAGCATATGTCTTTGAAAGTTGCTCTACAAAAGTTTTCTTATTCCTCTCCACCAGAGACTTTCATATTTTCACCATATTGCATTACTGAGACAGCAACACAGGTTAAGGCAGGTGATCTCCTCCTTCCTGGTCACCATGACACCGTTGAGTTTATGATTTCTCGTCATCCTCTTTAGTCATGGTGCTCACATCCTCTGTGTCTAACTCATACCTGCCTGGTGAATCGTCCATCGCCTGCGTGGCCAGAGGGCCCGTGGGACAGGAGGCAGCCATGCGGGGGGAAGCCAAGAAGCGAGTGGATCGAGGCAGGGGATGATGATGAGATGAAGGTGGTGGAGGTGATCTGTGTGCAATAGGGGGGAATGTAATTTGCCTTCCCTGGCAAACAGACCAGGAATTGGGTAGTTTTCATTCCAGCCATGCCTCGAGGATATGCAGGCTCTTCTCATTTTAAGACTCATCTCCACACATTTTTTTATTTATTTTCTCGGTGTGGTGCATGTTCAAACATTTTGTCATAATACAGAAACTGGGTCAAAGTAGCACTCTGGCATTCCGGTCACATAATTTCCGCGCGCGGAGAACTTTGGAACATTTGCATTGTTATTCCCAGGTGCTGGAGAGACGAGAGCAAAGTTTTAATTTAACGAGTGAACTTCAGCGTCTGGAGAGCGCCGGTTTCCGTGGGGATGTGGAGAGGGGGGTTTAACCTCTGACCTCTGGCACAACCGCAATATAGAGACACTGCATGTAATAGGCCACGCCCATCACGGGGGAAGAGCTCCGTTCATTTCCACACACTAGCGTCATTTTCCTTGAATTAAACATAGCTAAAAGCTGTTGTGTGGTGGGCTGCGCAGACAACAAATGTAAAAAATGGAGTGTTCATCTTCCGTATATACGATCTTTTGGTGCAACACGCAACCATGCACGTGACGCCAGGATTGGACAGGACTTTGTGTTTTCCCCCGTGTTGGGCGTGGTTTCTGAATGATGACGCGTTACGCAGTGTCTCTATGGGAACGAGAGAGTGGTAAACTAGTTGTGGGCATTACTTCTTCTGCCCCGAGATCCACCGCCTCAAGGTTATCGAATCCAAAAACCTCCCGACTGCAACAGAACTTTGTGCTATCCTCCACACGGGGCACCAGTGAGTATACATCCACAGCCCTATAGGTTGAATATGAGACGAGGGATGCCCCAAAGTCATTTACCCACAATGACCTGGCGCGTGAATAATGCACAGGGGGCATAAAATGGCGAGAAGTGCTTTAATGGTTTTTCCCTCGCCCTATATACAAGCTCTCCCGAGAGACGTGACATAACACAAACATTCATATGGAAAACAGCAGCCAGCAGAGCAATATCAGCCATAATAAACTTGCTGACTCCAGTAAATATGACTCCCATCTCAGCGTGCACTTTAGGCTTTGCTCAAAGGCACTGAACTGAAGACTCCACGGGCTGCGATGACATTGATGCCGAGGAACACGGCAGCGATGTGTATCGATGGGGAAATCTTCTTTGAGAAGACGGAGAGGCTGTACTATAACAAACATGTCTCAGGCAGGCGGACAGGGAGAGGGAGGCTGAGCGGATGAGTGATAGAGGAGAGGGTCAGAATAGAAGAAGGGGTGGTTGTGGGGGGTGGGGTGAAGTGGGAGGACTGAACCATTCTACCTGAGTGAAGACTACAGGCAGCTGTTTGGACAGCTCCCAGACACCCTGGAGCTGTTATCAGGTACGGACGAGCAGGGCTTTCAAAGGGAACTGAATGGGGAAGATGGAGCTCAGCACTAACGGGCATTTCAAGGCTCTATTCCTGTGGTGACGGTGACGTTGTCAAGCGGGTCAAGCTGTCAGGAGGACCCCTGTGCCCCTGCTCCCCCGTGGCCCTGGTCTCGAGTGCCCTGTGCCCCTGCTCCCCTGTGCCCCTGCTCCCCTGTGGCCCTGGTCTCGAGTGCCCTGTGCCCCTGCTCCCCCGTGCCCCTGCTCCCCCTGTGCCCCTGTGCTCCCGCTCCCCTGTGTCCCTGCTCCCCTGTGCCCCTGTTCCCCCTGCTCCCCTGTGCCCCCGCTCCCCTGTGTCCCTGCTCCCCTGTGCCCCTGCTCCCCCTGCTCCCCTGTGCCCCTGCTCCCCTGTGGCCCTGGTCTCGAGTGCCCCGTGCCCCTGCTCCCCCGTGCCCCTGCTCCCCTGTGCCCCTGCTCCCCTGCTCCTCCGCTCCCCTGTGCCCCTGTGCCCCTGCTCCTCTGCTCCCCCGTGCCCCTGCTCCCCCGTGCCCCCACTCCCCTGTGCCCCTGCTCCTCTGCTCCCCCATGCCCCCGCTCCCCTGTGCCCCTGCTCCCCCGTGCCCCCGCTCCCCTGTGCCCCTGCTCCCCCGTGCCCCTGCTCCTCCGCTCCCCTGTGCCCCTGCTCCCCCGTGCCCCCGCTCCCCTGTGCCCCTGCTCCTCCGCTCCCCTGTGCCCCTGCTCCCCCGTGCCCCCGCTCCCCTGTGCCCCTGCTCCTCCGCTCCCCTGTGCCCCTGCTCCCCCGTGCCCCTGCTCCTCCGCTCCCCTGTGCCCCTGCTCCCCCGTGCCCCTGCTCCCCCGTGCCCGCACTCCCTCATGCCCGCGCTCCCCCGTGCCTCCAGTAAAGCTGACTGAGGGAGGGGGCGGCCGGGCTGGCTAACTGGCCACCGGCAGCCATGTTACACACACACCAGGGAGCAGCACGCCATGAACAAGCATTGATCCGCCTACTAACACGCACACATTTACCCACACGGAGATGTACGCACGGACGCACATCACATAAACACACAGAGAACACTTCTCCCTCTGGTATGTTATAGGCCTTTAACTCCTCATATAAGGCAGTGGTTCTCAACGTGGGGTCCGCGGACCACCAGGGGCACTTGAGGGGGTTCCAGGATGTCCCCCAGCATATTGATGAAATTTTCAACGTCATCATTATTTGTATTTACCAGAAGTTAACACAGTTAGAGAATGTAGAAGAAGGACTATTTGGATCAGAGTTATCTCTCTAACTACAGTACAGATAGTCATGGAAATTCCGCAGACAAAATAATCTAACTTAACTTCTTATCTAATGAAGAAATATTCTCAGATTTGGGTCAGAAACCAAATCTGGCTCGACTGTATTATGTGGGATAAATTAGTGGTCCTTGATATGAAAAAGGACCTATGGCCACGGTGGATATATATATATATATATATATATATATATATATATATATATATATATATATATATATCCACTTCCTGGCAGTGGTACCTCCAGCTTGGTCAGATGTTCCTACAGACACAATTGGCCGTGTCTGCGGGTGGGAAGCCAGTGGGGTATGAGTCCTGGTTGCTCCACTATTGCCTCCTCTAGTCGGCCGGCATGCCTGTTCAGGGAGAGGGGAACTGGGGGGAACAGTGTGATCCTCCCAAGTGCTACGTCCTGCCAGTGAAATTCCTCGCTGTCAGGTGAAAAGAAGCGGCTGGCGACTGCACATGTATCGGAGGAAGCATTGTGCTAGTTTATGGCCCTCCCCAGATCGGCAGAGGGGGCGGAGCAACGACCAGGACAGCAGGGGGTAATTGGCCAAGTACAAGAAGTCTATGCAGTGACAATGATTCTGACAAAAGTGACCAGAGAGAATAAAGGGGCCGTTAAGACGACAATGGTTTACAGAGTGGAATCTTTTTAAAACGCCACCCCTTAGCGTAGCTTAGCTTAGCGTAGCTTAGCTTAGTGTAGCCATGTAAACTGGCAATACGCAATTCCTG
Source organism: Poromitra crassiceps (assembly GCF_964638095.1). Taxonomy (NCBI): domain Eukaryota; kingdom Metazoa; phylum Chordata; class Actinopteri; order Beryciformes; family Melamphaidae; genus Poromitra; species Poromitra crassiceps. Next base: position 8,311,836 of record NC_139634.1, read on the forward strand.
TGAAAACTGTGACAACACGGTCCCACTTTGCGCATGGCTATTATGTTTTCTGAGTTTTCAGCCTAATAGGCATGCGTGCATAGAAGAAGAAGAACAACAACAACAACAATGGTGACCTGCATAATCAGCTGTTTCAATGCTGGATGCCGGCCTCGATGGCGTGTTGCTGGCAACCCCATCGCATTATTTCCTCGCCGCCATCCAGAGTCGACCTCCTGTCTGTATTTTTCTCGGATGGCTTTGAGGTCGCCTGAAATGGGAACTCCTTCCCTCCTGCCGCTTCGCTTGATGGATACAGCGAATGTTTTTTGCGGTTCCGTCTGCACGAGGAACGTTATCACAACGTTGTCATACAAACAAGGTTTGGAAAGGCCAAGCCGCAACAAAAGTTTGTTGTTTTATGCCGAGAGACCGTTGTCGGGTAAACAAGTCATCCATCTTCAGGGTTGACTGATGGTTTGGTTGAGTGGAGCTGTGGGAGGAAGAGTAGAGGGACAGAGGAGGACGTTTATCCCACTGAACCTTATAGTTCAGTGGGATTCAGTCAGTGCTGATCCAGCCTTTTTTGTTTCCGAGCTGATTCCTGTACTATTCCCTCTGAAATACTAATGTGGCAACTAGCGAGCCGCGTCAGCCGTTCCCATGCAGCCTCCGCCTCACATCCCTCTATCTCCTGGATCAGATCACACTCTCGCTTCCTCCTCCCTTCTTCTCTCTGCCTCTCCTCCGCCTCAGATCTGATCCTGGATCAGATCACACTGTTTCTTCCTCCTCCCTTCTTTTCTCTGCCTCTCCTCCGTCTCACATCTCTCTATCTCCTGGATCAGATCACACTCCTTCTTCCTCCTCCCTTCTCCTCTCTGCCTCTCCTCCGCCTCAGATCTGATCCTGGATCAGATCACATTCTCGCTTCCTCCTCCCTTCTTCTCTCTGCCTCTCCTCCGCCTCAGATCGGATCCTGGATCAGATCACACTCCTTCTTCCTCCTCCCTTCTCTCTGCCTCTCCTCTGCCTCAGATCTGATCCTGGATCAGATCACACTCTTTCTTCCTCCTCCCTTCTTCTCTCTGCCTCTCCTTCGCCTCAGATCGGATCCTGGATCAGATCACACTCTTTCTTCCTCCTCCCTTCTCCTCTCTGCCTCTCCTCCGCCTCAGATCGGATCCTGGATCAGATCACACTCTTGCTTCCTCCTCCCTTCTCCTCTCTCCCTCTCCTCCGTCTCCTCCTCTGGATGCAGGCCAAAGCAGAGTTGAGCTCCTGCATACTTTCATATGCCTGTGAACTTTCGGAGACGGTCAGTGACCACCATGTTTTTTTTGTTGCATCCTTTGCAGAATATATATTTGAACACTGCTGCTCATGAGTGACCCTGCTATTGTGCTCTTCTGAAAGAGAACCAATTTCAAGCACCGTTATCGGCTTTGTTTTGGGATAAAAGCAGTAATTTGTCAGCTGTTTCTCTAAGCGTCCTCTGACAGTTCTCTCTGAATAGCAGCTCCACTTGAATCTCCAGGGTCTCCATCACCACCAGAATCTAAAAGAAAGACCGGCTGTTTTGGGCACCAGCTCTGATCAAGCTTTCACATCTTCCTGACAGGTGAATCTAAATCTTCATTCATCCAAACAGGAGGAATGAAAATGGATGTAATCATAATTAAAAATGCGTCTGTCAGTGTGTGGGCTTCGACCAGTCTGTGTATCAATCAGTCAGATTCAATGCATAAGGAGGCTCAATTCAAACGTGGGGATAATCACACAACACCAATCTGTTGCTGTTGCTGCTGTGTCTAAACCTCATATCTGGCTTCCAGAGGAATTCTCAAAGTGCCACTTTGCATTAGGATCAGCATGTACATGCCACGCCCTCACTCACTCCGGCCGATGTGCTCTTTGCTTAGCAGAGTAGTGCCTTCTTCTCTGTATCTGTCCTAATGAGAAGAAGCCTTAGTTAATCGAGAGCACACAGACCAACACAGCACCCCCCCCCCCCCCCCCCCCTCCTCCTGGGAGCAGCCGGGCAGCGCTGCTGACTGCGCCGCTGACAACCAGAGAGCATTAAGCACAGGGGGCTCCCACCGCCCAGTGCACGGGCGCAGTCAGCCATGACGGTGTCATTTCTTTTAATAGGGCTTCTTGCTGCTGTCTCTAACTCTCTCTCTCTCTCTCTCTCTCTCTCTCTCTCGCTCTCTCTCTAACTCTCTTTCTCTCTCTCTCTCTTTGTCTCTCTCTCTCTCTCTCTCCCCCTATCAATTTCACTCTCTTTCTGCTTCTGTGGTGGTTTCTTTTACCCTTTTGTACCTCCGGCCATGACCCTTTCCCTTCCTCCCTTCTTCCCTCTCCACTTCCGTCCCACTTCTTCCTCCCTCTCTCACTTGTTTCCTCCCCCCCCCCTGCCACCCCGCTATGTCCCGCCCCCCCGCTATGTCCCGCCCCCCTCGTCCGGGCTATTTAAAATGCACGACGCAGGGATGCGGTTGTTTTTGCTGAGGACCCCGGCGGCGCGCGGGGACCTCTAATTGGTTTGCTTAACCTTCAGAGCAACAATGAGCGAGCTGTAATGAACGGCTCGTGATTCATGGCCAGGTAATAAAGCTGAAGAGGGCCCGTTTACCCGCCGGGCGTACCTAACGCACGTAACGCACACATGCCTTCAGAGCACACAGCTGCGTATGGGATTTAACACAACATCGGTGAGTGCGTTGTCAGACAGGCACATGGTCCCCTAATAAGGCCTTAAGCTATTTCTACGCAGAGACGATTGCAAAAAAGCATTCCTGCTCGGCACACTGGCTTTTTTTGATCAAAAACATGCGACCAACATGGTGACCAGGTGCGGATCATTTAAACATCGCATGCCAGGAGGGAGAGAACTATCAGGGTCTGTGACAGTTGACAACATAATGTTCAGGTTTTCAGGTCAGCAGCTGCCTCCTACTACTAAAACGTGCAGAAGATACACCTGGGCCAAAAGTACATCATTCACTTGTAGAGCAAACGCTGAATTTCGTTGAGGTGTGTGTGTGTCACATTGTTGCATGGAAATATGATTGTTAATTAGACGCTATGAGTGTTAATTAGATGCTATGTCCGTCATGTTGAATATCTAGAAGTTCTCGCTTTCGGAGCGGGAGAACTTCTAGATATTCAACCCTGGTAAGTTGCTGCGGGCTAAGGGAAACTTTCTTAACACCACAGGGCGACACTTCCCAGAAAGCCAAATTAGTGTGTGTGTGTGTGTGTGTGTGTGTGTGTGTGTGCGTCTGCATCTGTGTGTGTGTGTGTGTGTGTGTGTGTGTGTGTGTGTGTGTGTGTGCGCGTGCGCGTGCATGTGCGTGCATGTGCGTGTGTGTGTGTGTGTGTGTGTGTGTGTGTGTGCGCGCGCGTGTGTCTGTGTGTTTGTCTTATGCATGTTTGATGAGACTTTTTAATGAACTGGCGGACTCCTGCTGCATATTGCTGTGTCAGGGTATAGTCTGCCTTTTAAGGGCCTCTGAATAATTTGCAAATATTTGGAGAGATAACGAGATGGAGGACAGATAGCGGGCGTGAGGGAGCTCACATCATCAGCAGAAAAGTCTTACGACAAAGTGCCAGCTGCTGGAGGTTTGGGATACTTTTCAAGGTCAAAGTGATAAAAAAAAAGTTAAGTTCTCCTTTATTTATCCCCATGGGGAAATCCATCCTCTGCATTTGACCCATCCTCTACTAGGAACCTTCCTATACGGTGCAGTGGGCAGCCGCAGTAATGAAAAGCTGCACTATGCAAGGTTTGTATGTCGAAATACAAGAAAGGCGCTATCGTGACAGTCAGTTTCCCCCACGCTGACCACGCCCCCCCAACCCCCAGCTATAACGCGTCTATAACGAGTATGACGTCGAGACATCGCCTGAATGTATTATGTCTTGACTGTTGGGAAAACTACATTAATGAGATCTGCCAGTTCACTATCATGGCACCCACAATTAATCCAAAAACAAAAACTGTTTATTCAAGATTGATTTAAATAGCCACTAAGTAATTAGATTACAATCGAGGAATTTGACTTAGCGAAAGTATGCATGGGGGAGGGCCTTGAAGAGTTGATGACCTGGGTGGGAGGGTTTGGCCATGATCTTCCAAAGCCTGCTTTAGTGTCCTGGCAGTGTGTCGGTCCTGATGGCACCTTACTGGCTCACATGAATCATGATATTCTGCTGTTGGGTGTTGGCAGGAGGTGACAAATAAAAAACTTAAGAGTGTTGAAATACACACTGTCCTAAACAGCAGCAAGAAACACTGGAACCAGGATTCGCCAACATTCAATCTTTTACCTCTCTTTAAAAAAATATTTTACCCTATAAAGCAGTGATTCCCAACCAGAGGTACGTGTACCCCTAGGGGTACTTGAGCAGCTTGCAGGGGGTACTTGGAATGATTGGGGAATACAATTTACTTCCAAAATGATAAATAAATAAATATATATTCCAAGTCATTTCATGAGCCCATTGTTAAAATGTGATGTGTGTGCCGCAACTAGTTCTGCTGGCAAGTGTCAACTGCTACACTGTTCTGCTACTGATAATGGCAAAAAACAACAACTAAAAAGCCCAAACACCGACAATTCAGTGAAACATATATTTTGTATAGATTTACTTGTATGTAATCATCAACGCGCATGAGTGAGGGGTACTATTGTCATGGAAAAACAGCTCAAGGGGTACATAAGACAAAAAAAGGTTGGGAACCACTGCAGCATCACAGACCGGCCATGAGTTTGCAGTGTGCAGTTTAATGATGTCACGTGACACGTCACATGATTTCTGAGTATCGAAGTACAATATTTTTCAAACGGCTCTTCTTGCTGCCATTTGGAAAAAGGAAATGTGTGAAGCTACCTAGAGAGCATCAATTCCCAACCTGTGGTCCGCGAAGGTATTGCAAGTGGGCCGCCAAATCATTTGCAAAACATTACGCTCTTAGTGAAAAGAAATACATCAATTATTATGTATGTATGAGAATACATTTCTCCATTGTTTAATGATACCCTTATTTAATTTGGAATCAATTATTTGTTAATTAGCTCACTTTTATTTTGTGGTTTCTGTGTGGTGCTGTGTGGACAGCTCCTTTCATTGTTAAAATAAAACCTTACTGCCGCCGACATTTTTGAGATTTTCAAGTAGGCCATGAGTCACAAAAGGTTGGGAACTGCTGGCCTAGAGCAACTTGAATGCTATTGTATTATGTATTTACTGCTAATAGCCAAAAAAGATCCTAAACCAGGGGCTAAAATATAGGCCTAGCTACGACACAACGATGAAATGATGTGTGGTGCTCACTCGGTGGGATGTGTTAGGGCGTGTATGTGTTGAAAGAGAGTGAGAATAAATAACACAGAATTATTTAAACTGAACGAGTTCAATTGAGGTAACTGAACCGCTGACACTTCGGTTGGGACAATTTGATATGTTGTTGTCATGGTGTGCTGCAATTCTGCAAACAACTTTTGTGTAAATTGTTTGCCTTCCTCTCACACAACAGCAATTACTTTGGGCGGTTGTCCTCTTCACACTTCCAATTCTTTTCTCCTTATTCTTTTTGTCCGTCCATTCAAGTGTTTGGAGGAAGGCTGATTTGACTACATCCATTTCCCAGAGAGACGTCGTCCATCTTGTACCGGCGAATAGAATACACCCCCATGAAGGAAACAATATGAGCAGCTGAACTGAACAAAGTGTTATTCCTCTTGTGAGCCTGCGCGCGCACGCTTTCTCCGGGAAGCACAGATCTAAGTTGAGAATAAGAGTGAGATGGATCGAGAGTGGGGGGAAAATGAGACAGTGAAGGTTAGGTGGTGGTGCACAGCATGAAACAGGTTGGAGTCACGTGTTCCTACGGTTAGGAATAATAATATAGTAAGAATGATAAGAAAAATAAAGTAAGTTAATAATAAGTCATAAGTAAACAAATAAATAAATAAATAAACATAATACATAAATAAAAGAGTACGAGTTGGTGGTATAAAAACAATGTGTATACATTTTTATTCATAGATTTTCCAACAAAACATAAAAGAATACAAAAACCACAAACATCTACAAAAGCATAATACACATATAGATTCATTCAGACAAACATATTGCCTGCTCCCCACAGGACCACCTCACCCAAAAACCCACAAAGTAGGCATGCACAATGTATCAGCCACCATATCAATATCGGCATAATAGTTAGTGGTATGAGTGATATAATAGCAATGTTAATAGTTCACAATATTACATGTGCTTTCCAGCATGTACAAAACTCTGCGGTCAAAATATGACAAAGGAAGGAACTGGCTTTTAAATATTCCTCCGCCGACACAAATATACCCCCACCACAACCAGCAGTTGCAGAACTGCAACAGAGGCAGTCTTTGAGAGAGAGAACCAGTGAGCCTCATTGTCCACTTCAGGGGCCTTTTCAGAGGTCATTTCTGTTTCGGGGGCCTCTCTCTCTGCTTCAGGGGTGTACCCCCCCGCTTCAGGGGCCTCTCTCTCTGCTTCATGGGTGTACCCCCCCGCTTCAGGGGCCTCTCTCTCTGCTTCATGGGTGTACCCCCCCGCTTCAGGGGCCTCTCTCTCTGCTTCATGGGTGTCCATCTCTGCTTCAGGGGCCTCCATCTCTGCTTCATGGGTGTCCCTCTCTGCTTCAGGGGCCTCCATCTCCGCTTCATGGGTGTCCCTCTCTGCTTCAGGGGCCTCCATCTCCGCTTCATGGGTGTCCCTCTCTGCTTCAGGGGCCTCCATCTCCGCTTCATGGGTGTCCCTCTCTGCTTCGGGGGTGTCCCTCTCCATTTCACGGGCATCCCTCTCCACTTTGGGGGCGTCCCTCTCCACTTTGGGGTCGTCCCTCTCCACTTCCACTTCGGGGGCATCCCTCTCTATTTCAGGGGTGTCCCTCTCTGCTTCATGGGTGTCCCTCTCTGCTTCGGGGGTGTCCCTCTCCATTTCACGGGCATCCCTCTTCACTTTGGGGGCGTCCCTCTCCACTTTGGGGGCGTCCCTCTCCACTTTGGGGTCGTCCCTCTCCACTTCCACTTCGGGGGCATCCCTCTCTATTTCAGGGGTGTCCCTCTCTGCTTCATGGGTGTCCCTCTCCGCGTCCCTCTCCGCTTCATGGGCATCCCTCTCCACTTCGGGGGCATCCCTCTCCACTTCAAGGGCATCTCTCTCCACTTCGGGGGCGTCCCTTTCTGCTCCATGGGTGTCCCTCTCCACTTCACGGGCATCTCTCTCCACTTCGGGGGTGTCCCTCTCCGCTCCATGGGTGTCCCTCTCCGCTTCGGGGGTGTCCCTGTGCATTTCATGGGCGTCCCTCTCCGCTTCAGGGGAGTCCCTGTGCGTTTCATGGGCGTCCCTCTCCGCTTCGGGAGCATCCCTCTCTGCTTTCAGGGTGTCCCTCTCCGTTTCAGGGGCGTCGCTCTCCATTTCGGGGGTATCCCTCTCCGCTGCATGGGTGTCCCTCTCCGCTTTGGGGGTGTCCCTCTCCGCTTTGGGGCCATCCCTCTCCGCTTTGGGAAAGTCCCTCTCCGTTTCATGGGCATCCCTCTCGGCTTCATGGGCATCCCTCTCCGCTTCAGGGGAGTCCCTCTGCGTTTCATGGGCGTCCCTCTCGGTTTTGAGGGCGTCCCTCTCTGTTTCCAGGGGGTCATTCTCTTCTTTAGATGTCTCGAGCTTAGTGGCTAGCTTTTTGTTGCTCAAGTCTTTTTCTTTGAGATTTGCTTCTAGGGTGTCCCTCTCTGCTTCACAGGCATCAAGTTCACGCTGCTTCTCTCTGCAGGACTTGTCCATTTCTTTACAGAGGGTCTCCAAGTCCTCCTTGTTGGCATCAAGCTGGGTCTGCCCCGGCATTCCCAACGCCTGCTCTTCATGCTGGGTCTGCCCCGGCATTCCCAACGCCTGCTCTTCATGCTGGGTCTGCCCCGGCATTCCCAACGCCTGCTCTTCATGCTGGGTCTGCCCCGGCATTCCCAACGCCTGCTCTTCATGCTGGGTCTGCCCCGGCATTCCCATCGCCTGCTCTTCGTGCGATTTGCTCAAGATCTGTTGACAGAGAGACTCAGTCTCCACTTTAGAGGACAAGTAAACAACCTCAACATAGTCCTTGTCTTCCTTGTCTTCCTTGCTGCCCTTGACCTCTGCCTCTTTCAGCCACTTGAGAAAAGGGTTCAGCTTAGGGTCTTTGGCAAGCTTCTTAGAGACATATTTCTTAGAAGCCTCTACCCAGGCGAATATGACGTCTTTCTCCAGTAAGTCTATGTCATACAGCTCTTTGAGGATCTCCTCGTCAGTCCTGTAAAGTGGTCCACTCTCCTTTTGTTTCACAAAGTTGTAGAACAAGTTGACCCTCTCCTCCAGTGGTTTCCCCAGGTGCTTCATCTTCATCTCTCTGTCCAGTTCCTCTCGAAGGCCAACAATGTGCTCCTCTGGCTGCTCCTTGGACATCTCCACGGAAAGGCCATTTATCACCGTAGACGCCTTTCCTTTTGCACACTTCTTACTTGTCCCTTTGTTTCTCTTACTTCCGCCTTTGTTTTTGTGTGGCATCGTCAAATGTTGCACATAGGCCTAGCTAGAGATAGCGGCAGTAGCTAAATGTTTTGATCGCTGCTAGACAGAGCAAACACGTTAGCAGAGTTAACACTGGTAGTCTGAACTTTAGGGTATAGTACCGGCCCTATTATAGCATCAGCAGGGAAGGATTTATGACATCGCCGATGATGTCACAATGTCTATGATATCATCAGTGATTTATGACATCACTGATTTATGACATCACTGATGGGAAGGGAAGGATTTATGACATGACTGATGATGTCACAATGTCTATGACATCATCAGTGACGGTGATGGCGATGATGTTAACAGTGACATCGGGGGTTGCGTAGAGAGACAGAATGTAGGGAAACGGTGGATGGATAAATCCAGAGGCGGCGGTAATGCAACATAAGGGTGCGTGCGTGTCATCAGTGAGAGATGTCAACAACAGTAAACAACAATCCATCAACTGAGCATGCAAATGCCCCCCCGACTGATGATGTCATACCCACTGATGACGTCATGCCCCACAATCACTGAGCTCGCCCGTGTTTTGGGTGACGTCTTTGTTATTGTTCTCTTGTGCATGCGGGTCAGTTCAGGGCCGTAACCAGTTCGCAATGGAATCTGATATTGGCCACATAAAAAAAAAACAGTGTGAACAACCAAACAAACAAAAAAATCAGATCTGAGCAATAAATCAGAATTGAGCACTAAGGTTTGCGGTGTGTATGTAGCCATTGATTCCTAAATGAAGCGGCTGCTCTCGACCGGGGGAACAATATCTAAGCAATTGAAACACAAAAGAGGTAAACAAAGAGACAGCGACACGGACAGAGAGAGAGGATGGAAGATTACCTCCCAGTTTACCTGAGTTGTACCTGTCGATCGCACTGCTGCTGCTGCTGCTGTGGCACAGAGGCTCTGATGTGGGGCAGGCCTGGGCCGCTGCTTATCGAAGCTGGCAGAGGGGGGCGCTCTCTGAGACGGCTGCAGCCTCGCGCGAGCATCAGAAGGAAGCTGGTGGAAAAGATCCAGGGAATAGAGAAGCCGTAAAGCACTGCGCTGCTGGCACATATAAAACCTCGTAAAAAAACAGGCATCGCACTCATATTTCACCTCTTTATTGGACTCTGACTATATAACATATCCAAGAGACAAGTGTCGACAAGAACATATTCCAACAAAACATCTCTCTATCACTATACTGTGGGCTACTGGGCAATTTGATACATACAAAAAAATCCAAAACGTACACATTTTTCTCCAATAGCAGAGTTTGCAGCAAAGTGTGGAGAAAATATGGGAGAGAGAGAGAGTGGCTCAAAGTATTCTGAAAAGGTACTCTTATCAATCAATTATTTTGGGTGATATCCAGGTTTGGGAAGTAACTGATTACATGTAATCCGGTTACTGTAATCAGGATACAAAAACAGAAAAGAATATAATGAAATAATAATAAAAACATTGAATCATAAATAACCAAGATCATAGTTACATTTTGTAAAAGAAAAAAAGGGATTACTAGCAGGATTACTTAATATACATTTATTGTATATTCTATTTATTGTATATTGTAGTGGCTGCACACTTTAAATATCGACTCTTCTCATCTTTGCATAAACAAAACCTAAAACCTAAAAAAACAACACTTGGCTCTTAAAAAGGGTTAGGGTTAGAACAAGGGACTAGAAACCAGATAATATCAGTGCACTGTAATCCAAAAATGGAAATATTATTGTTGTTATTGTATTATTAGTAATGATATACAAGCGACACTTATTTGCTGAAAGCTTGCTTTAACCAACACATACTGTAAGGTCTGCAATGAGCTGTTTTTTTTAATGTCCTGAGGAGTATGCCCCCGGACTCCAGTAGTCAAATGCATGAAATGTGTTCAAAAGTAATCCGAAAGTAACATAACGAAATAAGTTACATGACTTTTATATTGTGATACTTTGATTACTTTACTTGACTTTGATTACATTTTTAGAGAGTAACCCTCCCCTGGTGATATCATCTTCAGTGTCATCATTTCATAATTTTGAACACAATGGGAAACAGCCGCAGTAACTCTGGATGTAATCTTTTAATGAATCAGGTGTGGGTTCTGTTGATATCCCATTATCTAGCAGGGCAACAGCACTGTTGTATTCCTCTGGGGTTTTCTCAGCTTTGCTGTGTGTGTGTGTGTGTGTGTGTGTGTGTGTGTGTGTGTGTGTGTGTGTGTGTGTGTGTGTGTGTGTGTGTGTCACATTGTGTGTGTGTGTGTGTGTGTGTGTGTGTGTGTGTGTGTGTCACTTGTGTGTGTCACTTGTGTGTGTGTGTGTGTGTGTGTGTGTGTGTGTGTGTGTCACATGTGTGTGTGTATGTGTGTGTGTGTGTGTGTGTGTGTGTGTGTGTGTGTGTATGTGTGTGCGTGCGTGCGTGTGTGTGTGTGTGCGTGTGTGTGCGTCTCTCAGGTCCTCTGCCTTTTCATTAATAAATACAATTACAGGGAGCGTGTCTCCGCTGATGGCGCTACAGTGTGTGTGTGTGTGTGTGTGTGTGTGTGTGTGCGTGTGTGTGTGCGTGCGCGTGTGTGTGTGTGTGTGTGTGTGTGTGTGTGTGTGTGTGTGTGTGTGTGCGCGTGTGTGCAGTGTACTGTAAGAGACAAGAAGGTTCCTCACAGAGGAGCTGCTGAGCTGGAGGCGAGGCAGGAAGAGGAGAGCCTTCAGAGGCTTCTCACAGCAGAACATCACTTTTTAATCAACGAAAACTTGGCCCTGGAAAACCTGCTTTTAGGGACATCAGGCTCTTCTATAGATAGAAGTCCACTTTTAGCCGTTTTGCACTTCAATGGTATTCGACCAATCACAATTGAGGGAAATGAGCGCACGTCCCGCCTATTTTGACCGGATATTGTGCCTTATTTTCGGACCAAAGTACAGTAGTACAGACGAGTAGGCAGGAGCATTTCCAAATTGCAGGATGGTGTCTGTTTTAAGAGACTACCCCCACAACTTTTTTTTTCTTTTTTTTATCTCAAACTTGCATTAGTCATATGAGTGAATAGTGACATCTCATTGGTTCTGAGTAGTGTCCTCTAGAGAGAGAGTGGCGTCAGTGGAGGACCAAAATGCGAGACTCATTAGCCAATGAACAGCCAGGAATGGGTCTCGCGCTACTTTTGCATGCTAAAATAAAGCTGATAATGTACAATTTGATTCAAGGGATGAAAAACCCTTTCAGAGTACAACTCAAACTGTCTATTTTGCTGCAACTCGACAGTGCTGCTTAATCCAGGACCTTACTTCCTGGAACTCTTGAGAGTAAAAAACTGGTCCATTGGAGTGAATGGAGATGTCACGACTCTTCTATCTAGACGGCTCTGGTTCTGAGCTTCCACCTTTTCGATCCTCTGATTTGCTACCAGAAGAAGAACCCATAGGCTTCCCATTCAGAAACCTAGTGGCTGGACCGTGTGTGATGTGTTTACACGTCTGTTGAATAGAGAATTGTTGAACTTCATCGCAACCCAATACCTTGAAGAACCAAGCTATGAGACCACTAAACGGTGCCAATTCGGTGTGGAATAAAACATCGGTTAAGTTTCCCCAAAGCATTTCTACGCTGCAGTCAGCAAATGGATGGGACAGGGGAGAGAGAGAGAGAGAGGGGGAGAGAGAGAGAGAGAGAGAGAGAGGGGGGGGGGTGACGGGATAGGGGAGAGAGAGAGGGGGGGGGGCAACGGGACAGGGGAGAGAGAGAGAGAGAGAGAGAGAGAGAGAGAGAGGGGGCGACGGGACAGCGGAGAGAGAGAGAGAGAGGGGGCGACGGGACAGTGGAGAGAGAGAGAGAGAGGGGGCAACGGGACAGGGGAGAGAGAGAGAGAGAGAGGGGGCAACGGGACAGGGGAGAGAGAGAGAGAGAGGGGGCAACGGGACAGGGGAGAGAGAGAGAGAGGGGGCAACGGGACAGGGGAGAGAGAGAGAGAGAGAGGGGGCAACGGGACAGGGGAGAGAGAGAGAGAGAGGGGGCAACGGGACAGGGGAGAGAGAGAGAGAGGGGGCAACGGGACAGGGGAGAGAGAGAGAGAGAGGGGGCGACGGGACAGCGGAGAGAGAGAGAGAGAGGGGGCAACGGGACAGGGGAGAGAGAGAGAGAGAGAGAGAGAGAGGGGGCGACGGGACAGCGGAGAGAGAGAGAGGGGGGGGGGCGATGGGACAGGGGAGAGAGAGAGAGGGGGGGGGCGACGGGACAGGGGAGAGAGAGAGAGAGGGGGGGGGCGACGGGACAGGGGAGAGAGAGAGAGAGGGGGGGGGCGACGGGACAGGGGAGAGAGAGAGAGAGGGGGGGGCGACGGGACAGGGGAGAGAGAGAGAGAGGGGGGGGGGGCGACGGGACAGGGGAGAGAGAGAGGGGGGGGGGGCGACGGGACAGGGGAGAGAGAGAGGGGGGGGGGGGGGGGCGACGGGACAGGGGAGAGAGAGAGAGGGGGGGGCGACGGGACAGGGGAGAGAGAGAGAGAGAGGGGGGGGTGACGGGACAGGGGAGAGAGAGAGAGAGAGAGAGGGGGGGGCGACGGGACAGGGGAGAGAGAGAGAGAGAGAGGGGGGGGCGATGGGACAGGGGAGAGAGAGAGAGAGAGAGAGAGGGGGGGGGTGACGGGACAGGGGAGAGAGAGAGAGAGAGGGGGGGGGTGACGGGACAGGGGAGAGAGAGAGAGAGAGGGGGGGCGGGGGCGACGGGACAGGGGAGAGAGAGAGAGAGAGGGGGGGGGTGACGGGACAGGGGAGAGAGAGAGAGAGGGGGGGGGCGACGGGACAGGGGAGAGAGAGAGAGAGAGGGGGGGGTGACAGGACAGGGGAGAGAGAGAGAGAGAGGGGGGGCGAGGGCGACGGGACAGGGGAGAGAGAGAGAGAGAGGGGGGGGGGGAGACGGGACAGGGGAGAGTGAGAGAGAGAGGGGGGGGGGGGGCGGCAGAGAAGCAGCCAAGTCCTAAAAGAGAGGCAGAGAGCTTCTCCAATCTTGATAAGGACACTTAAGAGCAACGCTAACAATGACAGTGAATGAATCATTGTTCGGGGGAAACGGGCGACACTGTCCAATTTACAGGAGATTGATAGGCAGGCAAATTCCACTGCATATCAATTAGCCAAGGTTACACCTTCGTAATGTAACACAGAAACACAGCGACTCCCGAGACTGTAGTGTAGCTACTGTACGAGGGGGGTGGGGTCTAAAACAATTTGCTCCAACATGTAATTGTATTATCCTATTATCTATAAAATACCCCTTCAGCTAATATCTCCTTCATTGTAATGGCAATTGAAAGTCAATCATGTTACATTGATTATGCTCGTTGAGCAGTGGGTGCTGGAGACATGCTGTACAGAAGGGCGTGAGGGGAGGAGAGATGGATGAGAGGGGGAAGCAGATAGGATGAGACCTCTGCCCAGGCAGGCAAAGTGACCGCCTACTTCCTGCTTCAGCACTGTACCAGAGATTTTCATCCGCCATTTATTTTCCCATACACATTTCGTAAGAATGTGTATAAAAATAGTTTTACTGGTTCAAACCAAACGGTACAGATATATTTAGAAACAGGATCAGATCGCATAACATTTCACTGGGACCAAAACGTTAAAAAGAAATGCGGGTTTAAAGAAAATGTTTTTTCAATGTTGTTCTTTTTGGTTTTGGTCCGAGTGAAATGTTCTATGGTCTCTCCCGATTATAGCGTTAGCTGAACCGTTTGGTTCGACGAAGTACAACGATTTTATAAGCATTTTACGAAATGTCTATGGGAAAATAAATGGCGGATGAAAATCTCTGGTGCAGTGCTGAAGCAGGAAGTGACGTTCCACTTTGCCTCTCTATGAGCATTCCAGTGGCAGCTTTGCCACTCGACTTTGTAAAACTGTAAAAAAAAAAAACGCCTATTCCTTCTGCAAACTCTATGGTCTGGCAGGGAGAGCCTGTAAATCTGGTTATAAGCTCAGAGAGGATAGAGTGGCACACCGTTTAAGGAGCCGGAGGGACGTTATATACAAATTATTCCTGGGCTTCTTCTTTTTCCGAGGCCGAAAATAATCACAATAGTGGTTTTTTAACCGACGCCTGTTTGAAAGTTGACGTTGGGTCTGTTTTGCCTGAAACAAGGCCCGGGAAACCCGGGAGGTGACTCACAGACAGTGGCATTGTTTTTCAGTTTGACCTTTACCTCAGGGCCGTGTGACCTCCTCGCTCTTCCCCCGCAAAATGTAAAATAAACGGCGACAAATGATTTCGCTCTGAAATGAAATTTGATAGAGTAAATAGCCCGGAGCCATTCCTCCGCTCGCTCCACTGACTCAGAGACGTAAGAAAAGGATCAAATTATATGAAATGTTATGTGGCCCGGCTGACTATTCCAGGCCGGCATTATATAATCTGTCCGCTCGCTTCTCAAAGTCATTGTGTTTTTTTTGCTGCTCGGATCATGAAACCCCGTGGCAAACATGCTTATGGCTGAGCCCTCAGTCACACACACTGACACAGGCCCTGTGCGGGTTACTGAGAGGAAGAGGAGAGAGCATGCTTAGTTTGTGATCAGTATAGTCCAGAGAAAAGCTATATCAGAAATATAGAGAGAATAGAAATAATGACACACACACACACACACACACACACACACACACACACACACACACACACACACACACACACACACACACACACACACACACACACACACACACACTGAGTTCCCAGTTCGACAGGAACACTGGTATGCAGCACCATTGATTTATGGCTTGGCAATGCTGCCCTTCAGTGGCAGATGACTGGAATCACTTTTGCTGCAGATGAGCGGGGAGGAAAAAGACGAGTTGCACTGTGCAAAAAACCCACAAGCCGAGAAGCAGCAGTCAGTCAGTCAGTGGCACTAAGAACAGAATAGATCCTCATCAAACCCTCATCCTAAAAACCCAGCTATTTACAGTAAACAACTTCTTTCAGAAAGCATCAACTGCACGTCTGATGAAATACGACGCTGCGTTTGTGTGGTGGTGATCTCTCTCTCTCTCTCCCACACACCACACCACACAGTCATTCTTTATTTTCTCACAATGCCCCAGCAATGACTCACTGTCTGCCTGTCAAGCTCTGAGCTCACATCATGAAGGAGCGTGTACCTTTCTGTAGGTCAAGTGCACCACAAAATGTCAGGATTTGTCCCAAAGAAATATAGATGGATGGTTTTGTGGGCAGCTGAGGAGAAGGAGGCCCGAGCAGAGGGCGATCCATCAAGCCCCACGTTTCAGGTCTGCTTAGTGTACCGTTTTCATCACCCGTGGCTCCAAGGACAGCCAGATCCTCCGCAGCCTGCCTCCTCTGAGCCTGCCTGCCTCTGCACAGATCAAAGTGCCGACATCTGAACAGAACACGTCGGCGAAGGTCGGCTTCGAATGCTGAACATGGAGAGAAACCACGCTGTCACACACAATCTTGTTAAGGCGTTGTTGTTGTTGCTGTTGTTGTTGTGGTGGTGCTCAGCTGGCCTCTCAGAAACAACATGTCAAACCGTTCCCCCCCCTGACTTCTCCACGGACTGACACGTGTTTAGAGAATGTGATGTACACACACACAGAGCAGCGCTGCCCTCACTGTGACGACTAGCTTAGTAGGCTACTTTCTCCCTATCATAACCATCATCATAAGGGTCCAGATGTAGCCATCAAATTATATTGATCTGGAGTGTGATGTCATTTTGTTTACAGTTCTTTGATGATACGAGGAAATCACCCAAATGCTCAGATTCTCAAATATTTACTGTTGTTTTTTAGAGATTTATTGCCCCGCTCTTCAGTTCAATGGCAGGCCAGCAGATGACAAACAGGACCACCTCTCTCTCTGAGCCACCGCCAGTTTGCGCCATCATAGTCTACTACCACCCACATAACAAAACCAAAGTGCCAAACAAAGCGCACCATTGAAAAATAGCATGCCTCACACATAAAACACACACACATAAACAAAGTACATCAATGGCCACCCGCTCCCCATCCCCTCCACACACACCCACGCCACATGACACGAGGAAAAAAGAAAACACAAATGAGAAGAGGCTCCACTCGAGTGTGCTGTTCGTGCCCCATTACAAAACTAACCATAAAACACACTTAAGGGAAGTGGCAGATAAGTATAGGGCTAGGGCCAGGGAGGGGGACATGATTCTCATTTCTCACACCATCTTTCAGCTCTCAGATCAGAGAGGCGCTTGCTGCAGGGACCGCGTTTGTCCATCAGGTGTCGCTCAAACACCGCACCTGTCCTGTCCCCACCCCAACCTCTGGCCTGGATTGTCTTGGTGCTCGTAATTGCCCTGCACCAATCACAGCCGTCGTAGGCGGGTCTCCATTGTTACTACAGATACTCGAAGAAGTTTGCGCCGACCTGTGCTGCACCTATGCCGCGTTTCTGTTGTCAATGAATAGCCGCCGCGGCGAGACAAACGACTCGATTATGCCGAGATAAAAAAAAAAACCCACCATCTGACATCTGCTTCTCTCTTCCGATAATGGCATGCGATGGTCCTCCTAGGGATGATTTCCCGGACAAAGTGATGCCCAGCAGCAGGTCACCTTCTTCTTCTCCCTGCACGTGTAACAAGAAATGCAAGAATAATAGGAGCAGCAGTGTCGTCTTCCTGGGATTATTCCTGCTGTCGCTGTCTCTGCACGCCATCACGCTCGTCTGCTATCTGGATCTCCGGTCTGAAGTCAAAAAGGAAATATTCCACCAGAAAAGGGACTCGATGTTGACTCTGGGGGGCACGGATCTAGTGGCCGAGGCACCCGGTCACCAGCGAGGGGAGTCCGGCAGCAGTAGCAGCCGAGGAGGAGGAGGAGGAGGAGGAGGAGGAGAGGGTCAAGAGGTAAAACATCACATCATCATCATCATCATCAACAACAACAAACAAAAACAACAACAGAAGCAGCAGCAAGACGTGAGGGGAGAGACGAGAGAGACCCCCCTCTCTACTGAGTCACTATATTATAGGCGACATTGTTTTCATTCCTAACCTGGGAGGCTGTTCGTGTTCATTCACCTCTGCTGGTATCAGGTTTTGTGTCTGCTCTGTTATGGCATGTTTCTGGGCAAGTTATTTTACAGTAGCCTTGTCTGTCAGTGGGTTTTTGCCAGCTCGGTTTCCACATGAATAGTTTTTTGACTCGGTGCTCCCGTGTGTGTGCGTGTGAGTAGCAGCCTCTTGGACACAGATGCACCCACACAGGTATCAGCTTTTTTTTTCTCTCTCTCTCAGTCTGTCACCCGGCCAACGTCTCCTTACCTGTGCCAGTGCAGGTAACCCCAGCCAGCACAGGAGGCAACTCAAGGAAGTTGCAGACACACCAGTCCCAACTTTTTCTAACTCCATCAGAGAGAAGAAGAAGAAGCTACTGTTTGGGCAGAAAACCCGGCAGATAGCCCATTTTTCTTCTGGAGTTGATTCATTGATTGTTTGATTTATTTATTTTTTATTTGTTATTACCAAACAGTGGTTCTCAAACCTTTTACACCTCAAGGACCCCTAGACTGACACAAATTAGACCCACGGACCCCCATTTGACAAGATTTTGTGTCCCAGGGCCCCGGGTCGCATCTGATCAGATCTGTTGCTTTTAGCTGTTTCTACTACAGAAAGTGTATGAAACTCTATGACCAAAATAGTCATACACTCTGTCATTGTGTTCTTTATGGATGGAATTACAGTGAAAATAGAGGACCCCTGGGGGGGGGGTCCCCGCACCCCACTTTGAGAACCACTGAGCAAACACGCATAACACAATTTGTCTTGTTTTTATAGCTGTGCCCAAACAGAGAGAGAGAGGCAGAGTTTTAGGCTCGGTGCCCAGCTGGATTCACACAGAGAGAGAGAGCAAGAGAGAGAGGGAGAGAGAGAGAGAGGGAGAGAGAGGGGTCAGTCAGTGTGCTGGAGCAGGTGGAGGGGGAATTAACTGGATCACCAGCAGGTGCAGAGCCAGAGGGCTGATGTAAATGCATCAGGACTTGAGATGGGCAGTTGGTACTTGGAGCGGGGCCAGCCTCGTCTCACATGTGTTTTCTTTTCTGGCAGCGGCGCTGATTGAATGTTCATTGTGTTTGTCTGTGGCTCTGCTGGCAACTGCTGCTGCACCCACCTCCCTAATGTCATCAGCACAAAGGGACAAAGTGCAGGTCTCAACTTTGCATCCCCCCGGCTCAATTTGGCATCCCCGGCTCAATTAGCTCATTATGTCATCGGTTGTGCAACTTTTTGGAGGGTGGGGGGGGGTTTTGGATTATCCTCGATGGGGGGCTTTGGCTGGACTGGAGACATTCAGTTGTGCCGTTAAACTTGAAAGTGCATTGATTTCTTGTCACCAAATATTCCAGGGATCCAGATCCCAGCGCTGTTTATTATTATTATTATTATTATTATTATTATTATTATTATTATTATTATTAGCGTTTGCTTCTTTAACATTTCCCTTTCATAAGTGGGCAAACGAAGCCTATTCATGTAGTCCCTGTGACTGTGTGTCTTGTGCTCAGCTTATGTTAAGAGAGTAGTGGTGGTGGTTCTCCCCGGGTAAAAGCGGAGCGAGATGGGCTCTGGTATTGGGCCCAGATGGTGACGCTTCATGAGGTGAAAGACTGTGGCCCAGCTGTGAATATTTAACAGGCCTGTGATGCTGTCCCTGCCAGATGTCTGCATTAAACAACTCTGATTACACATCCCACAGTTTACATAGTTGCAGAAACAGGAGCATGTGGCATTTGGACGTAGCGGCCGCACTTGTTAGCGTTCGGAGACATGTCCCCTTTGAAGCGTCTTTGTTTTCCCGTAGACCTAAACATTGTTTATTGGATTTTTCACACAAGTCAACATGAAAGAAAGGCCCCTCAGAAGCATCAGTGAGACTCGACGCTGCCATATTTGCAGGTATACAATCAAGAGTCGAGAGCCGAATATGAAAAGTACACAAGACAACAAGGAAAACAAATAGCTTAAGGAGGAGGACCGCCTTGAAAACAAGATGGTTCGTCTCAAGCGGTTTGTCCTTCTAATCAATAAATTGTATGGCAACAAACAAAACATACACACACTAGCTATCAATCATACCACACAGAGATGATGGTATCATAGAAATGAAGTGAATATAGTATGGGTCGGTGTCGTACTAAATCTGCGTAGTGGAGCTGTTTTCTGAAGAAGATGGGTGGTGGTGTGGCCTCTCAGCATGCAAAGAGAGAGCTTTCCACACCTAATTTAATTTGGCACTAGATCCCCTCAGTACTGTCTCTGATCCCTCTAGATCCCCTCACTGTCTCTGATCCCTCTAGATCCCCCCCACTGTCTCTGATCCCTGGAGAGCTCTTCAGTATTGTATTTCAGGAGTGGCAGAGGGGGTCTTCTAAACATCTCTGTAATTAGGGCACCAGGCTCATTTTGGTACCTCAGCTGCTCCACACGCAGTTTAAAAAATAGCCGACGAGTTTGCAAGGATGGACACACAATGCCACAAGTTAGGGAGAGAGGCTGAGTGAGTAGAAGCAGGGTATGATGACTGCATCTGTCACAAATAAGTTCAGCTCTGCTCGTGGGTACAGTGAAGGCATCTCAGTAACCTAGTGACCACTGGGTCGGTCAGTGCGTAGGTAGCCCAATCGACCCCATGATAGCGCCGTGCGGCTAATGCCGAATTGGGTATTTTTTGGCTCACGTCCTCCTCGTTGACAGCATCTAGTGTTAAACAGATATTGGCGTACGTCAGATAGGCTACGTGATGCAAAAACGGCATTGGCTAAAGAGGTCGTGATGTAATGGAGGGGTAAACGCTGTGTTAATAAACAGAGGGGCGTGGCCTCGGAGAGACGGGAGAACTGGCTCACTCACAACATGGACTGAAGTAGGAATCTGTAAATACCTGCCAAGGGAGACATTCTCTTGAGTGCTCATGGAAAGATGCTTGTAAAAGTTTTGATGCCGCAGTTTTGACCGTGAAAAGAAAGAATACCACCATCCCGGTGATGAATTCTTCCAGCGTATTTATTTTTTAGTCTATGTATGGAAATGTTTCATAGCTTTTTATCCCGTCGTAGTTTTTGTTTAGCTTTAGGCAACAAACGCTCTCGTCGACGCATCGTGTTCATCTCGCCTTTTGCTTTGTCACACCCATGTAATTCATTTTTTAATCCCTTTTTTGTCTCGCAGAGCTCCGGCCATTACGCTCATTCTGACAGAAACAAACACAGAACGGGATCAAATACAGCAAAGTCTTGCTTTTATACTGAAAATTGGGGTAATTTATATACATCCGATCTCATGTAAACAATTGGAGATAAGACTCCCAGATAAAGGTCAAGGCTATATAAGCTGTAATACTACAAGCCTGTAATCATTTTTCAGAATCTTTCTGTGCCCAAGGGAGGGGCCGGCTAGTATTTGATAGTGCATGAGGGAGGGGCCGGCTAGTATGTGATAGTGCATGAGGGAGGGGCCGGCTAGTATGTGATAGTGCATGAGGGAGGGGCTGGCTAGTATTTGATAGTGCATGAGGGAGGGGCTGGCTAGTATGTGATAGTGCATGAGGGAGGGGCTGGCTAGTATGTGATAGTGCATGAGGGAGGGGCTGGCTAGTATGTGATAGTGCATGAGGGAGGGGCCGGCTAGTATTTGATAGTGCATGAGGGAGGGGCTGGCTAGTATTTGATAGTGCATGAGGGAGGGGCCGGCTAGTATTTGATACTGCATGAGGGAGGGGCTGGCTAGTATTTGATAGTGCATGAGGGAGGGGCTGGCTAGTATGTGATAGTGCATGAGGGAGGGGCCGGCTAGTATGTGATAGTGCATGAGGGAGGGGCTGGCTAGTATGTGATAGTGCATGAGGGAGGGGCCGGCTAGTATTTGATAGTGCATGAGGGAGGGGCCGGCTAGTGATAGTCAGTGCATGAGTGCTGGGAGGGTACAGAGTGATGCGAGGGAGAAAAAAGTCAGAGAAAGCAGCTTATGCTTTCTTACCAAATGTGAAAAATGCCACCCAGACGTTTTATGCAACACGCAGCTTTCAGCATATTGCATATCTGTCAGCATGTCTATAAAGTTTGATTTCATTACATTTTCCATTTTCTGCAGATAAGATGTAAAGAGCTTTTGATTTGAAGTTCTTATGTGGTTTGTCACTGCTTCATCTCGCAGATAAGGAGGAGATGGCAGTCAGAGTTTCTGCTATTAAAACTAGTGTTATGCAGATCACACTGGCATTTAAACAGTTTCTAGATGCTCTAGTCACAACACAACAACTCAAATAGTTTAGCATGAGGACATAGTGTAGCAGGAGGACATAGTGTAGCAGGAGGAGGACATAGTGTACCAGGACATAGTGTAGCAGGAGGACATAGTCTAGCAGGAGGACATACAGTAGTCTAGCAGGAGGACATAGTGTAGCAGGAGGAGGACATAGTGTAGCAGGAGGACATAGTGCAGCAGTAGAACATAGTGTAGGAGGACATAGTGTAGCAGGAGGACATAGTGTAGCAGGAGGAGGACATAGAGTAGCAGGAGCACATAGTGTAGCAGGAGGAGGACATAGAGTAGCAGGAGGACATAGTGTAGCAGGAGGACATAGTGTAGGAGCACATAGTGTAGCAGGAGGACATAGTGTAGCAGGAGGACATAGTGTAGCAGGAGGAGGACATAGAGTAGCAGGAGGACATAGTGTAGCAGGAGGAGGACATAGTGTAGCAGGATGACATAGTGTAGCAGCAGGAGAACATAGTGTAGCAGGAGGACATAGTGTAGCAGGAGGAGGACATAGTGCAGCAGGAGGACATAGTGTAGCAGGTGGAGGACATAGTGCAGCAGGAGGACATAGTGTAGCAGGAGGAGGACATAGTGCAGCAGGAGGACATAGTGTAGCAGGTGGAGGACATAGTGCAGCAGGAGGACATAGTGTAGTAGGAGGACATAGTGTAGCAGGTGGAGGACATAGTGTAGTAGGAGGACATAGTGTAGCAGGTGGAGGACATAGTGTAGCTGGTGGAGGACATAGTGTAATAGTGCAGCAGGAGGACATAGTGTAACAGGAGGACATAATGTAGCAGGAGGAGGACATAGTGTAGCAGGAGGACATAGTGTAGCAGGAGGAGGACATAGTGTAGCAGGAGGACATAGTGTAGTAGGAGGACATAGTGTAACAGGAGGACATAGTATAACAGGAGGAGGACATAGTATAACAGGAGGACATAGTGTAGCAGGAGGAGGACATAGTGTAGCAGGAGGACATAGTGTAGTAGGAGGACATAGTGTAGCTGGAGGACATAGTGTAGCAGGAGGACATAGTGTAGCAGGAGGACATAGTGTAGCAGGAGGAGGACATAGTGTAGCAGGAGGAGGACATAGTGTAGCAGGAGGACATAGTGTAGCAGGAGGACATAGTGTAGTAGGAGGACATAGTGTAGCAGGAGGAGGACATAGTGTAGTAGGAGGACATAGTGTAGCAGGAGGACATAGTGTAGCAGGAGGAGGACATAGTGTAGCAGGAGGACATAGTGTAGTAGGAGGAGGACATAGTGTAGCAGGAGGAGGACATAGTGTAGCAGGAGGAGGACATAGTGTAGCAGGAGGACATAGTGTAGCAGGAGGACATAGTGTAGCAGGAGGACATAGTGTAGCAGCAGGAGGACATAGTGTAGCAGGAGGACATAGTGTAGTAGCAGGAGGACATAGTGTAGCAGGAGGAGGACATAGTGTAGCAGGAGGAGGACATAGTGTAGCAGGAGGAGGACATAGTGTAGCAGGAGGAGGACATAGTGTAGCAGGAGGACATAGTGTAGCAGGAGGAGGACATAGTGTAGCAGGAGGACATAGTATAACAGGAGGACATAGTATAACAGGAGGAGGACATAGTATAACAGGAGGAGATAGTGTAGCAGGAGGACATAGTGTAGCAGGAGGACATAGTGTAGCAGGAGGACATAGTGTAGCAGGAGGACATAGTGTAGCAGGAGGACATAGTGTAGTAGGAGGACATAGTATAAATGCTTTGGGGGGGGGGGATAGAAACATGTTAGTTGCATATTCATCTGAACAGTTGAGGCATGCAGCTGCAGAAGAGGTACCGGTGTTCTCTTAAGACACGCTCGTTTAGGTGGATTATACCTGCTGCTAAGGAAACACCTCACACTACCTAGCTGCCTGGCAAACACATGATTTGATCGTTTACGATCCGGCCAAGGGAAGTGAATGAACAATCTCTCCTCTCTCTCAACAACCACAGTCGATATGCCCTTGAGCAAGGCAGTAAATCCCAGCTGTCCGGCAGTCTGTGGCTGTGCAGTTCCCAACAGTAAAAAAAACACTTCCAGGTGTGAGTGTGTGTATTAACTATATACGTTGGCGGGTGTGAGTGTGTTGCCGGGTATTCCTGAATCGCAAGCAAGTGTCACTCTCAGTTACCGTAACCCTCATTCACCCAGCCCCGGGTTGAACAAAGCTGAGCAGACGTTGCGTGATTAACTGTGTTTCGCTCAGATCGTTTTCTCCAGCCTAATATTTTTCTTATAACCCGTATATGAAATAATTTCTTCCTCTGATGTATGCCTTCAAAGTCTCACAAAGAACAGATGCCCAAACATCTGGAGTCTAGTTAATAGCTATTAAAAAAGCCAGTTTGATGGGACACAAAGAAAAGTCCTCAGCAGCATTGTGTGTGCAGCGGGGTGGTGCCGGGGTGGGCTGTCACCCCCATCAACATCTGAGTTAATTGTGACCAGTGCGTGATCCCCTCTAACAACAGTATCATACGCACAGATGGGGGGAGAGACTATTTTTATATCGGGGGGGGGTTTGATCAGCGGGGGCAAAAGGTGTGAGGAAAGCGAAAGGCAGATGAGGCGAAAACATCGGGGATTTCAATATGGCAGCCGCCTCGGTACAAGATTGAATTTCCTTGGCAGACACACGCGGCGTAGTGTCTAGCAGATGAGAGGTCCAGCAAAGGATTTTCAGCCCAGAGTAGGAATGACCTAACAAAATAATAAATTGTCAAGGCATTAACAGCATTAGGACAGCGAGCCTTGCCAGCGGTGTTGCAACCATTGGAAAAGTGATGGGCTGCTGACAGGCAACAAGTTGAGCTGCACACAGCATTCCCTCTCTGAAACACCGCGACCCGTGGAAATCTAGCGCGGCCTTCCAGAGACGAGCTCCTGAGGTACGGAGGTACGCCTTTCGTGCTTTTTAAGACGAAAACAGGAACACAAAGAAACTGTCGTTGTTCCAGCTGGACGTGTGGCTCCACAAGAGCATTATAAATCTTTTGAGATTCTTCTCAACAGTGTGCATGCCATTGAAGTTAGTAATGCCATTAGAGCAGTGATGGGCAGCCAGCTCGCAGGCTTTGTCTGGTACCTACACACCCACAACTCACCATGACCTCCTCAACTCACCTTGACCTCCTCAACTCACCTTGTCCTCCCCAACTCACCTTGACTTCCTCAACTCACCTTGACTTCCTCAACTCACCTTGACCTCCTCAACTCACCTTGACCTCCTCAACTCACCTTGACTTCCTCAACTCACCTTGACCTCCTCAACTCACCTTGACTTCCTCAACTCACCTTGACCTCCTCAACTCACCTTGACTTCCTCAACTCACCTTGACCTCCTCAACTCACCTTGACCTCCTCAACTCACCTTGACCTCCTCAACTCACCTTGACTTCCTCAACTCACCTTGACCTCCTCAACTCACCTTGACCTCCTCAACTCACCTTGACTTCCTCAACTCACCTTGACCTCCTCAACTCACCTTGACTTCCTCAACTCACCTTGACCTCCTCAACTCACCTTGACTTCCTCAACTCACCTTGACTTCCTCAACTCACCTTGACCTCCTCAACTCACCTTGACCTCCTCAACTCACCTTGACTTCCTCAACTTACCTTGACCTCCTCAACTCACCTTGTCCTCCCCAACTCACCTTGACTTCCTCAACTCACCTTGACTTCCTCAACTCACCTTGACCTCCTCAACTTACCTTGACTTCCTCAACTCACCTTGTCCTCCTCAACTTACCTTGACTTCCTCAACTCACCTTGTCCTCCTCAACTTACCTTGACTTCCTAGACTCACCTTGACCTCCTCAACTCACCTTGACTTCCTCAACTCACCTTGACCTCCTCAACTTACCTTGACTTCCTCAACTCACCTTGACTTCCTCAACTCACCTTGACTTCCTCAACTCACCTTGACCTCCTCAACTTACCTTGACTTCCTCAACTCACCTTGACTTCCTCAACTCACCTTGTCCTCCTCAACTCACCTTGACTTCCTCAACTCACCTTGACCTCCTCAACTCACCTTGTCCTCCTCAACTTACCTTGACCTCCTCAACTCACCTTGACCTCCTCAACTTAGCTTGACCTCCTCAACTTACCTTGACCTCAACTCTGAAGTCTCACATTCTCTCACCAGCTGGTTAGTGGCTACATTTCAAGCCCAGTCCAAGACTTGTATGTATATATATGTATACCGTATATATATATATACTGTATATGTATATGCATATGTATATGTATATGTATATATGTATATGACCGTGATCGCAAATTTACACATCTCTGGAGTGCCTGAAATGTAGTCATATCCTCGTGGAGCTACAGGGAAGCGTGTCCTCCTGCTACAGCACCCCCCCACCCCACCCCACCCCACCCCACCCCTCCCCCGCACTTTGAAGATTTGAAAGCCCTTTAATTAATAGCATTTTCCCCTTGTGCTGAAAAAAGAATGGTTTACTCAATAGTTGGCACTTGGCAGACATACCAACACGTTGTCATCCTGATTTACTGTAACTCCACATGCCTTTGAAGGGTATGATGAAGGCTGTAAATGCTGTAATGACGTGAAATGAAGAAAACACGATCCTTTCTCATAAGATAATGAAACTCCCTATCTATATGATAGAAGTACCTGACCTCTCATTGGATCATGAAATCCTCTATCTTTAGAATAGAAGTACCTGACCTTCTCTCATTGGATAATGAGATCATGAAATCCTCTATCTTTAGAATAGAAGTACCTGACCTTCTCTCATTGGATAATGAGATCATGAAATCCTCTATCTTTATAATAGAAGTACCTGACCTTCTCTCATTGGATAATGAGATCATGAAATCCTCTATCTTTATAGTACCTGACCTTCTCTCATTGGATAATGCGATAATCAAATCCTCTATCTTTATAATAGAAGTACCTGACCTTCTCTCATTGGATAATGAGATCATTAAATCCTCTATCTTTATAATAGAAGTACCTGACCTTCTCTCATTGGATAATGAGATCATTAAATCCTCTATCTTTATAATAGAAGTACCTGACCTTCTCTCATTGGATAATGAGATCATGAAATCCTCTATCTTTATAATAGAAGTACCTGACCTCTCATTGGATAATGCGATAATGAAATCCCCTATCTTTATAATAGAAGTACCTGACCTTCTCTCATTGGATAATGCTATGATGAAGTCCTCTATCTTTATAATAGAAGTACCTGACCTTCTCTCATTGGATAATGCGCTAATCAAATCCTCTATCTTTATAATAGAAGTACCTGACCTTCTCTCATTGGATAATGAGATCATGAAATCCTCTATCTTTATAATATAAGTACCTGACCTTCTCTCATTGGATAATGCGATAATCAAATCCTCTATCTTTTATAATAGAAGTACCTGACCTTCTCTCATTGGATAATGAGATCATGAAATCCTCTATCTTTATAATAGAAGTACCTGACCTTCTCTCATTGGATAATGAGATCATGAAATCCTCTATCTTTATAATAGAAGTACCTGACCTTCTCTCATTGGATAATGCGATAATCAAATCCCATATCTTTATAATAGAAGTACCTGATCATCTTTTAATCCGTGAGCCTCCAGTCCGTGTTTTCTATAACACCGAGCGGAGCCATTTGGTAGTAGCCTAGCAGATTGTTTGTTTGTTTTTTGTCGTTCCGATGGAGCTTAATCTTAGGCCAGAAATTGGCTGTTGGAATCATGTTTGGCTGTCAGAACAGACGAAAGTGTAATGCCATATGCCCGAACATACACCCGCGATCCTTTGAGGGGTAAAAAAGCCCCCTATATGCCAACAGCTGGAGTGGAGATGTGGAGACACCTGCACACCAAATGAACAGCGAGAACGTCGCCGCTCGCGGGAACATCTGGAGCGCCTGTGTGTGTGTGTGGATAAACCATTCCAACACATAGTTCTCCATCAGGCCTGGAATTCCCGTGCTTATAAGGTCAGACATGGTTGGCAGCTGGTCAGGGATGTGGACTTTAACTGCTCTCAGCTTGCCCCGAACATAGGCGGGGGGGAGGTGTTTGACATGATACAGCTCATCCTCCACTCTGGTGGGGGGTTCCCACATCTGAGTCGAGGTATAGAAAAAGACCCGAAACATAACTTTTCCTGTCTCAGCCTTCCTACGGGTCCTTTCAGTGGCTCTGTCTGGAAAACCACACAGACAGACGGAGAGAGCGCCACGGAGAGTTCACGGCCGCCGCATTCGGCGGGCGTGAGTGATCTGTTTTCTTTTTGCCGTGGGCCCCGAACTTACTTATGTTTACTCGAGTGTCACAGATGGAAAACGTGGAGTGTGTCATTTAGTACCCAATTGGGTTAAGGCCCCACATGGAAATCGGAGGTGAAAGTGCCTGTCAGCACGCTTGTACGCTTTCGATTCGTTCCCTCGAAATAAGAAATGAAAACGACACATTGTTATTTATCATTATTTGATCCGTGCTAAGGTGCCGCCCGCGCGTGTCACCGCTCGGGAGATGTCAATTACGCAAACTCCAAGCAGATGTCCACCGCAGTACCAGTTACACGCCTTATTTGTCCTCTCAGCCAATGACGAGCCTTTTTTTTATGCCTTTCTTACCATGTTTTACTCTTTGTCAATGCTCTTGACACTCCAAAGTGTGACCGAGCAGCGCCACCAATCTCTTTTAGGCCCAAAAAGCAGGGCTTTTTGGGTGGTCTTGTTGTGTTACCAGCGCCGCAGAGTTTCTCTTCTTTGTCTTTGTCTGGTTGCTGGGAAGCCTCCAAAGATGTGATCACACACTGGGGTTCTCTTAACACAATGTGACTTTGAACAATAGTCCCAATCTGCATTTAGGAACTCTTGGATCCTTCGCAGGGACGTTTTTTTTTTATTGTCGGAGGAGCCCGGGTCGTGTTTGAATAAGCGGTAACCGGGGCGGTTTACCGTCGGGTCAGGACGTCCTACTAGAGTTCATGTGAATGTAGGTCGACCCCCGAAAAGCCAGTCACATAAGAACACAGGCATGCGGTTTGTCCCGCCACTCACTCACCCATGGGAAACATCCCGCCGCTGTTAGCGTAGCCTTTTCCTGTTTTTAGGGGATGAGCTCAGAGCAGCTACATCAGATCCTTTCTTCAGCTCCGTCGTTTTTGTTTCTTTTTCTTCTTCTCTTTTTTTTTTAGCTTATTCATGCCACTTCTGAATAGGGCTGGGACCAGGTGCCATATGAATGGGTATTGCTCTCAGATTAACCACAATTCATGTCCTCCCCTTTGTATAAAAAGGTGAATTTTAGAGCAGTCGTGTCCAGGTGACTGTCTCAAGCGGCAGCCAGCACAGACAAAAGTGACTTGGGTTACCGGATGGGTTACAGCCCCGCGATGGGACAAGACAATGACTTGGCCACGATCGAGTGTGCTGGCTGGCAGGGTCCCACCGCTATTCAAATGGCCCAAGTTGTGTCTTTGTGCAAACATTATACCCCCAGAAGAAGAAAAGAACACTTGTGTTAACGTGGATCTCGCTCTCCACAAAAAAAAAACGTGGTATCACTTATTTATTTTCTTTGTTGCACACAATAATCAAAGGTGATCTCTCTCTTTATATATCTCGACTATAAATGTATTTAAAAAAAAATGCCTCTGTGTAAAAAGAGTGGGGCCCCATGCTCGCTCTTGGATTTTGTGTGCGGGGGGAAAAGAAAGAATCTTTCCATACTCAAACAATTGTTTTCTCTTGTCTTTCACCAGGAGAAATTACTGCACAGACATAGTGACTTCCACGCCACAGAGGATAGCAGGGGCATAACTCAACGAGCGAAAAGGAGCCCGGCCAAACAGCCAGACTCGGGTACGAGCTTCTTCTTCTTCTTCTTCTTCTTCTTCTTTTTTTACCACCTTTTTCACCACTGTTATGTGTTGTCACCACTGTTATGTGTTAGTCATCCGACCTTGATGTGGATGTCATGCGCCCTCCTCGGTGATGATGAGAAATCGGCCACACTGTCAAAGCCCGCACGATACTCCCCCTTTCATTCCTCCAACGCTCAAAACCTCAAATCCAATATCAGAGCAACCTCAATGAGTCTGTCTTTATATATAACGTCTATACTGTGTAGGCCCTCTCTGTGCTCCTCGAAGAATTCTTCCCAGCTTCAAGGACTCTACCGAGTGGGCACATGAAACCACAAGGCGAGCGTATTCATTGCACACACCTGTATCGCATATAATATGTAGGCCTACATGTACAGTGTTGTCTCTCTGTTTACGTAGCGATCGACTCGAAACGTTCCGCTCGTGCAATAACAACTTCAGCGATGTTTTCTCTAAGCCGTGTTTGTTTGCTGCGGGATTTGGTACAATGTAAATAGCAGCCTTATGGTGGGCTTATGGCCTTGTTTGTTAATGGTTTCTCACTCTTTTTTTTGCGGAATTGATTTTTTACTGCTTAGTGCTTCACTTAACCAAGCAGCTCCACCGCATGATGTTGCCGAGTTTATAGAGCAAGGAATTAAACGGAATGGGATTCATTATTACTTGGATAGCCAACAAAGAAGAAAAAAGGGTTTCACCAATTTGAAACAGACAGACGGCGAAAAGCCTGCGCTGATTTCCCCCCCCCCCGCCCCCCCCCCGTCTCAAAATAATATCAGATCCCTGAAATATCTTTTGTCTAATCTGTTCACTGAACAGATATAGACTTTGGAACCCGACTGTGTTATGATCACTCCGGCACCGAACAAATGAATCATTTCAGGGAACAAGCCGTCATTTTGCGGGGGGGGGGGGGGGCGGGGGGGGACCAGGTGGTGGGGGGGTTTAACCAGGTGGTTGTCATATCTAAAGTGTGTGTGTGTGTGTGTGTGTGTGTGGGGGGGGGGGTTATCAGCGCTCGGAGACTTTGATGTGTTCCATTCATTTCATTGATTTTGATTTATCACGATCGATAGCGCGACGGAAAACCATATGGTCAATATGGCTGAATTAGCTTTTGTAGTTTTTGTTTAGAATGTGAGCTATGCAAATAAAAAAAAAGGGGAGTCTTTGAAGTCCCCATGTCTGAGTGCAACAAGTGCACCATGATCACAAGGCATTCCGATGTCTGTGGCGTGACACTGAATACTTGAGGGGGGGTTCGGGGGGGGCGTGTGTGGGGGGGGGGGGGGGGGGGGAGGAGTTTAGTGATTGTGTTTAAATTAGAAGAAAAAACTCACCTTTGAGACTTTCTACATAAATCAGTAAAGTCCCGAGCCTCTAAACACTAATCATTCCCAGGTCTCCTCTGCTCTCAGCACACACAGACAAAGTCTTTTGTAATCTCAGCCTTAGATGTCTGTGTGTGTGCGTGTGCGCGTGCGCGTGCATCTGTGTGTGTGTGTGTGTTCATGCACGTGTGTGTGTGTGTGTGTGTGTGTGTGTGCGTGCGTGCGTTCTCGGCACTCCTAACGGGCACCAGATTCCAGATAGGGGCTGCTCGTTAAGAGAAATCCATGCGGATGCATCCAGTCATTTAGCCAGAGGAGAAACACTGGCCATATGTTTGAGGGGGACTCAAACTGTGAGGTTTTAAGGTTAAATGGCCTTTGTAGTTGTAATGACATGGTAAACACAAGAGCAGCGAGACGGCTTTTTTGAAAAGGATTCACATTAGCCGCACGCGCGCGCGGATACACACACACACGCGCTGATACACACAAGTGCACTTTCTTTCAAGCATTGATATCAATGCCCCACCAACATCCATGCACACACACACACACACACACACACACACACAAACACACACATGGTTGTAAAGGCGAGACGCACACAAACACATGCGCGCGCACACACACACACATGTACACACACTTTCATCTGCATTCCCCATCTGGGCTTAATTCAAAGAAAAGGATTTTGGCAGGATAAAGTATCTCTCTAATGATCTTCTCCAGTTCCACTGCCTGTGAATGCTTAAGGCACTTGTTCATACAGAGGAGGTGAAACCACACTTACAAATTACTACACTAGAAGATACCGCAGACTGACATACCTCCACTCAATTGCTCATTGCCGAACATCTGAATCCGTTATTTTAGCCCATTTAGTGTATTTAGTGTACCTACACGGAATGAGCTGGATACTGGAGATGTTACTCGAGATGATAATTGTTCAGAAGAACCATTTCAAGCTTAATCACACACTGTTTTTGTTTCTTCCAGAATCAACTGGAAGGGAAAGAAGGAAAGAGAAGAAAAAAGGTAATACAAAATGCAGGCTTGAACATTTCGGGTTATCTTTTTCATTGATTAGACTTTGCTGACTGCTGCTTTTTGCCTTCTATTTTCTGGCAATATCCCCAAGATATCATCCAATACCGCAATGCAATAGCCATCTTGGCTCAAAATGAACGATAAGCGTTACATTTCCTGATTCTATCCTCCAGGAAAATGAAAGAATGACGCACAGAATTCTCACTTTACCCTCTCACCTTTCTCGTGTCTGAATTTAACCGTCCAAAAACGGAAACACGATTGACAACTTTTCAACGCGCTTGTGCTTTTCGACGGCCAACCATCTTTTGCTCTGTGTTCTTCCCCCCCCAGGGAGGAAGAGGTCTCCAGGTGCACAAGGCCCTCCCGGTCCCCCAGGTCCCCCGGGCCCACAGGGGCCACCGGGCATCCCAGGAATCCCCGGCATTCCTGGGAGCAACGCCGTGGGGCCCGCGGGACCGCCCGGACCCCCCGGCCCTCAGGGCCCACCGGGCCTTCAGGGTCCAGCAGGTAAAAAAAAAAGCCCCTGTTTATACAAAAAAATACATACGATATCCTCCGTGATCGCCAAGCCCGCGGCGGTGCTACAAGCCAGAGGACTTGAAAAACACCCGCGGCCTGCAAGAGATTTGTTCTCAGATTGAGGGCCTGTCGAACACTTACAGCACAAGTCTTCGGAGGGTTCCCACACTACAAGAGAGCTCAAGTTGTCAAAATCCATGAACTCACTGCCTTCGCATGAAACGATTTGAGCGGCAGGATTGTCAAACATAGTGTGGGATAGCAGTGATCCATCTTGGAACTATGTCACTGTTTGTTTTGCTTTCACTGTCTTCGTCTTGGTTCTTCGGCGGCGGCGTTGGCCAGCATTTGATCATGTCTCTCTCTCTCTCTGGTTTGCAGGGGCTGCTGATAAGACTAAAGCGAGGGAATTCCAGGTATCGTATGTCACATCTTCAAATCTAATTGTATCCTACGTCTGAATCCCTAATGGAACAGAGCTGTTCTCATGTGTTCCGTCCCAAATCAGTCACCGTGGCTCTACTGTGTGTGTGTGTGTGTTTCAGCCGGCAGTGGTTCATCTGCAAGGGCAGGAAACAACCATCCAAGTGAGGGAAGGTGGGTCTTCTCTCCTTCTCTCCACGTTCAGCTGGAGTTAGCGTCATTATCGGGCTCATGTTGCAGGCCGAGGGATGAGCTCCCCTGG
This sequence comes from Poromitra crassiceps, assembly GCF_964638095.1. Lineage (NCBI taxonomy): Eukaryota > Metazoa > Chordata > Actinopteri > Beryciformes > Melamphaidae > Poromitra > Poromitra crassiceps. The sequence goes on from NC_139634.1 coordinate 8,345,196, forward strand.
TCGCAGTTTAAACTAAACGCAGCTGAAAAGTGCTTTTCCTCTTTGTTTCTCACCATGTTTTAGATCTGTCTGAGGGCGTCCTGAGGAACTGGAAGATGGTGTCCATCCACCACCGCGTGTTCAAGATGCACTCTCGCTCCGGAGAGCTGGAGGTGCTGATGGACGGTGTCTACTTCATATATAGTCAGGTAGAAGTGAGTACGGTCCTCGACCTAACTCTTATACTTTACGGTTCAAAGTGTACCGAACTGTCAGTCGTTCTGTTAGTGTAGCTCGTAAAAGATCTGTGTTGGCTTTGTTCATCCGTAACGTCTGGCATAATGCGTTACAGCAGCACACACTCAAATATGTCTTTTCTCCCCTCTCTCTCTCCTCCTCTCTCCTTCTATAACTCCAACAACCCCGTTGTTATTTGAAACCGTTAAACCTCTGAGTTAAGCCTTTAAGACTCTGTATCGACTGCCCTTCTCAGTCTTGCGTATTTTATGTCTTCCCGTTCCCCCCACCAGGTGTACTACCTCAACTTCACCGACATCGCCAGCTACGAGGTGATGGTGGACTCCACGCCGTTCCTCCGCTGCACGTGCAGCATCGAGACGGGCCAGCGCAAGTTCAACACGTGCTACACGGCTGGGGTGAGCCTGCTGCGCGCCGGCCAGCGGATCTCCATACGCATGGTGTATGAGGACACTCTCATCAGCATGACCAACCACACCACATTCCTGGGAAGCGTCAGGCTCGGGGATGCCCCATCTGCTGGACACAACTGATCACTACAAAACAACAAACAAGCCACCACCACCACCACCGACCCCCGTTCAGCATTCAGAGTACTAAACAGAAGTTGCTCACGATGGGCCACATCAGTCCAGAGTCGTACTGTCTTTTCGCCCAGTAGTCGCTGCGAGGATCGATAAATTGATTAGATCTGTGTTTTTAGAAGCAACTTCTAGCTAAATCCTCGCCCCTTTGAGAACCTGTTGAGAAGATACAGAAAGTTGTCTGTTGATTACATTTGAGGAAGCCCCCCCCTGTTTGTGACTTGGGTTCACGTTCACAGTTCTGTATTTGAAAGGACAATATAGACTGTTGTGCTTCCCGTGACTATTAGATTCTGTGCAAAAAATGACAATGCCTTGATGAGCAAATCGTCCTTTTTTCTCATCAGCCGAGCGTTTCTTATTTATAGTCATGACTTTGTTTCAACACATACAGCATCTCTCTTTATATCGAGGAAGGACACTGCGCTGACGATTCATATTTACGTACTTTTCAGTGCTGTTGAACGATAATCTTGTATCTCCAAAACACATCGGCTGTTCAGACACGCAAGAAAAACGAGATTGTACCTTCAGATTGTGTACCGTCATGTCTTTTTAAAAATTATTTAAGGGGTTTTAAATATGCAGGGTTTCAGTTCCACGGACCGCTGAGTCATAAGAATTACGTAGAATATACAAAAATCATGTAAACCTTCAGTGCGAGTACAAAGTTATCCAAGCATAGCAACGACAATCCATCAGAACTTGGAGTTATAAGGTATTCACGGGACAACAGCACTATATATTTGCGCACATTTGCACTACAGCATCCCTGCAGAATATCAAGAGTGATATGTTTTGTTACAATGCTATTGTTTAGTTACCGTATGAATGAATCATGTTGAAAAATGATAGTTATGTTTATATGTCACTGTATATATTGTATATAAAATGGGATATACTTTTGTAAATGGATTTGATTGATGGATTAAAATGTTTCATTTTCTGTCTAAAAGCATTTGTCTGTCTTTTGGTGTTGTTGCAGCCAGTGGTATTGATTTAGAAGGTTGCAGCTTCTCTTTCATATCGGACTCCATTGGCAGAAGTACTGACGAGAAGAAATGGTGTCCTTTGAATGAAGCCTTTGTCTATATTAAAATGCGGCTTTTACTTCGACTGTGAGTTTCACAATGCGCTGCTGCAAATTTGGCTGTAATCTTCATACAATCTAAATGAGTTCCATCTTGAGAAGTGGAGAGAGAGAGAGGAGTGGAGGAGGAGATAGTTCCTCATTTAGAAGCTCATTTTCAAACTCCAAACATTTCAAGTTTCCAGAGGTTAACTGATCTGTGACCTCACCCTTTCCAGTAACTTGAGGACATCCAGTCTCCCCAAGTCTCAATATGCCTGACAAAACTTTATTATCGCTCAACGGCGTTGATGTTTTGTCTTGGTCTTTTCCTGGCGTACAGAGCCGGTGTTTTTAGAAAATGATTTTCAAAACGTCCAAGGGGACATAATTCACAACAATTAAATGGGCCAGGTTCTGGTTCTGAGGGAGTCAGTGATGGGAGCACAGCCAAGATGTCTAAAACAGGCGAGGAATGTCTGATTATGCACGATGGAGTCATCTTGGACTTTGTATTACTTGAAGATTGATGCCTTTATCAAGTACTCCGATAGCACTGCGCTAATACATTTTCTCTAAATTGCTCTGTTTTCTCTTAGAATATAAAGTCAAGTGCTCTCCAACAAACTCAAAAGAATTGTCTGAGATTTGTCCTTTAAGAGAGTTAAACAGCTGTCGAGAGGTGGGTTTTGTCAGTTGAGAAATAATAATGTGTCTATTAGTTCAAATCGAATAAAATAATTATCAATGATGTCTGTTTGCCCTTAACCAGTGCCAAAGTCATTCCTGCAGTTAACAGCCAATACTAACAAACAACCATACTAAAGAGGTGAAGCTAAATTCATGTCTTTGGCTTTTGGCATGGTAATGTCTGCCATTATTTTAGTCACGTCTGCCATAAGACTATTTTGCCTTTCCCCATAGGGAGTGTAACACTGATCCCTTGAACTGTTGCTGTGCAGAGCAAGGACATGCAATTTCACCAAAGGGAAACCGAATTGTTGTGCAAGAGGACGGTTATTACATGGTGTTTGGACAAGTATTGTGTCACTTTAGAAGTATAACTCTCAAGCATAACTAAATTGATATTGCTTGCGATTTGTTCCAACTATGCTGCTCAGCGGCGCTCATGTTCCGCTTAATTGTCGGGTTTTGTTCGAGAGTTCAGGCACCAATGTGGGCCACATCGTGTTCCGCTGAATTGGGGCTGAAATCAACAGAGCTTAGCTGCCTGCAGGAGATGTCCCAGGCGACTTCTGTTCATACCTGCTGCTGCTGCACTGCAGGTCAGTCAGGCACTAACAGTGCAGTCCCCATAGTCTGGACACATCTCATGCATCTGCTTAATTGAAATTAGAACATAAGTCTTAAAGGAACACTCCGCCCATTTTCAACCAGCTTTGTATCATTAGAACATCAGTAGTATATCAGAAAACTGTAAACGGTTTTGAAGTCTGTCATTTAATTTGACAGTTATTGAGTGTTAAAGTGTGGACCAGTGACATCACTGGTCCACACTAACTCAAATTAATAACTCATTAACTCAAATCAACTCTCAATAACTGTCAAACTATTCATCATTCATCTAGTTTGACAGTTATTGAGAGTTGATTTGAGTTAAAGGACCAGGTAAAAAATCTTGGCATTATTATTGACTCTGATCTAAATTTCAACTCCCACATCAAGCTTATAAGAAAATCTGCCTTCTATCATCTAAAAAATATAGCAAGGATTAGAGGCTATATGTCCAAACAAGATCTTGAAAAACTAATTCATGCTTTCATTTCTAGCAGGCTAGACTACTGCAACAGTCTTTTCAATGGTCTTCCCAAAAAAGCTGTTAAACAACTTCAGCTCATTCAGAATGCGGCTGCTAGAGTTCTAACAAGAACCAAGAAAGCTGAACACATTACACCAGTTCTCAAATCCCTGCATTGGCTGCCAGTAAATCTTAGAATAGACTTTAAAATTCTGCTAATAGTTTACAAATCTCTCAACGGGTCAGGCCCACACTACATCTCTGAAATGCTTCTACACTATGAACCATCCAGATCCCTGAGATCTTCAGGCACTGGTCTACTAATTGTCCCAAGGACCAAATCTAAACATGGTGAAGCCGCGTTCTCCCACTATGCCTCTCATAACTGGAACAAACTCCCTGAACACATTAGATCTGCCCCTACTCTGCCTATTTTTAAATCCAAGCTAAAGACCTTTATGTTTACTCTTGCTTTTAACTGCTACTAAACTACTGCCTCTCTCGGCCTGTAATTTTAAAAAGATTTTTCCTGTACATTTCCAACAAATGGACTGTACATGTAATAATAATACTGAAGAGTGCCTTGTAACTTATTTAAAACAGAAATAATGTTTCATGTTTGTTAATTTGAGTATATATTTTAACTAAAACTGTCGGCTGTGTTTTTTATGTGTTTTTTATATGTGCATTGCTTTGCTGCTTGTTTTTTCGATTATTTTTTTGTAAAGCACCTTGAATTGCCTTTGTGTATGAAAGGTGCTATATAAATAAAATTTGACTTGACTTGACTTGAGTTAATGAGTTATTAATTTGAGTTAGTGTGGACCAGTGATGTCACTGGTCCACACTTTAACACTCAATAACTGTCAAATTAAATGACAGACTTCAAAACAGTTTACAGTTTTCTGATATACTACTGATGTTCTAATGATACAAAGCTGGTTGAAAATGGGCAGAGTGTTCCTTTAAACCTGTCCATCAAGGCAAAGGGCGGCTACTTTAAAGCAGTGGTTCTCAAAGTTTTTTACTATACTATTTTGTCCCGTATTATACGGGATGTCACTGGACAAAATAGTATAGTATTTTTGTTAAACTTTTCTGGTGACTGTATCATTCCATTTGTGTTACTCCATACTTTTGATGCCTTTACTGCAGTATTTATTTCTTTATTGTGTACAGTATTCTAAAATTCAGAAAATTCTCCAAATTAAAGACAAACGTGGTGTGTTCAAACTTTGGACTTGGTAGTGTACTACAACCTCTCGTACTACATCCTCTCCTGTTCCTGTGTGCTGGATTTGAAGGGCATATCTTTCATCTGGTCCATCCTTTGAAGCTGTCTATTTGAATGAGCTGACTCCTCTGTCTCAGGCACATTATTGATCTGGAGCAGGAGGACGGGGAGCTCGAGCTGCTGATTCCAAATCCACCTCAAGCCGTGACCTCTCCATGGATGCACTTTCATCATTTTCTGGTGTGGTGCAGCTGAACTGACACAAGGCGGTGTGACAACGATAAGGACACAGCTCACTGTGACAGGAGGATGCAGGCAGCTGCCACCACACTGTCTGAGGGGACACAGATAGAGAGACGAGTGACAGCAGTCTACCCCTCTCACTGTGACTGTCATCCGGCTCAACGATATTGTCCACACATCAGTCTTCAGAAGACAGCTACTTTGGAAATCATTTTTGTAAAAAAAAGAAAAAGCACAGTTATAATAATCCAAACAAGTTCATTTTGTCTATCTATTATTAACTATTAGAGTTTTCTTATTGTTTTTTGTCATACCTGACAGTTTCGACTGCTGCTTCCTGCAATCTTCCTCAGAGAGTTATAATAGTATCTTTCAGGTTACTCCTCATGGCCTTGTCATCCTAGCATTGTTTATGTGCACTAGTCGGCCACCTTCTCTCATCACAGGCTATTCCTGCGTGTCTCTTTCTACCTCGCTGGGGCTTCCCTTCACCGGCACACACTCTGTTTATTTGTTCCTCTTGCCTCATTTAGAACGGTTTCCGTCTTCCTCAGACTATGGCAGGAACAAACAAAGGTATAAATTCATATTGTGTCGTCGTAGCCGAGGTGTTTTCCACTTGACATAAAACAGATATTGTGATATCATTTAAGTTGTTATATAAGGGATTAATTTGCCTTTGTACAAAACGTGACATTTCCCAAACGGACTTTCCTTAAATAACCAGCATTACGTTTGTGTTAGGCTATTTGTCCGATGTGTTACAATTAAAACATAATGTGAGTCATAATGTGTCTGATCAGAAGACTGTATTTCCCCAACTCATGAAGGTACTTTCTAAAACGGTTTTCTGCTCGTCATGGTAACGTCTTTATTGTCTAAATATAGCATGCATAATGTCTATCTGGTGTCCCCAGCTGTTTTGCCTTTTCTCTTTTTTTTGATGAAGCCCAGCTATAAGAGGGTGTGTGTTCACAGCAGTAGTGGTACAGTATAACAGCAGAATCAGCAGAGGCAGGATGATACTCAGACATACACTCTCTAATCTGCTCGTACTCTGGTGGTCGCTCTATGAGCTCGGCATAACTGGAGTGCCATATAATGATCCACAGGTAGGCTCACACTGAACCTTTTTCAACACATTGTAAAATCATTACGATGTCTTCAAACAGCTGTAGTCTCTTAGAGGTGCACCTTTGCTGGTTTTTGGGGCGAACTTGTCAACTACTAAGGGCGCTTAACTGTGGTTTCCCTTGGTTCACTCGTAATCATTCACTCTCCTTTTCATTTTCAAGGGCCGGTCCTGGCACAACCAGAACCTCCATTCTATTCCTGTGAGTTTGGATGTGAGGCTTAGGAGACTGGACCTGTCCAATAACTTCATCAGACAGTTGCGCACACTTGGTCTGCCATACTTGGAGCAGCTGGACCTGAGTTGCAACCAGCTGGATCTCATCTCCGAAGGGGCTTTTGAAAACCTGGCTCAACTTGAAGAGTTGAATTTGTCCAGAAATGCGCTGAACAACAACCTTGGCAGCAACAGCAAAGCCCTCCGATCCATCAGGAGGCTGAGGAGGTTGGACATATCAATGAACGGTTTGAGTGATGATGCAGTGGAACTATACCTTCAAAACCAATCTTCTCTTGATCAACTGAAGATGACTGGTAACGTCTTAACGAGACTCACGCACAACCTGTTCAAAGAGAGCACGGGCTTGAGGGCCATTAGTATTGATGATAACCTGATAACAGACATAGCGCAGGGGACATTTGAACCTCTGAGCAGATTAGAGACGCTAAACCTGGCCAAAAACAATCTGGCTCACATCTGCGATTTTAAATTACATCAAGTTAAATATTTGAATCTTAGTCGAAATTCAATCGAGTTCTTTGTTACACAAGACGACGACAAGTCGTACAGGCTCGAAATCCTCGATCTGAGTTTCAACAAACTCCTTTATTTCCCAATTGTTCCAAAGATCAGCCGTTTGAAATATCTTCATTTACAGAATAATATGGTCGGTGCCTTGAATTCAGAGACGACGATGATGTCAGAGGTCAACTCTCTTTATAAAGAGATTGTAAAGGAGGAAGACAACACAACAAATGTCCACGCAAACTGGGGGCTGGTGCCATTGGTTTACATTGACCTGAGCTACAACCACTTCAGGTCTTTCCCACTGGAAACGTTGAGCCTTCTGTCATCATTGGAGACATTGAACTTAAGTTATAATTGTCTGCGAAACATCATCTGTAATAGTACAAATGATAGGCCATTGGGACACCATCACCAACTCGTGTTTCCTTCCTTAAAGTACCTGGACCTGCAAAGCAACGGCCTTCTACATATGTCTCCCCTCTTTCTCGAGTCTCTCACACAGCTAGAGACGCTGAACCTACAGGAGAACTCAGTGACACCGTGTGCAGCCATGGACCATTCAGGACTGCAGATCCTAAATCCTAATGTGTCTTGTGTCGTCTTTGGGACGATACGGACTCTTAAACACCTCAACCTTCAAGAAAACGCTATAAAGCTGCTTCGCCCAAACACATTTGAGAGAACCTCTTTGGTTTCCCTGAACCTTGCGAGAAATCCCGACATGGTCGTGCGAGCGGGCGCGCTAGAGGGTGTGCAGAGGAGTCTCCGGTCCCTAACGTTGAGTGAAAGCAACCTCTCCGACCTGTCTTTACCCTGCATGGCCGCCCTGACTCAACTCAACATCTCAAACAACCGCCTCCGTGTCATACCCAGCGGTGTCAGTTGCTCTCCTCTTAGGGAAATCGACATAAGACGTAACGCTTTTGTGTCTTTAAGCCATTCTTTGCTCAGGGATCTGTCCGTTTACCTCGATACCATGTATATCAGCGGGAATCGCTTCAACTGCTGTGACAGTGAGTGGCTGAAGATCCTAAACGAGTCGACGACGATAAACGTGCCTGACGTTCGTCAAGTTGAATGCCTTACAAGAGGGAGTAAAATTGCCATGGCAGATTATTTGAAAAACACTTCGATGTATTGTTTGTTTCACACAAAGACACCGGAAATGAACTTTGGACAAGTCGTCACCATCGTCGTATTTGTAACTACAGTCGTAACAATGCTCATCCTATTCGCCAGGAATGTATGTTGCTACCAAAGATCATTTATAGTGTGAGATGATGATATGTAACATATATTTTCATTGTTCCATTTATGCGTATGGGTTACATACAGTAGGGAGGCTAACCAAATACCTCCAGTGAGAAACTGGATAACAGGCTACAGTTAGCATTACTTCCTGTGAGTGTGTGTGTTTCCATCATGCTACTGTATAAATAGAGGTGGGGCTGAAAGATATCCCGTATAAATAACACCGTGGAGACGGTGTGATCTGACATGTGAATCTCCTCTCGCTCTGTCCGTGCGTGACTCCATGGCACGCTACGAATCTGTGGAAAGTGCACTTTACTGTGACCTGTACAGTGAAAATGTTGTGATTGAAGTTGGCATTAATTTAACAACTCCTCAACTCTGCCAATGCAATATCAGGTCCGGGAGATGTGCCTATCGTTCATTGCGATGTTTGTTTTCAGATAAAAGTGCCGTATTACGCGAGTGTAGTTGGCTTTAATTTAACAACTCGTCAACTCTCCCCAGCTTGTTTTGATGTGCCAATTCAATATCAACTCCCCAGCTGTTTTGATGTGCCAACTCAATATTTATCGCGTCAGTGGGATTTGCCTATCCTTCATTGTAATGTTTGTAAAATTCCAGATAAAAGTATTAACCTTTCTGCAAATGTGTGATGACGTGTGTGAAGCCTTGCACAACATTCCCAGAATCTGGACTGGATGTGAACTCTTGAACTATAGTCAATACGATGCCAATGAGTGAAATGCTAATAACAAGTCCCCGTAAATGTTCCTTGTGAAAGCGGTGTGTCAAATTATTATTTGAGAAGCCGTGTTTAAAGAACACTATTTATCTATTACAATTATCAGATTTGACCTCTTGACCCCTTGACCCCAGGAAACTCACCTATGCGTCAGACAGAAATCATTGGAAAATACAATACAATACTTTATAAGGAAATTAGTTTTCACAGCTTTGCAGGCCTCACATAAATACATGGAAGATACATTATAACACAAATAACATTTAGCATGGAAGTTTGTTCAGCGCCTCGATAGCAGAGGGCAGAGCAATTTAGAGAGAGAGTGGCGTCAGCGGAGGACCAAAATGCATAACTCATTAGCCAATGAACAGCCAGCAAGGGGTCTCGCGCTACTTTTGAATGCTAAAATAAAGCTGATAATGTACAATTTTTTTGATTGAAAAAAAAAACTTTCAGAGTACAACACAAACTCTCCATTTTGCTGCAACTCGACAGTGTTGCTTAATCCAGGACCTTACTTCCTGGAACTCTTGAGAGTAAAAAACTGCTCCATTGGAGTGAATGGAGATGTCGCGACTCTTCTATATACATGGCTCTGGCAGAGGGGACAAAGCTCAGACACCTGTACCTGCGACCTGATGGGAGGAGTGAGGAGAGTGGATTGAGAGTGTGTGTGTGTGTGTGTGTGTGGGGGGGGGGGGGGGGGGGGGGGTCGTGTGCTATGGTGAGTCCTCTGTGTGTTAGGCCTCTGTTGTTGAGGTCAGAGGTTTTGGGTGGGGACTCCAATGATTTTTGAGGTGTTATGTGTGATGTGGGTGAGTTTGTTCTTGTTTTGTAGCAGTTAGCATGGTCAATATCAAATATTGTAGTAAGTAGGCTATAGTGTTGTGAATTCCTCACTTGACAGAGCTGTGTCATTTAGTATTGTTGTTAATACCATTTACTTGCAGTATGCATTCATTTTTCTAGCGCCTTCAACCATTCTCATTGGTTCTTTGAAGTCACATGGTCTGTTAGTCACATTTTAAGAGCAGCCATGCCTTCCTCATAACCGGCCAGGTACCAGCATGAGTCAAGACCTCTTTTTTCCCCCCCAACAGTTTATTTATTAATTTTTCAATTAGCACATTCAAACACAGACCAAATAGAAATAATAATTACAATACAAACCAAACCAAAACACAAACCACTGCCCTCCCCTCCCCACAACAACACAACATACAAATGGCGATTTAGCCCTGGGTCAAATTCACTTCAGTTCAGTTCCATCTTGTCTAATGCACAGATATAGAGAGTGGAATGAAGAAAGAAAAAGAACATTTTTCAAAAAAGGACTTTGATGACTTTGTGTATTGCAAAGGGTTACTCAAACATCCCCAGCTGCCTCCATCATATCTGTCACATCTGTCCTCTCTAGAAAACAAATGAAAGGGCCCCAAATGTCATCAAATTGTGACTGTTTACCCCTGATGGCATATGTGATTTTCTCTAAGGGCAGAGTTGTGCTTAATTCAGAAATCAGTTTCCAATTCAGAAACTGTTTCCATGTTACAGCAATAACTTTTGGCCAAAAGTAAACCTATGTCCAAAAACCATTTCTGTCTCCCTCTGATGTTGTAATGAACTGGGTATAATCCTAGTATGAAGAGCTCTGGGTCTAGAGGTATTTGTATGGACAATATGTCCTGGATACTAGGGATGGGCATTTCTAGCAGAAACACTATTCGAAATTCGCTGGCCAAATTCGAATTTAATTCGAAATTCGAAAATAAAAATAAAAATGTAAATTTTTTTTTTTTTTTTTGTGAGTGAAATGTTGCATTGTCTCCCCTGATTCTAAGTCTACGGCTTTATTAATTAATATAAAAAGCTTCTGCTGTGGATTTTTAGCTCAAACAAGCATTGCACCACTGAAGTAAAGAACATGTTACATGACATTGACATTTTCGAAAATAAAAAACAGTTTTGACAATCATGAGTGGTTCATTAAATATTTAGTAGGCTCAGGTCTGAGTGCCAAAGGGGTGCCAAAGTCACCCCCTCTCCCTCTTCATGGGATTTCATCCGCCATTCATTTTTCCATAAACCTTGCTTAAAATGCTTATAAAAATTGTTTTACTTGCTCAAACCAAGCGATTTGACTATACTTAGAATCAGGGGAGACAATGCAACATTTCACTAAAAAAAAAAAAAAAAATGTTTTTTTTTTTTTTTCGAATTTCGAATTTCGAATTTCAATAATAAAAGTCGACCTTGATAATAACAACGATTATTCGAAAATTCGAAATTCGACGCCCATCCCTACTGGATACACTCTCTTACTGCGTCCCAAAACCTTTTGATTTGGCTACACTGTCAAAGACAGTGGAAAAGCGTACATTTTTCTTTCCCGCACTTGAAACATACAGTACATCAGGAATGGCACCATTGTATTTATGGATCTTTTCTGGAGTTACATAGATTCACATCAGCCAGTTATACTGCAGCAATTTAAGGCGAGAGTTAATTGTTTGAGATGCCACATGCCTCCTCCTCCCAGTCCTCTAATGGTGATGTCTTCATCATCTAAGTTCTCTCTCCATGCCTCGTCTCTCCATGGAAAATTCTGAGGAGTGGACCACCAGAAGGTTATATATCCTAGAGATGATGCCCCTGCCTAAACAGTGCATCACCATCACCTCTTCTATTGGTGACAGTGGGGATGGCTAGTGAGTGACTTTGGAGAAGCGTTGTCTACACTGTCATCCACTGTACAGTCTGTGACTGTCTGAACTCAGGTAAACACGTTGAACTCCACCTGGTGTCTTTTAGTGCTCTCTGACAGGAGCCCTGTAGCTGTCAATACATTTATCCAGCTATTCAGGGTTAAAAACCCAACATATATAGGATCACATTATACATGTAATATACATACTATTCTGACATTCCTCACTTGATATATTATTATTAATAATAATAATATTAATCCCACTTTTCTAATTTTCCGTTAAGTAAATCATCGATAGTCATATTATATTGCATAATGTGAAATGAAGGCCTGCTTGCTATTCTTGATCATCATCAGTGCAGGATGTCTACCTCACCTAATCCAGTGCTTGACTGTGGTTCTGCTCATTTAGAAGGCTAATACCCCTCAATATAGCACATTGATCAAAATGAGGTTAAACTAATAACAGATTAAATCAACAGATAAACAGACTTTGCATTATTTTACCAATTGTCCCTGCGGGCCCACAAACAACAATGGCAATCTGTTGCCATTTATGTCACACCCAAAATGCTGGTGAAAAGTGATTCTCAGAAAATCCAGCAACAGCTACCAAATGACGGCCACATTCAGACAAGACACGACAAACTTCTACAACTTTTCTGCAGAAACCAAAACCAAAAGAATATTCTTCTCTGGCCTTACAGCTGCAAAAAAAAAGATTCTGGTACTGAGATGGAAACCACCCCATGTCCTTAAAGTAGATCAGCGGATGTCTTTATTTCATAGTACTCTTGTTTTAGAATCATCCATAGCGAGGGTAAATGGTGCAAAAAGGGAAACAATTGAAGCTCTTACAGATGCAATCGAATTAGTAAAACGATATAGCCTATGTCGAGTGGTGTAAAGTGTATCATATTGTATTGCGTGCTTGCATGCATGCATGCGCATATCTGCACTGTCTGTGTGATTGTATGTATGCTCGGTTATGTTTTGGTGGTGTACCGGAGATGGTGAATGGGTAAGGTAGCAGCCAGCCAACATGTTAATGTGAATGTTATGTCTGTAATGTCATAATTACAAAATTGGGTCATAAAAAAGAACAACTTTTCTGCAGAAAATGGACACTGGTGCACATTGCATGAAGACGGGAACGCTCGATGACGACTGTTCTTGCAAATCGTGAATCAATGTGTGGCAAAATGGCAGCTTTACGACGACACCGCAGGGGTTTTTACAAGACCGTTACCATCTCACCAAGTAGCTCCGGATAAACAGAGGGGAATAAGAGAGAGAGTGCCGTTACAGGAGGATATCCTGTTGAGCAATTCCTCATATAGTCATTTTACAACTCCTACTAACTGACACGTCCTCCTCCTCCTCCTTTATAGTGATGTAATGTGCCATTTTGGAATTGTTCTAAACGCATGCCCATTATCAGCGCGTCCACCTGGGTAGAGGCCTGTGATTTCAGCATTACTGTCAGGAGAGGTGGGACCGGCCTATCAATCTGGCTCTTGGGCAAGATATACACTGTAGGAAATGTCTCTCTTTGCCCCACCCACAAGATTTACTAGATCAAGTAGCAGCTTGACAAGTTCAAGCAAAGAGCACTCAAAGAAAAGAACACCGTGCGGATAGTATTAGCTGTAAAACCATAGGAATGCATGTGGCAAAATTGTATTCATTCTTCTTCTTGGCGTTTTATGTACAGTAGGTGGCATTCGAAATGCTGCATTAGCCGCAGCTGGTTTATTAGCACCTTATGCTAAGTATTAGAAACGTGTACATAACATTACTGTTCATCTCTAATGGATGTATTTCAACTAAAGGCTACTCTATATACCCATCACTTCAAATAAATGAGGCTCCTTGTCTTCCATAAGATGATGCAAATCTATTTCTCAATATTTCTTTAACATTTTTGGCATTGGATGTTTAAAGGAGAACTTCACGGAAAAACAATGCAGATTTTTTTTTTATGCACATGATCTCACACACATATCCGAAAACTGTAAACAGTTTTGCAGTCATTCATTTAGTTTGACACTTATTGAGAGTTGATTTCGGTTAAAGTTGATGATGCCAGTGATGTCATTTCTGCTGCACGAATGACATCAAATGCTCCACCACTTAACTCAAATCAACTCTCAATAAGTGTCAAACTAAATGAATGTCTGCAAACGTGTTTACAGTTTTGGGATATGTGTGAGATCATGTGCATAAGAGATCAGCATTGTTTTTCGGTCAAGTTTCTCCTTTAATATTTGGGTCTGGGTCCTCTCTGGCTTTCTCTAAACTTCCACGGCTGATTGTCATTGCAAGATATCTTGCAAAATACCTCATGTGATTCAGACAAAATAATTTATCCGTTCTGCTCTCTGACTGACTGTTTAATCTGTTCCCTTGTCAGTAAAATCTCCCTCGACTGTTCACACTATTCAGCAGCTGTCTGCTCTGCTCCAATTTCATAACTTTTTCCTCTATTCCTTCTTGGACACGATGCCGACCCTGAATCAACGTTTCCTTTGTTGCAAAAGCCCTCTGCATGGTCCTCTCCTGCACGCCATCCTCCTGCCGGTAACATCCAGGGATGTAGACTCATGTATGAGTGGAAATAAAGTGACAGATACCAGGGCAGACTTCAAACTTCTCACAAATCATTCACTTGACAGTCTTAAGTGCCCTATTTTGTGAACAAGAATTCACCTAAAGCAATGATACTCACTCAACCTGTCAAGGACCCTAATTTAGTCCACATTAATGGCCACAGACAGACAGATTTGATGAGAACCCAAATCTGAGAATATTTTTTCTTGATAGGTATGATTTTGTCCATAAATTCTATGACCATCTGTATTGTATGTAGAGAGACAACAGTGAAACTATGATCAAATTTGCTGGGGACCACCTGGAACCCCCTCAAGTACCCCCTGGTGGTCCTCGGACCGAGAACCACCGACGTAAAGGTGACTATAGTTGGCATGATCCCTGTATCTCAGTACATGGCCTCCATGATCCTGATTAATTCTCTCTCTGCACCCTTATGGTGAAGCTACGTAATTCTTGCTTTCTCTCTCAATTCAAAGAATAATTCAGTAACGTTCCAATCTGTAATCATGAGATGTGACGTGGATGATCACTGACTGCAGTGTCCATGAAAACAGCTGGTGCTCCAAAATGTTGTTGTCGTGGAGGTTCACATTATTGATTCCCCATGGTTGTGTGTGTGTGTGTGTGTGTGTGTGTGTGTGTGTGTGTGTGAGTGATGATGAGCTGCAGTCCGGTCATCCAGGCTTCAACACACTGACCAAAAACCAGCAGATTTTTTGGTCCACTGTTCTGGGGGATTATGTCGATGGATTAGACAGCCTGCCAGGGCTGCTAACTGTCCCACAAAGCAATCCCACCACGACTGGCACCGCTGGAGAAGCTGAAGAAAGCAGAATGCCTGCACCACCACAGTTTGCCTCGAATAAAGTGGGACTGAGGCCTGTTTGACTATCAACATGGCGGCTGATGATGGCTCCTCGTTGTCCACAGGCTGTCAGTAGCTGCAGCTGAAGGAAGAGCAGGACACGTTTCATATTCCAAACGTTACTCACAATTGTGTTGACCTCTCATTCTGAAAATGTACAGTGGCGATGATGCTATTATTATTATTGTTATTATTATTATACTATATATTCCAAATGAGAAAATCTGACATCGTTGGAGTATATGCTGTCCCTGGAAACGCCCCTGCTGTTGTGAAATTGAACCATCCCTGATATTATGATAGGCTACTTAATATGTTTTTACTTGTTCGTCTATTTACACTTTCTTATATTGAGTAAAGAATAAAGAAAAAACAACAAAAACGAATCCCATGGTGAGCCATGATGGTGCACTGATTTGACTGTGATTTGATGTTAACTTGTTTCCCTGTCTCTCCCCATGGAGTGGAAAACAGGGACTGAAGAGGACTGCCAGTCCTGAGCTGTCCCTACAGGAACCACTTAGTAGTAGTAGAACCATCCTACAGCAACCAAGTACTAACCATCCTATAGGAACCACTTAGTAGTAGTAGAACCATCCGTAGACCCATAACGTGACGCCGCTTTATACTGTACTCCGAGATATTCTCGTACCACACTTGCACATCGATCAGAGAAGAAGAAGACGAAGATATTACTTGCCGTTCAGTAGGTTAACCAGGTGGACAAGAGGAGAGACAAGACAAGTGGTGTTTGCTCAGTCGACCATGCTGAAGTTGGCATCCTGGACGACATTCATCTTCGGATCCAGAAGAAATATCAGCCTCATCTGTACAATAACGAGCCAGTGACCGCCATAAAACTCAAGAGAAGAAGACTAAGAATAAACCAGCGAACCTGATAAATCAGCTGGTACCACGCGGCGAGCGAAACTAGCTAACGTGCTAATTAGCTTTAGCTGACACCACGCTGATACTGACTACCACGCGCCATTGTAACGCACCTTGACGCTTGTCACCCGGCCGCCATTATTAAACAGGAAAAAGAAGTACCGCCAGACAAGCAGAACCGACCCGGGATTCCTTCACCAGAGGAAACACCAAGGGACAAACAAGCATTATAATCAACTGCGTGATACCAGGAACAAATCGGATATTAAAACGATATCTGTTCACAATAAACTGGATGCCAACCGCTGCAAAACGACAAGAAGAGGTCTCTTCACGCTGCTGGTACCACCTGCCCCAGTTCTCCCATCGCCATGGAGTCGCCAGAAGCATCCAGCATGTCACAGAAATGCCTGATAGCATACAAACTGCTCGTGTTCCAAAATGCTCGGCGCACTCTGGACCAAGAACTCAGCAACTTCACCAACAAGGTAACTTAGGATAAAACGGGTTAAAAATAGTCAACCTAACATACAGTAACGTTATTGTTGGCCATAATCTCGAACATTATAACGCTAGCTAGCTACTTTAGCTAACATTAGCAAGCACGCCATCAGCTGCTGCATCACATCACATGATGGTTAACGTTAAATATCTGCCACACTGATACGCTAGCTAGGCTGGTCAGCTAACGCTAGCAACTTTATGGTGAAGTTAACGCTATGCTAATTGGAACAAAACTGTGTTGATTCGAAAATAGTTGGTGAATATTATATTTCAGTGGTTCTCAATGTGGGGTCCGGGGACCACCAGCTGTCCGTGAGCGGGTTCCAGGGGGTCCCCAGCAAATGGATGTAGCATTACATTATTAAACAATTGAACCAGAAGTTAGGGGATGTAGATGAGACTGTTTAGCATTCCGTTTAATCACAGGCCATCTTGGTAGGACAGTAACAGGTGTTTGTAATCAAAACGGGTGATTATACAATCAAATGACGAACGGCTAATGAGCTTTGTGTATTGTAAATCGCCATTTTGGTAGGAAATGCATTTGACATGGGAAGTAAGGGTTTCCAACTTTCAACCAATTTAGGTGTTCCTGTGCCTGCCTGGGCCCTAATCGATGTCTTGATTGTTTTACTTCCTTCCTTTTAGACACAAAATGGTGAATTGGGTGTGCAGTGAAATAGGCTAATGAATATAGATGTTGGGCAATTCTGGATTCTGGGCAAAATATCTGCCAATTAAAAAAGATATTCTCAGATTTGGGTCCAAGAGACAAAATCTCATCAATTGGGGGTGCGTGGCTCTAATGTGGACTAACACTAAAGGGGTCCTTGATATGAAAAGGGTTGATAATCACTAGGCACCTTTACATGGAGCCTTCTAATCAGATTGTAATCATCAGTATATAAATGGGAGGTAGGGCTCTGTCTATCTGTTTCTCTGTCCCACTGATGACATCATCAGTGATGTCATAAATCCCAGTGATGTCATCAGTGATGTCATAAATCCGCTGATATCATCAGTGATGTGATGTCATAAATTCCAATGATCATGTCATCAGTGATATAAATCCACTGATGACATCATCAGTGATGTCATAAATCCCAGTGATGATGTCATCAGTGATGTCATAAATCCCAGTGATGTCATCAGTGATGTCATAAATCCAGTAGTCTGTCGAGGAGAGGGGGAGAGAGGAGGCAGAGAGACTGAGGGGAGGGAGAGAGAGGGGGAGAGACTGAGGCAGAGAGAGAGGGGGAGCGAGACTGAGGGAGAGAGAGAGGGAGACGTACGCTCGCCAATAGGGCAGGAATAGGAATTGAGTATGCGAGATCCCTAGTAGGTTTAACAGCACAGATTAAAATGGTCCATATAAACACCTCTTAGATTGAACAGGCCCAAACCGATTGAAATTTCAATCGGTTGCAGAGGGCTAGTTTAAACCTTTTCATAATCCGATCAAAAGGAAAATTATGTAAACGGTGAAAGTGATGACTCTCTGGCTGCGTACTTCCTGCGCATGCCCATGATGACCCCCCCCCCCCCCAGAGGAAAGAGCTGCGCGCAGACGTGGACATTTCAACACTCCTGCGAGGAGAAATTTGCACAAAGTAGGCTATAAAAGCTCCAAACGTTTTCTCGTTAGTGTTCCGTGTCTCTCATTTCCATGCCTTTCATTTCCATGCGACAGTCCATATGTCTGGCATAATTCACGCTTTAGGCTACTGACGTAAGTTGTATTCATCACTTTTGCGCATGTCACACAGCTGTTCAATTATACAGAATGCATCGGCACATGTGAACATCAGATTAAATAACATACCATGTAAACAGTTGACCCGAAATCTTCAAATCGATTGATTTGAATCCGAGGAAATAGTGTGCATGTAAATGGCAGGATACACTGTTGTGTATCCTGCCTGCAATATCGGATGATCTAACAACGGTTGTTGTGTTTTCCTCAGGCCTATGACGAGGTCCAAGGTTTCCTGAATTCTCCTCTTCCTACCAGCCTGTACAGTGAAGTGATGGAGGCCGTGGATGCAAAATGCCAAACTATCAACAAGCTCTTGGCCGTGTTAAAAGACAGAACCAACGGTGAGTCCATGACTAACGGTACCGTTTAGTAACCGGTGTGACTGTCACGGGCAGGGTTGCATGCAGATGTGCATGTGTGAAACGGGTCAGGCGAGGTGGCAGCGCCAGCTGTTTCCAACACCTTGAGTCACGCACGCCAGCAAACTCAGTAGTTGTATAATGAGCTGGGCCAATGCCAGCGCAGCCATCGCATCACATGACCGTCCAATGTGTGATTTAGGAACAGACACATTTTCAAAGTCTCCCATTTCTCAAAACGCAATCTCTCTCTCCCCCTGGTTCCCCCCCATCTGTTTGTAGGTCTCCAAGCCCCCGCTGTAAACGGAGTTACACCAAATCCACACCAGCTACTCAAAGACAAAGGGATCTTGATGACAGATGTGCTGAAGTTTGGGCCCATGCTGCAGAATGTTCTCATGGCAGGCTCCATCACCAAAGCGGTCCAGGTGCTCGGGGCCACGCTGTCCCTGCAGCAGTTGAAACAGATCCTCGTCTCCCAGCCCGAAGAGGTCCAGAACGATGTGATGATCTGCAGCGTCTCGTCCAGCCACAAGACTGTCATTCAGACGAGCAGCTCGTCCTCCTGTCACTTTAAGGCCAAAGAGAAGGAGCATGCTGTTCTACTCGAGGAGAAACCCAGAGCAGATGTAGCGGTGGACCCACCTGCCACCATTCAACGTCGGAAGGATAGCGCAGAGCGGCCACCACGACCGCCTCCCATCACAGCCGTACTCCCAATGCTCAGAACCCCCAAGCCCATGACAATGACAGTGCCACTGATTGGCTGGGGACGTCAGAACGATGTCCAGGTGCAGCACCGAAAACAAACGTGCTCTCAGCTGTTGCACTTCCTCATAACGAATGCCGAAAACAAGGGTGCAACGCGGGTCACTTCAATCGCGTGGAGGAACAGCTTTCAGTACGTTTCGAGAAGCTTGCCGACATCGCCCACCAGATACGACGTGACGTACGAAACGAGATGCACCGATGCACTTCCCCCGAGGAAGAACCTGCTCGCAGAACCTCCCCCGAGGAAGAACCTGCTGGCAGAAATGGAAAACCAGGCTCCAGTCTTCAAAGTGAAGCGAGTCGAGTCGAGCGGCTGCGTGACCTACACCTGCATGATCGCCACCAAGACCGAACTGTGGGACATCGGCGACATCTCCACAGAGGAAAAGGAAACGGGCGAAGAACGCCGAAACGAAACCGCCGCGAGCCTCCGTCTGCGAGCCCCAAGTCTCCGGGCTCCAGAAGCGGAACCCCGGAACGGTTCTGCCGTCGCGGCGATGTCGACGATCGACCGCATACGCATCCCCGAGTTCCAGTTCAAGCAGTTTGAAGAGATTGAGGTCGTGGTGTCTCATATCACCAGCCCAGGCAACCTCTACGTCCAGCACGCAGACGCCGACGCGAAGCTGCAGGCCCTCGGCACAGAGTGAGTTATTAGGCCCCGGCTTCTAATCTCCTGTCTGTTTCGCAGCTTTTCTCAATCCGCACTGATTTGCTGATCACATTTGCAAGGACTTTAAAGGGCCCTCGTCCATTTTGTTAATTATTTTGTTTTCCCATTACATAAACACAAGGCAAAAAAAATTTGGACTGCACGCTTTTATAGATTTTATTTTAATCTATCCCACATGTTTCTGGTTATCTGATTATTTTTCTCATTTGCAGCAGCTGGAAAGCCAGTAGTTCACTTTCGGAGCAGAGCTGCGTTCCAGACATCGGAGCCCACGTAATGGGTTGGTTCCCCAAACAGGACCAATGGTGCCGGGCCCAGGTGACGAAGATATGTGGGATAAGTGAAGGTGGGTCCAATTTTCATAATATACAGGTATCATGGTAATGACTTTGCAACCGCTTGCCCCTAGATGGTAGCAGTGTCACTTCTGTTGCCTGTAGCCACTGAAGAGGATATTATTACTGCGTGTGTCCCTTCAGTTGAAAAAGGGATGGATTCCAGTTATTTTCTGACTTAAACCTGTCGTGCTCTCTCTACTTTTCATTATGTAAGATGATGATGGTGGTGCTGCTGGGAGTGGTGGGACAGCCATCAAGGTGGAGGTGAAGAGACTGGACCATGGTGACACCGCCTGCGTGTCTCTCTGGAACGTCAAGGAGCTGACCCCAGAAATGGCCCACTTGCCCCTCCAAGCCGTACAGGTCTCACTGGCAAACGTGAGTGGTTCCAACTTGGATATGATATAGCCTGAATTTTTGGCGTCATCATTTTTTAAATATGCATTTAAACCAGACGCTCATTCTCTCCCTCTCAGTATTTTGGACTGGTGGAAATGGTTAATATATTGTGTTTTCTCTCTCTCTCTCTCTCTCTCTCTCTCTCTCTCTCTCTCTCTCTCTCTCTCTCTCTCTCTCTCTCTCTCTCTCTCTCTCTCTCTCTCTCTCTCTCTCGGCGCCTGTGAAGATCTATCATACTCAGAGAGAAAGAGAGAGAGAGAGAGTGTAGCCTGGATTATTGGCGTTTGTCCCATGCGATTAGTCACAGTCTTATCTGTTGCTCGGCTGATAATATAGGAAATGAATTAGCGCAGTGCATGCTACTTAGTGTCTGTATCCCCCCCCTCAGGTGAAGCCCGTGAACGGGAAGGACTGGTCCGAGCAGGCGGTGGGCTGGTTCCGAGCCATGGTGCACAACAGGACACTGTATGCCCGGCTCTACCCACAGGGGCCCAAAGTCACAGTGGAGCTGTTCCTGGAGAAGGGCAAGCTCGGCGCCATGAGGTACCTACGTATGAAACGCAAGAAATCAATTGCATTCTGACTGGATGTTAAACTTGACTGATTTATGGAATGATTTCATAGCACGGGGGGATGAAAGTTGATAACATCGCGTTCACATTTAGGGTTATTAAGCCCCATTGCACAGCGATCTGTTGTCTGTCATCGACTATTGGTTTTGTCTGTCTTTATTGCTCGGAAGATTATTTACGTTTGTTTTACTACGTTGGCTTCATAATTAGCCCCCACGGGGATGAATAAAGTTTTTATTTGATTGAATTGAATATCTAGTAGGTGCATGTTTGGAAACAAGTGTAGCCTTTTTTATTTTGCCAACTGTCATTGTAATGTTGTACGTTTTATGTGTCGAGATGAAATAGAGCAGATGAATGCATTGCTCCTTTTTATTATTAGTAGTTCAAGTGGGGATCTTGTACAACAACACAGTTAACTGTACAATGGTGTGGTGTGTGTTCCGTTTCAGGAGGGGTGCACCGCTGTCTCTGAGGCTGGCCCAGAACGGACACGCAAAACATGACAAACTGAAAAATGTCATCAAACAAAGTGAGTGGCTCTCTTAACAGTTTTGCAATGTTTTAATTTGTGCATCTAGGTGGCAGTGTAGAGCCTGTGTATGACCGACGCAGCACAGCCGCATTCTCATTCAAAACATTGTTGCTTTGCTTTCTTAGGTACTTGGCAACTTCAAATGAAGAAACAGGATTCTGAGTGGGAGAAGTACCTCATCTCACGCTATACTCAAAAGTAAGAAGTGTTTTTTTTTAGTTTGAGTTTTTCCAGATTTTTCTCCCCCATTTGTACATGGCCGATTCCCTGCTGCTGTCCTGGTCATTGCTCCACCCCCCCTCTGCCGATCTGGGGAGAGTTGTAGACTAGCACCATGCTCCCTCTGATACATGTGCAGTCGCCAACCACTTTTCAGGTTTCGCCGGCAGGACGTAGCACGTGGGAGGATCACGCTATTCCCCCCAGTTCCCCTCCCCTGCCGAACAGGCGACCCGACCGACCGGAGGAGGCACTAGTTCAGCGAGCAAGGGACACATACCCTTAATCCGGTTTCCCCACCCACACAGACACGGCCAATTGTGGCTGCATGGACGTCCCGACCAAGCCGGAGGTAACACAGGGGGCTCGAACCTGCAACCCTCGTGTTGGTAGGCAGGGAATCTGCCGATGCACTACTGCCCCGGACGAGAAGAAGAATCTGAAGCGGCATCAAAGAGTTCACTCATGGGAGAGACCTTACTCATGTCAGCAGTGCGACAAAACATTCACAAGTGATTCTGAAAGAAGGGGATGTGGTTTACAGGATTGTTGCTGTAATTTTGTCTGTCTTAATTCAAAAAACCCCAAATAGCAGCCCTGCCATGATGCACGCAGATCTTAAACATGGGAGAAATTTGACAACTCCAACAAGTTCATAGATGAGAGCTTTAGATTGATTATCTTTTGATCAGAACCATATTTTAAGAACACCAGTGTACAAGTGAAAGTACAGTGGCATTTCATCGAAGGCTCGATGTTGACAAACCGCTTTTAGGATTCTTTGCAGCTAGGGTTGTAAAAAAAATCAGAAGCTTGAGAAGCTTGACTAAAGGTCCTTGCACACCGGGGGCTTTTTTTTTTTCTTCTGTGCAATTGCACGTCAATATTTTTCAAACCTATATCCAGTCAATGCAACCGTGCATACATGTACAAACGGTGAAATGCCAGAACAAACTTGTGGCACATAATATTTTTGGGGGGATCAATGTTGATTTTTCAGGAATTCACTTGCGACATGTCCACATCCGTTGTTGTGATTGACAGGTGGGTCAAATTTCGCCTAGCAATTTCATCCTGTTTATTTGCGTTGCTCTTGGTGTGTAACAGCCTTAAATTTCCTTTTACATTTTGAGTGGTGTGTGTGTGTGTGGGGGGGGGGGTCATAGGGAATACATTTATTCAACATTCGTGGTTTTAGTTGTTCAATGAAACAATCCATTAAAGTTCTACTTGCAAATAAAGTAAAAAAAGTAATTTTTGCATAATAATCGGTGTCAAACGACGATGATAAACGATCATTGAAAGAGATACATTCATCTGCAGCGCCGGAGCGCCCACCATGTACGTTCTCAGACCCCGGAAGAGAGCATTGCTTTCAGTGAGACTCCCCCTGTATAAATAAAGGTTAAAAAAAAAAAAAGTGTACGCGGAGCAGGTACTTTACTTCAAAAATAAAAGCAGTTTGTGCGAGCGAGGCAAGCGAGCACCTCCCGGGTTCTGTACTGAGCCAGCTAACCCAGCATCTATTGTGGGCGTTCCTAGAGCCTGTATGGGCGTTCCCAGACATGCGGACTGTCTCTATGGGTGGATTATGACATGATGGGCCCCTGGGCCTGGATGCATAAGACTGTCTCTATGGTAAAAGTGTAAAAAGTGCCGGATTTAGCACGAGGTTAGTTTCCATCCGTAGTCCCCAAACATAAAAACAGAAGAATGTAAACCGGAAGAGCTGCATAGGTAATAAAATACACTCAAAAAGAAAACGTAGATAACAGAGTACACTCAAAAATCCTAAGACACCAAAAATATACTACAGGTGTGCACATGTCTGGTTGGCTTTCAACCATTAGCATCATGCTGCTTCCTCCGAGACATGAGCAGTAGCCAGCCGCTTATTTTCACCTGACAGCTGGAGCCTCACCGGTAGGACGTAGCACGTGGCGTGGGAGGATCACGCTATTCCAACCAGTTCTCTTCCCTCTGAATGAATGATTGATTGTATTAATGGGTATAGAGACAACAAGATCAAAGGGATAGCATGTAAAAGTGTAAACACTTATTTCCAACATGGTCCCCAATGTTCTAAAAACAGGACAGACAATAACACAAAACATATAGTCATCTAAAAATCTGTATCAAAAATCCCCATCACAAACATAATATAGATTTAAACACGAATAAATATGGTACTTCAAGAGAACCTATCCTAAAACAGCCGCCCCGACTGACCAGAGGAGGCGCTAGTGCAGCGACCAGGACAAATAGCCTCAAACCGGCTTCACTCCCGCAGACACAAGCCAATAGACTCTTTTCACGGGGGCCATTTTGTGTCGAAAAGGCAGAATAAACAGGCACAAGAAAAACACTGAGGGTTTCCAAATTCCAATCATGGAAGTTTGAAACCCTCATTAGTGTTTCGCTTGAACCTGTGTTTACCCTGCCTTTTCGACACAAAATGGCCCCTGTGAGAAGGGTCTAGTTGTTTATTTGTTTATTTAAAAGGATCCCCATTAGCTGCC
Organism: Poromitra crassiceps; assembly: GCF_964638095.1. Lineage (NCBI taxonomy): Eukaryota > Metazoa > Chordata > Actinopteri > Beryciformes > Melamphaidae > Poromitra > Poromitra crassiceps. The sequence goes on from NC_139634.1 coordinate 8,369,915, forward strand.
GCCGAACACAATACACAATACATTACAGCAATAGTAACTGTAGACAGTAAAGTTCAGTAGTAAAATAACATAGTAAAAAAAATAAGAAATATTAAAATAATAAGAAATAGTACAATGCAGTGCAATACAGGTGAATCACAGAGTAAAGAGCAGTATATAAAACAAAACAACAACAGTCTATTGTGCCTGTATGGACGCCCGACCAAGCCGGAGGTAACGTGAGGATGCGAGCCTGTGCCCCTCGCATTGGTAGGCAGGGACTTTACCGCAACACTACCCGGACGCCCCCAGGCTTTGGGTCATTTTTGACATTTTTCACCATTTTGTGACATTTTATAGACCAAACTCCTCGATTAGTCGAGAAAATATTCAACAGATAATCAATAAACAAAATAATAATTTAGTTTGTAGACCGACTGCACCTCACCGTATTTCTCTAAAGGCAGAAGTCTTAATATGCTGTGTCCTGAACATTTCAACCACTAGACAATGCAGTCAGATTATCTGTCCTCTATTAAGTGTTGCTCTGCAACAAACATTTTATTTTATGTTCTCCTTTTCACTTTTTTCTTTTATGTCACATTCCTTTGACAGGAATAATTACTAGAGCTGCCTTACTTTTTTCTTAACATTCATATTTATTCTAGTTGTTGTTGTATTCCTGTACTATTTGATTTTGAAAAAAAAAAATGTGTTTGAATGTACAAATCTATGCTTTATAGCAATAAAGTGCCTGTTATCTACATTTAAAATGTCTCTCTGTGTTGTTGGGTTTAGTAGTGTAGAGAGAGAATAGAAATGAGTTTCATTTCATTCAGAGAATTACTAGGCCACCCAAACCCTCCCACTACTGTACATAGTCAGAAGTGATGCAGAAACGCTCACAGCACAGTAAACTGCTGTGGGTCATCTGATAGTCCAGCATGACAAACAAGTGCATTGTGTTTTTCCCTGCATTCACTTCATTCTCTTGGTACTGTAAATTATTGTGTTACTTCTATTGTAGGGAGGAGTTTGAGCCCAATGAACTGACAGTGCTCAAAGGGATTCTGATGACGGAGAGTACATGCCTGTTTGTGTTGGGGGGGGGGGGGGGGGGGGGACTTTTTTTTAATTCATTCATTTATGCATTCATTCATAAGCAGACTAGTATTTGTCAGCTAGTCGGTGAAATTCAACCCTGTAGTCCAGTGGTTCCCAAATGGGGGTCCGGGGACCCCCAGGGATCCGTGGCACTTTGCTAGGGGGAAAAGTTTTCAGGAAAATAAAAATATATAAAAAATTGTTTTTGGTAAAACCTACATAGTTAAATGAAAAAAATGTATGCTTTAAATCTAAAATGGTTCATGGATTACTTTCTAATTCAACAAAACCTATCAATTTAAAAGTCAAGCACGTTACCGTGGAAACAATTAAGCTTAGCCCAAAATCACAAATCAGAATGAGGGGGTCCCCGGTATATTTTCTATCTTGTAAGGGCTCCTTGGCTGAAAAGCATTTGAGAACCTCTGCTATAGTCTAATTGTGAAAGCAATTTCTCTGTGAAGTTATCCTTGACCAAAGTGAATGTCTGGGCATGCTCTGCTGTCAGCATGATTCACTAAATATTTGAAGCTAATTTTAGTAGTCGATAAAAAATAAAACTAGTTACGGCTCGGCTCATTTGTTTATTCTCCAATATGCACAATTAAATTGATAGGGGAAACTGCTATTGTGGCATGGATGGAACAATGATCATTTTGTGACGTTTATTATAGTTGCAGGTTGCAATTAATATCAAATTATGAATTCAACACAGTTGTCAGATCTAACAGTGTGTGACGTTGGTGTCATAAATTGATCTAATCTTGCATGCCTAATGTAGTATGTTACTAAGTATATTTAATCTGATTTATGGCATGTTCTGTTTCACAAGAAGTCGCTTGATCCACTGCGGGCAATGAAAACGTAGCATTTTAGACGGTTCTCGGTTAAATGTCCTCGGTAAAGACTGGCTTTTCATTTTCCACCCCGGCACTGTTGGCAGTAATAGACCCTTCTCACGGGGGCCATTTTGTGTCAAAAAGGCAGGGTAAACACAGGTGCAAGCTAAACACTAATGAGGGTTTCCAATGACCATGATTGGAATTTGGAAACCCTCATTAGTGTTTTGCTTGCACCTGTGTTTATTCTGCCTTTTTGACACAAAATGGCCCCCGTGAAAAGGGTCTATTCAGCAGCTCGTGAACTTGCCGGACGAATCTGCAAACCTGCAAGCGACTCGCTGCTCTGTCCGTGGCACAGGTCAACAACACCCTTCGCTGCCCTGCCCCCCTGCCCTGCCAAGCACAAGAATGAATGTGTGCAGGCCGAGGCCTCTTGTGTCCACACAGATTCTTTCTTTGGCTCGGGGTGGGCGGAAGTCGAGGCGTTTGATCTGAATTTCTAAAGAGTCTTGTTGCAGCGCAAAGAAAGGACGCCATTGTATGTAAATGGTTTATATAAGAGCATATGACCGCTACGGTGCAGGGCAGCGGCTAGTGGCGGAGGAATGATTAGCATTTTCCAAACGCACGAACGTGTTCTCGTTCCAGCCTTTTGGCTCGCCGAAAAAAAACACAATCTTTTAATTCATTTCCACCCGTTTTGTACACATTTTTGTGTACCACCACAGCAGAAGGTAAAAAAAAATACATGTTCTATCCTTCATCATCAATGCTATTTTGTACTAACATTCAGTGTCAAGATTTGGGGCTGAGTGATGGCTGAGGTGCCCCCAGATGTCTCGACAAAGCACTTGGCGTGCTCTTGCCCCTGCATAGTAGGAATATTTGAACGAAAACAACTTCTCAGGATATAAATATCTCTTTAGTTGGATCGTTTTATGCTTTTAACTCAGGCGAAATCAGATCACGTCTATTGCTTTTCTTACAAACAATAGAGGTCTCTTGTCGGGGGGGGGGAAAAAATCTAATGAGATGGATGTCTTGCCGACTCCTTGGAGAAATTGGCCGGCGTCGTCTGTCCGTCTGTCTGCAGCTGAACTGCAGGTCAGGTTGGGAGTACAGTATTAATACAGAGCGAGCAGGTCACGTGGTTCGGGGCGAATCATTCGCAATTGGCTTCGATCTGTGAGCGTCTGATGACGGTGCGCGGCGGGAGGCCATCGCCCCTGCTCTTATACCGCCAACAAGCTACTTGGCTATTCTACCGTCCGTTGCTCCTATTCTGCCAAATCCAGCTTGATGTTCAGGCCACACCTGAAGATGGTCATCTTTGGACCTTTACACCGCCGGCTGAGCCTGGTAAACTTCTTCAGAACTAGTTCTAACAGGACTTTTACAAAATGATTGCGTAAAGTTGACAGTTGTAAATACCTCGCAAGTTATTCAGTGTTTGCCACCTGTTATACCATTTTGCTATAAATATGACTCTTTATGCAAGGCTACAAAGCTGCGTTTTTCATTAAGTTAGTTTGTATTTTGCTTTTCCTGAAAGATGTTTTGACTATTAATGTATTAATACACTATTTTGCTTGGTAACATCATTCATCTGATGTATTACTCATTAATTATGTTGTTATAACAGTTAACCTTCTTACGATGTAGCTTAGCCTACGTCCGTGCTATAACGGTTAACCTCTACCTTTCCAGACCTGGAATCGAAAATGAACTGGGGGTCCTTTTATGCCTTGATCAGTGGCGTAAACAGGCATTCCACCGGCATCGGACGCATCTGGCTCTCGGTCATCTTCATCTTCCGCATCTTGGTGCTGGTGGTGGCGGCCGAGAGTGTCTGGGGCGATGAGAAGTCGGGCTTCACCTGCAACACCCAGCAGCCCGGCTGCAACAGCGTCTGCTACGACCAGTTCTTCCCCATCTCGCACATCCGCCTGTGGGCGCTCCAGCTCATCCTGGTCTCCACCCCCGCCCTGCTGGTGGCCATGCATGTGGCCCACCGGCGCCACATCGACAAGAAGATCCTGAAGAAGTCGGGCCGCTGCAGCCCCAAGGAGCTAGAGCACATCAAGAACCAGAAGTTCCAGATCACCGGAGCTCTGTGGTGGACGTACATGATCAGTATCATCTTCCGGATCGTCTTCGAGGTGGCGTTCCTCTACATCTTCTACTTGATCTACCCTGGCTTCACGATGGTGCGTCTGGTGAAGTGCGACTCGTACCCGTGTCCCAACACGGTGGACTGTTTTGTCTCCAGACCCACGGAGAAGACCATCTTCACCGTCTTCATGCTGGCAGTGTCCGGGCTGTGCGTGCTGCTCAACCTGGCCGAGGTGGCGTACCTCATAGGCAGGGCTTGCATTCGGTGCTTCCACGGCACCGACGAAGAGGCCAAAGTGAATTGGATAACTCAGAAAGTGTCTTCCTATAAGCAAAACGAGATCAATCAGCTGATAGCGGCGGACCATTCGCTCAAGTCTAAGTTCACTGTGACCAAAAAGAGCCCAGTTGAGAAGGGTGAGAGGTGTTCTGCTTTCTAAGACACTTACCTTTCCTTTCCCCAGTGAAACTAATGTCCAGTAATGTCCCTGGAGCGTGCTGTCATACTGTTGCTTTCATGTTGCATTAGACTGTATATTAGCTCATTTTGAAGATACTCCTTTAGTTTATTTATGTTCCTGTTCAGTCAGATGTTTGGTGATTCATCCATTTCTCTTTGTATTCTACTGACACAACAAGCATTTAGCTGCTGTGGGGAACGTGTTGAAACGATATGGAGCCGGTACTCTAGGTTAAGGTTGAAATGCTGGAAAAGGAAGGTTAACTTTTTCATTGTGATGATCAGAAATGTCGCTAATATCTCTCGTATCTCAATTCCAATCCAGGTCGAAGCCGGTGCAAAAGGCAAAGGAGGAAGGGGCGTTTATTTGAGTAAATGTCGTGTAGGAATAGTATGACAGCAACATTTGATTTTGTTGGACAATTTTAGCTATTTGATTGTGATTATGTTGTATGCAGACAGCTGTAACTGTTGTGTAACTTTGTTAGCATCCAGCTACTGAAATATAACCGATGGTGCTAACGGGAAACCAAAGAAAACTGGTGAAAGCTACCCCAACAAAGGCAGTGGAGATTGGCTATTATTATTAGTGTTAAAAAGAACAAAGAAAATGACACAAGCCAAAGCTCTGTTTTTCCCTCAAACATTTTTTGTTACTACTGAACAATTAGTAAAGTAAATTATCTCACTATTTAACAATTGTGCTGACGCAATAAACTGATTCTGGACTCTTTCCGGGCCTAATTCGTAAACTTAAAGTGGTATTTTTGCAGATTCCACGATACTCAAAGGATGAATAGGCAAAATTAAGAGTGATTCATTCTTGCTCTCTTGTCTGCTGGTTCGCTCTCAGCATTTTTCAGATCCCAGCCAAGCACTGTCCATATTTCATCCTCTTAAAGAGCACTTGAATTCCTTGAATTGTAAATCACCTCCAGCTTCTGTTTGAGGTCATCTCTTCTCTGTGGGTTCTGAGAAATGTTTCAGACGCTTCTTAACAGAGAGCCATCACTGTCAGAAAGCTTCCCCATCATACAGATCATATATCACTCTGTATCTCTCTGGTCTTGTCTGTCTTGTCTAGACAGCAGTTTAAGAAATTAACCTGATATTGTTTTGACTCACATTTGTCTACAAAAGTCTTATGTAGACATGCCTAAAATGTGCAGTTATCAATTTACATCCAGGTGAACAATTCGGATAGAATGAGGGGGGGGGGGGGGGGGGGACTGTATATATGTACATTATTTAATATTGAGAAATAAACTGTCAATTTGACAAATATATTGACACAAACTATTCAGCAATCATATGGACTTCTTGTTTCATTTCATGTTAAATGGATAAAAGAGTCAAAGTGGTCTTGGTAATTATGTACCCCATGTTTTCTATGTATTTGGCACTTTGCTGTTGAAGCCCGACACCTCGGTTCTATCACTGCGATTTGTAACTTGAAGACCCAAATGGCTCCTCTCTTCTCCAAGTCATGTCCCCTATGATAGGAGAGCCCCCTGGTGCTATATTTAGATCACAGTAGCACTTGTGGCCAGACAGACTTAGCAGACAGTCTTTATTGGCCAGCTGCCCTGTCACTCACTGTAACCAGCGACTGGAGGGGCTTTGGTAGTTTACATTAGAGAGTGTGCCCTGTGCCAAATTTAACCATGGGGGGTGGGGGGGAGGGAGGGGGTTGAGGGAGGGCATGCCGGACTTGCTTGTGAGTGTGTCCAGCAGGTTGTGCGTGTTCTGTGGCCAGTGGAAGAAGACCCCGGGACCTCTGGAGCCTGGATAAGCCGCGGGTTGAACGGAGCAGGACTGAGTCAGTGGCCCGGTTGGGGAGCAGAGGCTGCGGCTAGCCGGGGAGTCCAGTTTTCCTGTCCATTCAAGGGCATCGCCGGTGGGGCCCGAAGGCCGACCTCGCACTGAGGCCTGCGGGCGAAGCAGGGGGGACCATCATGGACCCTCACAGCCACGTAGTGCTCCTCCACAGGGGATGTATAAGCTGACAAGGTGGGTACACCCGGTGAGTGTGTGATTCTACAGGAACTTTAGTCGTCTTTGTGAATTGATGTATTCGTGCAACTAGGATTTGAAATAATCGCATGTAATAACATGACTCCGAGTAGATGTGGTTCAAATGGTTTGTTTATACCAACGGACGTGTGCGAAGACGATGTTAGGGGTTATGAAATAGCCGTAGCATTAATTTTGTCCCCATCATCATGGTAGAAGGTCTTGGTTCTATTGGTTGTCAGACTGTGTTTTTCATAGTATTATCATTTGTCTTGGGAGATTCCATTGTCTGATGTGCTGCTTAATATTGAAATCATTTCCTGTTGCTTGAAATCACAGTTCAGCCCAAAGTCTACATTTGTGGAAGCCACTGGCTAAGTCTGCAGTCTCACCTTTAGTGAATTCTCATGGTCTCGCGCATTTTTCGGACCACTTTTCAGCAAACATCAGAACCTCTGCTGAATTTGCTGTACGCCTCCACTAGTGTACATCAGAGAAGATAATGTATCGGTGACTTACGATCCTGACATTACTCGACTATTTCTAATCCGCACTTCCACCGCGTCTGCCGGGTGTTTGGTTTCACCTCGTGTGGGTCATGTTACCCTGGCACGAGGGCCAGCGGCCACGGGCGGCGGCGTGACCGGAACCTGTCCACACTTACCAAATATATACCCTCCTAAAGTAAATATAATCCTGTCTGTACCCCACGTGGCGAGGGCCACTACCTGCCCAGCGCTAGTCACCACGCTGAGCACTCCATTAACAGCTAGCTTGGCTCTCTAGAGACTCCTTTGGTCTAAGCTCTGCTGTACTCGGTAAGACTTTTCTGAAAGGACGACTAAACAACTTCATGTTAGAACTTGGAGCCGTTAAAAAAACATTGGGAACACTGGAGTTTCATTGAAACTTTGGATCATTTTTGATATTTCACAAATTTTGTCAAGTCATGTTGTTTACTTGGTTTATAGACTAGGATTCTACGTAGATTAAAATTTGTGAGAAATCTGTTTTAACCTCCTGTTCACTCTCTCTCTCTCTCTCTCTCTCTCTAGCCACAGACTTGATCTGACACAGCCATGGGGGACTGGAACCTGCTGGGGAAGCTTCTGGAGAAAGCCCAGGAGCACTCCACCGTGGTGGGCAAGGTGTGGCTCACGGTCCTGTTCATCTTCCGCATCCTGATCCTGAGCGCCGCCACCGAGAAGGTGTGGGGCGACGAGGCGTCGGGCTTCACCTGCGACACCAAGCAGCCCGGTTGCGAGAACGTGTGCTACGACATCACGTTCCCCATCTCGCACGTCCGCTTCTGGGTGCTGCAGATCATCTTCGTGTCCACGCCGACGTTGATCTACCTGGGACACATCCTCCACCTGGTGCGAATGGAGGAGAAGCAGCAGCAGAGGGAGAAGGACAAGGCGGCGCAGCAGCAGACGGACAAGCAGGCTCTCATCGCCGAGACGAAGCAGCACAAGAAGCACATTTGGAGGGACGACAAGGGCCGCGTGCACCTGCAGGGGGACCTCTTACGCACCTACGTCTTCAACGTCATCTTCAAAACCCTGTTTGAGGTGGGCTTCATCGTGGCCCAGTACCTCTTGTACGGCTTTGAGCTGAAGCCCATGTACACGTGCGACAGGCCCCCCTGCCCCAACGTGGTGAACTGCTACGTCTCCCGTCCCACAGAGAAGACCATCTTCATCATCTTCATGTTGGGAGTGTCCAGCTTCTCTCTGCTCCTGAACCTCGTGGAGGTCTATCACCTGGGCTTCACCAAGTGTCGACAGGGCATAAGCTACAGGAGGTCGCTGGAGGCCGCCGCCAAGGAGGCCCGCGACCGCGAGGCAGCAGCGGCGGTGCCGTTTGCACCCAGTTACGACGACTACTTCCACCAAGTCCAGCCCGGCGGCTACCCGCCCGTCCCCGGCTACAACCTCTCCCCTCTGTCCGAGGAGTCGGACTCCTCCTTCCACCCCTACCACAGCAAGGCGGCCTACAAACAGAACAAGGACAACTTGGCGGTGGAGAGGAGCAGCAGCAAACCCGAGGAATGTGACCTGAAAGCAAAGAAGGGGGTGGATTCCGCCCCCGGGTCACCTACCGCGGCCCGCGCCGGCCGCCATGCCAAACACAGCAACAACAAGACTAGAATAGATGATCTGAAGATATGAGAGGGTTTGGGTTTCTCCGGGGGGTCTTAAATTGCTGTGAAGGGGTCATATGCACTCGGATATGCACCCAACTGACTCGGCTGCGCTTTGACTCATTCCAACTTAGAAAGGAGTGACATTTACAGGGCACACAAATACACCGTAGCAGTTGTTGCATAGTATGTGTCCAAACTGATTTGGTTACATATTGACATTTCAGATGCCTAGGATCAAGAAAATGTATACTACTACTTTTATAGTTCATGGATAGTTATATATTGGCAAATTACAACAACTACTACTTGACTGGATGTCACACATTGGATTGTATTTTGACATTGATTTCTGATGGTATTAGTGGCATCACAATATTCTCAGTTAATATTGACATATATTGGTGTTTTCTATATTTATGTAATTGATTTTATACTCGTGTTGCCTTCCCACTATTCAGTTATGATTCCAACCCCCCTTTATCAGTGAGTGAGAAAAGCAACAGAATTGACTAGAAACAAAAATAGAAGTCTAACAAATAAGTGCGTCTTTTGATTGAGCATTTATTTTTCCATGTTTGATGAATGTGACAATATGAAGCATCACAGATCAACGTAGGGACAGGAACTGTCATGTATATTAACCACTGCTACATTATGAACCTCTGTGTTAAAAGGACTAACTGAAAATCTTTACTGAATGAGCCAAAGAATATGCAGTATAAGGTTTATATTTGAGAATAGAGCACAGAAATGTGTTGAGCACTGGGCCTCATTTGAAGAAACCAGATAAGGCAAATGGTTAAATTTAACTTCCTTTTAACTGTTTTGAGGTCACCGAGTAACATAACTTTGCCTGCTTCGACTTGAAGATATGAGAGGTTGTGCAATACCTGACAACACATTGGACAAGGGCAACCTATCAAATGCTGTTAGAAATTCCAGGACGTGGCTTAAAATAAATTGCAGTGGTCTGCGGAGTTCACGCTCGTACTGTATCTGTTACAAGAGCGAGCAAAGCGCATAATTCTGAACAGATTGTTTTGATTTATCCTTGTTTTTATTATCTGTGTTTGTGTCCTTTTTTTCCTGTGAAGCACTTGGTGAAGATGTTTGTTAAAAAGAGCTCCATAAATAAACTTGTCTTAAATCTGCAATGTTAGCATTTCTTTTGTGATATTCAGTCTTTATATAGGGGGGGGGGGGGATTTACCATGTGACTAGAACACATTTTAACATGTTTTTTCAAATGTTTCCAACAAATGCATCATCAAGATGAATTGATTGGACTACAAATTATAGCGATGGAGGTCTTCCACACACATCTCCAGCATGTATACAGTAGCTTTTGTAGCCATATGTTTGCATTTTTCAATCAGCGTATAGCTCCTAGCTAGTGTTTGAGCAGAACATATACATGCTATGTGTAAAGCCTCAGTCCCAGTCTGCGTATCCCACATACCCCCTATCTTGTACTCATTGGTGCCAGGAAAGCGCACATGGGCACCGGCGGTATGATAGCCTTGAACTGAAGGGAGATCGGATGTTCATGTCTAGGAAGCTGTCTCGCAACTTTAGATCGGTACGCTCATAATTTCCTGTAACCTCTTGGTGTATCACAGACAGAGCAAATATCAATTTTCAATCATATGTAAAAAGAGGAAAATCAGAGTAATATAGTCAGAGTTCCTTTGTGTTTTGAGATTTGATTCAAACTTATGGTCCTGCAAGAACTATAGGCGAGTATGAATATGATGGAAGGCACTTGTGGAAGTACGGTATGTACATTGTAGAGTATATATCATGTGAAAACCTGTGTTTTTCATGTTTTCACTTTATTGGAAGGAATTCATGTTTCTCTTATGGCTTGACTAGATTCCACCATCCTCGGGTCTAAGAAATGCATAACGTTCAAGCTAAAAGTTGATATTTTGGAGATAAGAAGTTTTCACCCAACAGCAGGGATATATTTCATGCAACACAAAAAAAGAGTTGAAAAGGCCATTTTTTACTTTTTTACAAAATTGGGGTCTATGATTGAAGAGTAGAGTGTTTATAATGGGCACAGATGTAAATCATGTCAATGTCTTTTCAAGAGCATGCCAGTCTCTGGTTTAAAGATGAAATAAAGTTTAAGGGTTTCTTTTGTGTGTGTTGAGGGGGGCGGGGGTGGAAGGGGTGGTGGTGGTCTGCCAGGGAATAAGTTCCAGAGCTCCAATATGCCAAAAACTAGAAAGAAATAATAGCGTGAAGCAGATAAAGCAGCTGGAAGTGTTACTTTTTCTGTATAGTCCAACGAGTGTGAGTGAAGCCGTGATGATTGATGAATGGCCTCTAATTCAAAAAGTATAACTTCATGCTACATAACGTGGACAAAAAGAGGCAAAGTGAGTGATCATTCCAAAAAGGAGATGTCCACCATTTGAAAAATCTCGTGTCTACCCTTACAGAAGGATTGCTAAAGCATGAAAGTAACACTGAGTCATCCGAAGACATCTGCCTGGAGAGGAGTCATCGTTTTCGAGGATAGAGTTCGATGTGTGTTTGAAACGTTGACAGATGAAGATCAAGTATCTTATTTTTTTTAGGCCTACAGCACGGCAGTTTGGAACGAAACACTCTGAGAGTTACATTGACTGTGATTATATCAGTCGGTAGCGCCTTCATAGATGATTTTTTTTTTTATATACAGTATAAAGATTTCAATATGTTATAAACAGAAGTCAAAATGGATATATGAGCATAAATAACACATAATAGCAACTTGTAATTTGAATCAATTAGTCTAAAAACACTGACTGACAGTAAAAGTCTGTGAACTGCAGTAGCTGTATGGCATAATAATTGAGATTTCTGGCTTAGATCAGATCAAATGATAAATTGTTTTAATTGAGTTTCTAGTGTAGAAACGGTCTAATTTCTAAATGCATCAAGACTTTGATCTACGTTGCCTTTCATGTATTTAATAGCTCTTCAAGTGAAATTGCTAACATGAGCACCTGCTGCGACACTGATGTACTGACTATTCAAAGATGGTGATTCCACTGCAATTTCAAGTGTAAACATTGAGGAAGCTAAATTGCAATGAGAGCCATGTTCCTTCACCCACAGCTGCTGGTGAGAGCTGGATCATCATGAGGCCATGCAAATTCAATTAGCCGTGCTGAATGCTGATTATTTAAATGGGGTTTGCAGTGAACATTTTAGAGTTTGCAAATATAGTGGAAGGCTATGGGCAAATCAGCAAGGTCCAGTAGCCTCACAGTCACCTTTTAGTTAAATCAAGAAGTCCATTACTCAAAATGTATAACAATATAAACTGAAAAGCACTCGTGTAATAGGAATAGTATTATTTAATATAATAGGCTATAATGTGGTGAAGGCTATAGCTTCAATCTAATATAATCTAATATGCATATCAGCAACATGTTAGCTTTGCGGTAGGCCGCATTATTTGCCCTTTGAATTTGAATTTGTAGGTATAATTTTTAGTTTGATTTAAAATCTTATCCTAAGCTGGGACTCTGTCCAGAAAACATGTGACATCATTCAATCAGATTCCAGTAGAAAACTATATAAAAGGACTTACTTTTATTTTATTTTATATAGAGAATAGGTTATCATAGGTTCCATTAACATGCAAAAGTAAAGAAATGCTAACAACTTCTACTTCTAATATATCAATAACAAAATACTGCTTGAAGTGATTTTTAAAAGACTGGAAATGCTTCCAGTTTGTGATAGTGCGTCTGAAAAGCTGCTGGCCTATCATTAGACAAACAGTGGGATCCCGCTGCAGTTCTTTCTCCAGTGCTTCTTCAGCATTGCCTTTATTATATTTAATGGTTGGGTAAGGAGGAGGATCATTATAGTTTTATGTGTCCATGTGAATTATTCTACCACTATATTGTGTTTGTCCCCTGTGGTCCAATGCTTAATATGAAGAGCCAGCAGCTGTAGTGTGGTACTCTACTGCCCCCTCCCTTCCCTTCTGTCTCACCCCTGTGGCTTCACCAGACGTGCTGCTTTTCTACAGGCTGCGTGTCTGCAAATACCCCATCTGGTGGAGGTTTGGGGAAAGCGACTCAGGGAAAAACAGCTTATCTTAAGTGTGCCTAGTAGGTGGGATAATTGCCATTTGTCACGCCATTACTATTTGTAACAGCAAGACTCTACAACTAACAGTATAAAAAGATGGGGAAACCTTTACGTAGCAGTACAAAGGGTCAAAGCAGGTCCATCACAATGCGAAACAGACTGCCGTGCTACAGTATACTAAATCTGGTGTCGGAGCACCATAACAGATGAAAACATATTCATTGATGGCACACCCGTCCTTCACACATATATGTAAAAACACAGTGTAAAAATGTTTTATGTTATTGTATTGTTATTTGTTTGGTGACTGATACTTACCGCTTAGTGTTAAAGCTTTAGCGCTGCGTGTACACTGTAGTCAGTATCATAGATCTGGACCGTTACGACAGTGGTGAGGTAAAGAGAAGGGGCCATGCGTGCTGGCCCTAAACCAGACCTGGGCATTATACGGCCCTCATGATTCTGCCTGGCCCGGGAGGTCTAAGACAAACCACAAAAAAAAAATTAGACCACCTAAATTCGTCGTTTGGAGTGATTTTCAATATAATAAATGCTGAAGAACAAGTGCACAGTATGTTTTCTATTAATCTAATGATAAGATTAGAGGTTATGGCTTGACATATATTTTTGGTCCCCAGCAACCATCTAAGGTTTCTCATGTGGGGCCCCCCAGGAAAAGATAATTGCCCACCCCCTGCAGCCCCCAATGCAACTGCATTGCCTGCATCATATGGTTAGGCCTCGCTCTGGCTGCAGCCAGGGTCAGGAGGGCAAAAATGAAATTGATCGAGGATGTTTGTTAGTGTTAAGCCAATGCACTTTCTGACCCATTGTGCATCACATTGACACTCCACACAGTGTGAGAAATGACAGAGAGCCAGAGGCTGAGCGTGCCCTTACACCAACTCTGTGTCGCTGCGAGGCCGAGCGTATGAAACCATCAGCAGGGGAAAAGTCAGGCTTCTGATGTTTACTGAGTGTGATGACTTGCAGCCCTGTCACCTCATCACCAGCCTGGTTAAACACATCGCAGGGCCTGCACGGCACATGTCCTGTCCCTGCAGAATGTTGTGCAAAGCTTACGGGGCACGCGGCTGCACCAAAGAACTGTTGAAAAGGGAGACTCGCATAATTTAAAGTCAAAATGAATCCAATATCGACTCTGCACATGGTTTCCGAGGCGGAAAGTATCGTGGCTTTGCATCTGTCACTTTGTGTCTTGGCCTCTCGTGACTCGTCTGCACGGTCTGAACCGACTGTCTGCTGCCCCCATGTGATGCTGAAAGGCTCTACACTTAGTCTACAGGGATCAATAAGATAGCCAATCTCTTATTGTTATTATTATATCAGCAGGATTGAAAGAATGCTTGTGTGGTTATATTAACCTATAAAAAGTACTTTCAAGCCCCTCAAAAAAAACATCAAATATTTAAATCAATTTTCATACAAATGCTATTGTCTATTCGAAGATAAATTGGGTTTTTAATAGCTCTTTTAATAGCATTTATGTTGTGTAGCCTATTGCATTGAATTTGCCTCTGGGATAAATATTAATTAAGTGGGCCTATAGGTGTGTGTGTTTGTCTATGATTAAATGGGCCAAACTGCAGATGAACCCTATAGCTCCTCGCATATGACATGTTATTGATGTGGAAGCTCTGAATTTGACATTACACACACGTTCCAGTTTGGTGTAGCCTACACAGCAGATAAGGGTAAGTGGTGTCTGGCTTCTTGTGTGGTGCAGCTTGTTTATCACACACACAGGCCTCGTTTATAAAGAATATTGAGCTGGATTCCGTTGCATCTTCCAGAAGAACGTCACAGAGGGCTTAAGAAAATCAATGAGAAGCACTGTGAGCAAAACAATTGCACATCCCAAACATCTGAAGATCAGATGAGTATTGTTCTATCAAGCACTGTACTCTGTTTTTGTGCTTTCACATGTTCACAACCACAGGACAAAATAGATAAAATAAATAATTTGCAACATTTTATTTTTTGGTGCAACAGAACAAAATCAGCACACTCTCTTTGTTTTGTACAGCGTATGAAATGATTGATCAGATTTTAAAGTATTGTTATAAGTGTAGCTATCTGTAAGTGTACTGTATTTGAACATTTCTACATCTTCAATATGAAATGGCAGGAATTCTTTTAACTGCAATTGGATTTAAATTTAGATTTTTTTCCCCCTAATTTGAAATTCTGAATATCACGTGAAAAAAATACATTTACAAGGACAAAAAGATTAGTCAAATTATTTTGTATGACAAGACAATATGTAGAAATGACAACTGCATAGGCTACTGTGTGCATGCACAGGTGCACAAGAAAGCACACACAGACACACAATTATGCACACACACCAAAAGCAACCAAGATGGCTTCCTACATGACAAAACCTTGTGCTGTGACGGTACTTGCAGCACAAATGCCATCTTATGTTATGACATTGCCTCTTAAAAATAGGGGACATCTTCTTGTCAAACAAAAGTATCACATTTTCAGAGGACGACAACTAAAACTCAAGGGCCGGGATAGGTAAGGCTGGAGAGAAAAGAAGGAAGAAGAAAGCGCACTCAACAGCCTCCACTCCCCTGTCCCAGGGATATACAGTAGTTTCAGGCATTAACCTGGGTTCAAACCCCAAGAACCCCAAGAGCAAACCAGATTTCCCCCGAGCGGTCTGGCTGGTAGGTGGTGGTGGTGCTGTGGTTGGGGCTGGGGCCTGTAGCGAGGGGCTGTGGCATCTCATCTCGTCTCTCCCCTCTGGTTCTGTGAGCCGACGGGAGGATGCTGCGCCGTTAGTCATGCTTGCCCTTGGGCGGCGTGCCCTCGTTCCACGCCACGTACACGAACAGAGCCAGTACCACGTGCACGGCCAGCACCGCCACAATGGCCGCGTAGAAGTAGCTGTCGGTGCTGGACATCTTCATTTGGCCTGGGGAGAGGAGAGGGGAGTGTAGAGGTGCGGGTCAAATCATGAATGAACTCATCAATACAAATTCAACCGAGGGACTGTCTGGATTTTGGAGAAAGAAAGAAAAATGCAGGAAACACAATTGGAATTGAATTAGAATTTCAGGAAGTTGAATTTAATTTGATGAAATTCTCTCTGTATTTCCATGTTCCTTGTTTTCTTACCACATAAATGAGATTGCATGTAGTGTATATATTATGAATATCTTAAAATGTTAAATGAATCTTTCAGGTACTGTAGTTAGTATTTGACGCACATGTGACTGAAATATACACATGACTGTCTTTTATTTGATTCATAATGTTTGATTTATAATATTTAGCAAGTCAAGACTGACAACCTCTCTTAGAAAAGGAATTTCTGTGATTCCAAATCAATTCCAAGAGTTGGGTGCACTTCCAATCGCAACTCCAGAGAACATGACATGAAATATACCATGCATTCTCAATTCAATTCATGAATGGGCTCAAACCCTGCTGTCAACTACAAGTGCATAGTCCCATTATGTTTCATCAGAATTTCTTTAAAATAAAGAGTTTGTGTGTACAACCATACGACATACACGGAAAGGCAACGTATCCCAAACCCTACCTTCAAAGACATACGCCTTCGTTGCGAAGTATAATCCGATGGGCAGTGTTACCATCAGGATCGTGAAGAACAGTAATGTCTTCAGGGCTGATACCAAGGAACTCTCATTTCTGAAGAACACAATTTGATGATTCAGTTTATCAATGGCCTTACTGTTTAGCAAGCTATGGGCCTCTAGCATTGCCCACACAGTATTGATACAGTGAGAATGAATAATAGGGTGTTTGACGTAACAGAAAATTTAATCTGACAGATTAGTTCCGGTCCGGATAAAGCAATACTGGCAGTCGGGATAGTGGCTGGTGCTGGTGACTAACTGTAGAAAGGCTAAGAAGCTAATGTTAATGTTAGCTAGTCTGACTGAAGTGTCCGTTGTTTTTCTCACCCTCTGAAGTCAGGCTGCGGTACAGCTGCGCTGAGTGAAGATGATCGGACAGAGCCGTCCATTGCGGTGCAGGCGGGGAGCAAGATGAGGAGTAGAATAACGGAAATATAAGTAAGTAATGCGCAGACAGAAGACAGATGCTGTTTAGTTGTTTTGTTGTGACGCTGTGACTGGTGAAGAAGAAAACCCGACTTCCGTGTGTGATCACGGGACTGTCACGTGATCAGTGTTTGACCGCCACCTGCTGTTGAGTGTAAAGATGCACCATGTTCAAAGATGATAATAATAATAATAATAATAATAATAATAATAATAATAATAAGAAGAAGAAGAAGAAGAAGAAGAAGAAGAAGAAGAAGAAGAAGAAGAAGAAAATAACAGCTGTTTGATGCAATGAAATATTGGCTCAATGGCAAGGTTATCAACATTTAAGTATGTATATATTTTATATTTACAATATATAAATGTGTGTTTATATTTTTCTATTTTTGGGGGTGTATTGTAACATCTGTATGACTGCAAAATGCAAATCACAATTGTATAATCTGTTAGTTTAGGTCTGCATCGTTTGCACAACTAGGAACACCTGCAGAGTAGGTCATTTCATGTAGTCCATGTCCCTACAGTCAAACCCACGTCAGAAATGTGTTTCCCCCCTATATGAACATAAAATGTCATGACATCATCACTATAGGAGTTTACAAGCCTATATGTGGGCCCCCTGCATCTCTGAATAATGTAACACCATAGGCAATTTTTCTCTTTAATTGTTGATGTACGGAGGAGAGCCATTCAGTCCATTTCGTGCCAAGTGTGTTTCTGTGGCACTGGCTGTGTGTTTCTGCTGTTTGAAGTCTCCCTGAATGAGAATCGAGGAGTGGCCCTTTCTGCTCCAGTTTGCGTTGTTCTCACGGCTCATCAGGTTTCCAAGCTGGATACTTACATACGGCATACATACCTACATACATACCTACATACATACATACCTACATACATACATACCTACATACCTACATACATACCTACATATGGCATGTTACAATTTCATCTGAAGAGACTCTCAAAAAAGGGAACCGACCAAACCCAGTAAAGAACTATTCAGTGATGCGTGTTCAAACTTCAAACGAATAGTTTTTGCATTCTGTGGCAATTTCACCCCCAAGTAGTTACTTAACAAAAAGTACAAGACGTCAGTGCCTATGTAGACCTGGAGAACTGTCACAGCCAATCAAATTAACAGTGTACACAAATGCTGTGGCTGCATGGCTGAACCACTGAGAACAAATTCTGATTTTGTGCCACTTGTGCTTCATTAGATGCTGTTACGCAGTGAGGAGCGACGGGAAACACAGGAAAGCTTGTGAGCCGGGATTCAAACCCACAACATTGCAAGGATTAGTTCCCCAGCTCCCTGAGCCATTAGACTCCCTCACTGAGAGCAACCCAGGGATGTATATGCCTACGTGTGCCATCCTGCATCACCTCAAAGCAAATATAGCCTACTTATAGTATCTTATTTTAAAGTATAATATAGCCTACTTCAGTGTTGACATCTTCTTTTGAGAGTATCATAGCAAGTTGAACTATTTGAAACATCAGTGTCACTTTGTTTCAGTGTCACAGTTCATCAATTAATGCAGGGGTTTCCTATCAGTCTACTTCTCTCCCTCATGAATTCCATTTATGATGAGATTATCTGATCCAGCGCAGCTGTCATGGATTACTCTTTAAGACACTAACGAGCACCACCTGGGTGCAATTGCGCCTGCACCCTGATTGGCCGGACTCGGCTATATAATCTACTCTCAGGTGCGGCGCTCTTGCTCTTCTGATTTCCAGCGTGCAGACGTATGTTGTCGTGTGAGACTAAAGTAGACATGTGTGTAGGACAGAGAAGGAAAAATCATAGCCAGAGCCTACTTACTTAGAGTAGAGAGCTGGTCGTGAGCGACCCCTCTCAGGGCGCATGCTTTTGGTGTTGTCCACACACTTACTTGACTGTTGTGTTATTGTGACTGGAATTCAGCTCAGTGGCCTTGTGGTCTGAGTGTCCGCCCTGAGACTGGGAGGTCGTGAGTTCGATCCCCGGCCGAGTCATACCAAAGAGACTATAAAAATGGGACCCATTTGCCTCCCTGCTTGGCACTCGGCATCAAAGGGTTGGAATTGGGGGGTTAAATCACCATGTGATTTCCGAGCGCGGCGCACGCTGCCGCTCACCGCTCCCCCAGGGGATGGGTCAAATGCGGAGAACAAATTTCACACATTGTGTGACAATCAGTGGGACTTTACCTTTACCTTTACCCACGGCGGAGGAACGTCGCAGCAGCAAAAGCAGGCTGGGGCAGGCGGCAGCGAGTCTGTGGTCTGTGTGCTGTCCTCTAGTCTATAGACGAACTCGCCCAAGGCGGGGGAATATATATGGACAGACCTCAGTCATGCTTAGTCATCAAATTGAAAATAAGTATGTGTGTATATATATATAGACACATGCAAAGCAAACTCGTCTACTACTAGCTTCCTCAAGGGGAAGTAAACAGCGATAAAATGAGTCAAGCTAGACTGCGTTAGTTGTGACACTCTCTGGGGGAAGTTTCAGAATAAAAGAAGGGAAATGTTAGGGTTGTGCTACAACCCAGGTTTTATGAGTGAGAACGAGAGCTCTCACTTGGTTCGAAACTAAGTAAAACCTCCCTTTTTCTGCAGATTCTCCTGTAACAGTGTGGACATGATAAAAGGGGGAAGCAGCTGTTCTCCTTGGGAATGGGAAGTGGATGAATATTGTACAATCAGCAAACATTCACATAATGATGCTACTAAGCAATGATCCCTCCTTTTCAGATAAACTCTGGTAAAAGAGTTTCTGGTAAAAGAGGGGACACGAGGGGAGGTACGGTGGTGCAGTGGTTAGCACTATCGCCTCACAGCTCGAAGGTCGTGGGTTCGATTCCCACCTGGGGACGAGGTGAGCGCTGAAGGAATGCGTGCCCGTCCACACACCGCATGTCCTCGAGTGCCCACCGCCCGGGTGGGGTCGGCAAAATGGCCTTTCTGTGTGGAGTTTGCATGTTCTCCCCGTGCCTCCTTCATATAGGAACCCCCTTCACAAAAACATGCAACATCCTGGTTGCTAATGTGGTTCCTCCTCTGATCATTAAGGGCGCCTGTTCAGAGGGAGGGGAACTGGATGGAATAGCGTGAACCTCCCACGTGCTATGTCCTACCGGTGAAGCTTCCTCTGGCAGGTGAAAAGAAGCGGCTGACTGACTGCCCATGTCTCGGAGGAAGCATGGAATCAGTCTCGGCTCTCCCCAGATCGGCAGAGGATGGAGTAGCAACCAGGAATGAGCAATCAAACGAGCACTAAACGGGGGATAAAAAATCGGGGAAAAAAACATTAAAAAAAGAAAAAAAAAGAAAAAAAGAGGGGACACGAGACAAACTTTCCCTGAAAAGGGTGCATACATATGTATGAATTAAATACAAAAATTACAATGAAACAAAAAGAGGTGGGCTGTAGCTCCCCCATATAAACATTATGCATGTGGTCAATCCCTGCATCAGACTCTGGCTTCAGAAATGTTCACACGATAAGATGACAGGAGTGATGTATCTTAAAGATATTTGATTGAAGTGTGGGATGTTTGTAAATGTTAAAGAAGGCATCAAAACATTCACACTAGGGTTTGTCTCTGTTGTTGAGTTCCCATGAGGGGCATTGTGTGTCATATACATGGCATGGTTCACACACATAAAAAATAAATAATAATAGGTAATAATAATAATAATAATACATATTATGTATATGTGTATATATATTGGGGATGTATGTAAGATAGTACATTGTCGACTGACGTCTGCAGACATCTGCATGGTTTCTCACGGTGCGTCACACCGACCTATTAAAGTTTTTCGCTGGCGTCGAGTTTACATACAAAGTCAATGCAAACGAGCGATTGAGCATATATTCGCCTGGGAGAAAAATCGCTGGGTGTCCGAGCGGCAGAGACAGAGCGATAGGGAGAAAATTCACTCGTCGCTCGAGATGAAATATCCCAACTCGAGCGAAAATACGCTGCCATCAGTCGCTCGCCGCTCAACGCTGATTGGCTGCTGTGTGAGAGCAAGTCAAGGATCACACTGGCTTGGAACAAACCGCTGGTTTATTGTGTGGCAACAAACCACATTGACAGCCTGACAGCTGACATGAAGTGAAGTCTGTCCTACCGGTATGGAGCTCGCATTAGGAGCACGCTGATAGGCTTTAGCTTGTAAACAATGACGGTGGCTCGTAGTGGACAAATATCATGACATTGCGTAACGTTATATCCCCCACATGTCCGTCATTTCGTGTGCCTGTTGATGAGGGATTTAAACAGAGCGACAGAGCGATTCCAAAGGGTTGATTTGAGCGACAGAGCGAAAAATAAATATCTCGGTGTGAACGCACCTTTACAGAGGAATCTCATCATGAATGGAATTCATGAGGGAGAGAAGTCGACTGATAGGAAACGGATGGTTACGATGTAACCCAGGTTTCCTGAGGGAGACTTCTCTCCCTGCAAGAAGCCGCTCCGAAACAAGCTTCCAATCAGATTAAGCAAGGGCGCCACACCTGAGAGTAGATTATATAGCCGAGTCCGGCCAATCAGCGTGCAGGCGCAATTGCACCCAGGTGGTGCTAGTTAGTGTCTTAAAGAGTAATCCACGACAGCTGCGCTGGATCAGATAATCTCATCATGAATGGAATTCATGAGGGAGAGAAGTCTCCCTCAGGAAACCTGGGTTACATCGTAAACATCCGTTCTTTTGTTTTGATCACACATGAAGATTTGTTTGTGGAGGGCAGCTATAGGCGGTTAGCTATAGTAAAGGCTACTTAACCATGATACAATGTTCACCAAAATATTCCAGGCCAATTAGGGCCAGAAATAATTAAAAACATTAAAGGAATTGCTTTTCATAAACAGGTCATGAGTAATTATTCCAGATCACAGATATCCCCCCAAAACACCGGAAACTGATTTTCTCTGGACACAGATGCAAAACTAAAATGTAATCAGAGACTTTATTACCAGGCGCTCTGGGAATAGGAGACCCTAAGCTAATTTGCATTGAGCCAGAGAGGGAAGCCGAGCGAACAATTTGCTCGCACATATTCACCCCGTTATGGTGGGATTACAAATTCTGATAAAACAAACAATTCCAAAATAGAAGCCACAATAAAGTCATGTTGTGACCCTGTGTTCTCAGTGGAAACATTTACTGGTATTGAACCTGTGCCAGGTTCAATATCGGGACGTCCTTCCTCATGGGTCTTCTTGACCTTTGACCTTCTACAAGTGTTTCCCATGGCTTTCTCTGTTTGGACTCCCCGAACTATGCCTTGTTCCATGAGTCACCAGCGCTGCGCGTCAACTATGGGACACCCCACACTCCACACCTGTTGTTTTCATCACCTAGGAGACAGTGTGCTGCTAAGGTATGCCACCACCACCATAGAGTGGAAGTATTAAATGAAGCGTCCGTCTGAAATGAGCGCTTGAATAAAAACATAGAAGAAGACACATATATAGTTCGGTGTGAGTTCACAATGTCATTTGTTGCTGTCAATAGCGGTAAGAGGATCGTTATCATTAATTCATGTTAGCCAACATCTGCGTTTGTTTCTCACCATGTCAACCCTGGAGGTTGCTGTCAACAAACAGGGAGCATGGGAACACTTTGTGAACCAATAAATTACAAAACAAATATTAATCCCCTCTGCTGCGTGTGATTATGTCCAAAAATAAAGTGGACAAATCTGACGCAAACAATAATCATCACCACCACTTCCTGCTGTCAATGGCTTCCTTCAGCCCCCATGATGCAGTACCTAAAACCTCCTGGTGGAGTTGTGACCCCATTGGGAACGTGTAGGAACACATCATATGCATGAGAACACACGTAGGCTCTACTACAGCCAATGCACAAAGCCATTAGGAGACATACTCCGTGCTTTCTATTGTAGCAGCAGCCCCAAAGTCTGGCTGTTGTAAAAAGCATCGATGTGCGAGAGCTGTAGAAATTCCCCCGTGCACAGAAGGAGCTGCGTCCGACTCCAACGGAGCCGAACCATCGTGTCATGCCAGTAGTAGGCGATATAATGCCCCATTGCTCATCCTTTTTGTGTTAACCAACTTTAATTTTTACAGCTATAGCTTTCCTCTTGCTTGGTCCAGTTTTGGACATAAATACTGGATGATCATGCTGCTCTCTCAGAGGCCATTTACACCTGGCATTAACATGTGTTTTCTGCCATCAGATTGCAATCAGATTATGGCTTGACCACCATTAGCGTGATTCCATTTACACCTGGTGTTAACATGGGTTTTTCCTTATCCAGATAACATCCAGATCACTTATTAACACCCAAAATGGGTGTCCTCTCAATCAGCATACAGTTGCTGTATCCAGATTGAGAGGACACATTGCATTTACACTTGTGTTCAATGTGTACACAATGCATCACTGTCCACCTCCGGAGGTGGTTTGGCCGATCAGATTCCAATCCGTCTTCAATGTGTCTTGGGGGGGCGTTTACACCTGGCATTTCAAGTGGTCAAGCACAATCTGATTGCAATCTGATGGCAGAAAAGACATGTTAATTCCAGGTGTAAATAGCCTCTCTGACACACAAGGCAGGCTTAAGAGATCTGCCAGCTGCTGCTGTGCTATTTTCCCCCCAGTGGACAAGAAAATAAAACAATGTGATTTCTCATAATGGCATTTCTGACATATCCCAACATGACAGTCTGGAGGCATTTATGATGTGACTCATGCTAACTGGCTCCAGAAAGCCTGTACCTGTAGGGCAGTGAGTGAGTAGCCCAAAAGGGAGGCGTGCTGAGGTGGTGAGGGTAGAGGAATGTTGAACACTTCTTGGAAACAGAACCACAGATGTCTGTGAAATTGGAAAAATAAGCTGGTGAGTTATGGGCCCGGCAGATTTTTATAGAGCAGGTCTGAATGGATGGATCACATCACGCTGACCTTGAATATAACCGGAAGACAAATGTCTCCACAAGCTATTGCCCTTTACATTTCAGCTGACAGGCAGAATGACAGACAGAGCAGGCGGACGAGTTACTTCAGGTCTCCATTCTGCAGGCCCATGCATTGTACTCTTGATTTACGTTAATGAGTAATCTATGAGTTGTCACATTACATTTCTGTCAATATGTTGCATTGTTGTGGCAAAAAAGGCACATGGCACAACGGATATTTAAATCCGAGCCAGTATTTTTTAAATCTCACAAACAAGAGCTATCTTTCATACTTGTTAGAAAGTGACTTAAGGGGCTGGTGTCCTAATTAAATTATTATATATCATAAATCGATTGCGTGCCATAGCTGGAGAGTGAAAACCAATAAGCAGCTCCCCCCGATCTCCCAGCTGCGTCAGACTGGCCATCTTCAGTCACATGAGTATGATAGATCTTCACAGGCGCCGAGAGAGAGAGAGAGAGGGGCAGAGAGAGAGAGAGAGAGAGAGAGAGAGAGAGAGAGAGAGAGAGAGAGAGAGAGAGAGAGAGAGAGAGAGAGAGATCTCTATAGAGAGAGAGAGTGAAAGGTGGGTGGAGGAAGAAGGATGTGACTCTGCTGTCATCATCTCCCCTGGAGCCCCTTTAGCCACTCATCTGTGGTTGACCTTGGCACTGGCATGTGGCCTGCTTCTTCTCCACATCAGAGCTGACAGCGACTGCATGGGGAATTGAACAGTTTTGTGGCACTTTGCTGTAACTGCAACTCCACGGCATCCGGCTCTACAGAGTCCTCCTGAGAGGATCCGTGTGCATGGCCGTAGCTAGCTATGAGGACGGGGAGGTCCGGACCTCCCCTAATATTTCAGAGAAAAAAATAAAACAATCTGCATGGAAAAGCATGAAAAACACGGGATCTCTTTTATTTTGAAACGAAAGGCAGATCAGGCAGGAAGTCATCTGACGCCGCGTCCGCGGTAACTTGATTCTGAGAGAGCAGCAGCATGGTGGTGAGTGATGACTCTCTGTCTGCCTGGCGAGATAATTGAAGGTGAGCGAGCTGCGAGACAGTGAGCGAGTGAACGACAGACAGTGAGTGACACTGACAGATTTTTTAGCAACAACCAAGAAAGTAAGTGTCTAGTCTGTCTCTTAAGTAATGTTACCTGTGTGACACGTTGGGATGCTACTGGCTAATCATGCATGATGCCAATTGCCAAGCTCCCGAAGTCAGGTATGCAGGTTATATGCATGGTTTCAGTTTCATGACCCAATAAGTAACAAAAAGAGGTGGTGTAAAGTTAAAAACAACATAATATATTTTATTTTATTTTTCAATCGTTCCTATCAGGAATAAATAAATGTCCCTCTGTATGTTTTTTTTATTATCGATGATGACTGTGTGTTGTGTACGGCTTGGGTTGTGTACCTGTGTTTGTAGGTGTCATTTTGATATGAATTTGGCTAAAACAGTTTGTGTTTGTTAGTTACAATTATGTTGACAGGAGAGCTGAGCAGGTGGTGACATGAAAGAGAATATACTGAATAATGACATCACAACAGTATAATCCTAATGTTGATTTAAAATGATATATTACTCTAAATATGGCTAAAAAAGGGGAAAAAAAAAACTCAAATTTTTTTCGGCGGCGCCCTAACGGGCGCAACCGAATCCGCCTCCCCTTGCTGGACCTCCCCTATTTCGGAACCCTGGCTACGGCCCTGTCCGTGTGCACTGCATGCGTTCAGATTCATATCTCTGTCTGCAATCATCCTGTGCGTGTCTGAGGGTTTACTTTTCCTCAGACATCCAGGAGCCTATCTGAGTGGATCTGCAGCTATAAGCAAAGCAGTAGAGAAAAACATGAGCAAATTGGATCTGAAGCTATAAAAGGATGGACATGGACGGAATGTTTAGAAAGCTTTCAAGGGGAACGTGTAGTCTCTTTAATATTCCACTAACAGTGCATCAGATCCAGATTATGTCATATTCACATCTCGCAGCCTCCCTGTGAGGTGAACTGCTCATCGTTTGTTCGTTTGTTTGTTTGCTGGATGGAAGTTGATGCTGGGAGGCTGTCAGAGCTCATCTCGGCTAGGGTGACATGCGCTCAGGCACACTTGCACTGTCACGGAATTAACATCTCTGGCTCTTGATGCGTATCGTCTCCCTCGAGCCATTTTGATGAGCAAGACAGCTATAGCTGTATTTATCGTCTATTCCTCCTCTTTCATAGTTTCTCTTCATTCTAAATCACTCGGGATCTCAAGGGGGATCCTCAGGGCTTTGTACTTTCTTTTGGTCTGATAAATTGATGCACGCAATTATACTTAAAAAATACGAAAGTATTTTGCACTGCAAACAACAACTGCTTTTTCTCCTTTAGACAAAGCTCGCTCTGATCTATATATTTTTTTTTCATATGAAGCCTCCACAATCTTCCCACTGTGTGTTTGGTGGTGAGAGAAACATGGTTGAGAAGACGAGCCTGAAGGCGAAACAGCGTCACAGTGATTTAAAAATGGCCTACATTCCCACTGGGAAGGAGCCCAAGATATACAGATTAGCACATTGTTCAGTGACACGATGAGACTATGGGCGACGTACTGTACTGCACCATACCTTCTTCTGCTGCAGCCAAAGATGTCTCTAAAATGCCACTTTCCAGGCAGACTATTCCGAGTCGCTAAAGGGCTTCACAATAAGAGCCTGGCATCACACGTCTCAATGGAACAAAAGGACAATCTAAAATTAGATGATGCATTACATTGAAGGGAAACATCATTCTTGTGGCATAACAAGAGCGGAAAAAGACACAAGTCGCATCAGAAAATATATTTATTTGCTTGTCGGTATATGTTGTTGACTTAGCTACACATCGTCTTCTATATCTGTGCAAATATACGCAGTGAGTCATTGTTGGGCAGACGACAGGCTGGGGCGTCGCGTCGGAAAGTTAGTCATTCCCATCGAATGGAAATCGTAATGGAGAAGTTATTCTTTCCCATCCAGCAGATAGGCTACAAGGAATTGACTTACTATTTACGGGCTAACCTTGACGGCGCTACACTGCCAAGTCCCGACCACTCAACCACTCATGGTGCTCTGTAGTAGCATGTTTCTCGTGAATACTGTCAATTTATCGGGCTCTCTCTTTATCGTCTGTTAGCCACTTAGTTGCTCTATGGTGTCTGCCTTTAAACAGAGTGAGCGGATGCTCTCACCATGGAGCTTCATGTTCAAGTGCTATTAGGCAGAAGGAGATATGATGGCAGGCCAGGTGGTGTCCTACTCAGATGATACCTTCACAATAGAAAAATGACACACTCATGAAAAGGCACGAGGTGAATCATCCACATAACAACGCTCTTAGTGAGAGTATTTCCGATTTGTGGTGACGTAGCTCAACACCATTCAGACATTGACCTCCGCTACGTTATTGTTTGTTAAAGCCGGCGATGGCTTGCTCTTCAGGCCCTCCGTAGCGCACCTGGAGGTCTCCACGAGAAGCAAGCGAGTGGGGATGCACAGCGCCAGCAGGATCGTCTTGTACTCTTTACGGAAGTTCTGGTTCAGCAGTCCGTATATGACGGCGTTGAGGCAGCTGTTGAAGTACGCCATGAAGTAGCTCGTGACAAAGAGCCACTCGGGTATGTTGGGCGCCACCTTCGCCGGGTCGATGGCCACCGCCAGGCCGATGAGGTTCAGCGGAGCCCAGCACACGGCAAACAACACAAACACCATAAACATGGTCAGGAAGTTCCTCACGTCGCTCGGTTTCAGTTTCGTCCTTTGCTCCGGTTTGACCCGGTGCTTCACCTGAATGACCAGCACCCATATCCTCATGTAGCAGTAGGACACCACCAGGAGCGGGATCAGGAAGTGAATGACCACCACCGAGATGGTGTAGTACGAGCTGACCGTCTGGCTGAAGGTGCAGGAGTAGATGCGCGGGTCGTACTGCAACGAGCCCACAAAGAAGTTGGGCACGGTGGCGAGGGCGGTGAGCAGCCAGGTGAGGCCCAGGTAGCAGCAGGTGTTCCTCAGGCTGTACAGGCGGTCGTACTGCAGGCTGTGGCAGATGTAGCAGTAGCGGTTGATGGCGATGGCCGTGATGTTGAAGATGGAGCCGATGACGCTGAGGCCCATGACGAAGCCGCTGGCCTGGCAGTGCAGGTCGCCCATGGTCCAGTCGTCGTGGAAGATGGCCATGAGGACCAGAGGGTAGGGGTACAGCGCCACCACCAGGTCGGCTACAGCGAGGCTCACCACGAAGATGTTCCCTGCAGAAAGAGACAAAGGATTGGATAGCACACAAAACATCCAGGTAGTGCAGCAGCGGTAGATTCCCTGCCTACCCACACGGGGGTCACATCAGGTTCGAGCCCCCCTGTTACCTCTGACTTGTATGTAAGGGTCGCTGTACTAGTACTAGTGCCTCCTCTGGTTGGTCGAGGCGCCTGCTCTGGGGCGAGGGGAACTGGGGGGGAATAGCGTGATCCTCCCACACGCTACTTCTTGCCGGTGAAACACCTCGCTGTCAGGTGAGCGGCTGGCGACTGTATCGAAACGGAGGAAGCATGTGTCAGTCTACAACTGGTGGAACCACTGGAACAGCAGGGGGAATTGGTCAAGTGCAGCTGGGGAGAACAAGGGAGAAGAACTCCTGGTCTAAGGCGCGTACTATTGAAACATGATGTTGTAAAAATGCATAAAAAACATATCCCAAACTATAACTAAGGCATACAACGCTCTTCTTTAACTTTCTGCCTCCGTTTAAACTCCTTCAATTGAATTAGGTCAATGGAAATGTTACTACGACTTCCCGTCATCAGAGAGCAGCTTCAGTGTGTTCTCTGTGGCTCAGGTTGAAGGTTCCTCGGTTCCTCGCTGCATGGATTTGGGATCCTAGTGTGTACGGTATACGCATTGTGTTGTCACAGCTCTCTTAACACGCAGCCCTTTTTTCTTTTCGCTGTAACAGGCATAAAACTATCAAAACTTCTTCACGAAACTGATTGGAGTCATCAGTCATTACAACAAACATGTTGATTCTGTTCGGAAATAACACTGATGTATTGCCAGGTCTGTATTTTATTGGCCCTGTAATCTCAACGAAATGCTCAAATTGGGTTATTCTCCAAGTCTCCATTTGCCCTCAGGGACAACACAGTTAAACACTCCATTAAGATTTATTAAAACAGGACATGGAGGATTTCAGGATCTGATTACCTCCAAATCAGATCCGTTCTTCTTGAGGGTCTGAACTGATGGCGGTGTGACACTGGATCTCGTCAGAAGACATGGATCATACAAAATGACATCTAACATTGTTACAGTGTGGCTGCTCTGGGCGGGCGAAATAAAACAGTACATCTTCTACTAATGCCCTGTCAGATATGAAGGATAGATATGGATAACAAAAAACATGTAGTAAACTGCAATTCAATCACATCTGGCCTGCAGCCAATTTATATGCTTTTGCTTCCTATAAGTTTTGCTTGGATGATGCAATTCATTACAAATGTATCCTGTGTGAAAGCTGCTTAGTATACATAATATACATGTACATATAGTGTATGTACATATAATAGAAATGTACATATAGTGTATGTACATACTGTATAATATACATGTACATAGTGTATGTACATATAATATACATATAGCAGTCCACCTTTTCACAATGACACAGATCCTTATGACACAATTAATTCTTAATATACCTACTGTGAGAGACCTCTCATGTACAGTACTATACTTCACTGGCCAGAACGAGTATGTATTTCTGTAAGGGACTTTAAAGTTGTTGTTTTTCAATGTGATATGTATGTGTGCTGTGTTTCACTACTTTTGCACATCAGCAGTTAATTCCAGGGTTGACAGAAACTGAAATTACCTCCTGAGGTAGAAATGTAAGGCAAAAGGTTATTTGCAAAGCCCGTCAACAGCTGTAACAACAGAGTTGAGTGGCAGATATCATGTGAGTGGATTTAAAACACATGCTTGCCATCAATCGCGGCGGTGTTCAAGGCCTATTATAACCCCTGCACCTCAGGGAGAACACAGTATGTTGTTTTGGAACCAAAGCTAAAATAAACCAATAAAGTAAACCAATAACAAGATTTGATCCTGGGTGTATTTCATTTTAATCTGGCTATGGATCAAGACTGTGATTATTATTATAAAATTATGTATAATTCAGTAACTTAGTAAATAAGCCAATGAAAATAGTATCCTCGCCTACAGTATATACAGTTCTGAATAGAAAGCATGGTGCTAGTTTCGGCTCTCCCCAGATCGGCAGAGGGTGGAACAGCGACCCAATAGAAAATGGGATAAAAATCTGAAAAAAAGGAAATTCTGAAATATAAACGTTTTTTTCTTTCTTATTGCTGTCCTTATAACCTATCAATTGTACAAAATATTTTGATGGCAAAGGTTATTTATTTATTTATTTATTTATTTATTTATTATCAAGATTTTTTCCCTCCCATTTTCCTCCCAATTGTACTAGGCTAATTCCCCCCTGCTGCCCTCTGCTGATTTTTGGTCCGGGTGGCGCCCAGGAGTCCTTGAGGGGTTCCTAGCAAAAAGGGTTATTTATTTTCACAAATAATTACTACCTTAAAGGGACACTACACTGAAAAACAATGCAGATTTATTTTGCACAATGATCTCACACATATCCGGAAAATGTAAACAGTGTTGCAGACATTCATTTACTTTGACACTTATTGAGAGTTGATTTTGAGTTAAGCTACAGTTACAGAAGTGTCCCTTTTAAATATAACACAAAACTGAATGTATGACTATTTTGGTCATGGGCTTCATGTAGCCTGGTAAACCAGCCGGTCACATGAACTCGCATTTCATTTCGTTCTTCGTCCCCGTTTGGCCTCAAGCCCTGGGAGTGCTTCTGCAGAAACGGCAAAGCGGACGAGCCAATCAGCGACCCGCCTCGTAGTTGACATCGTAAGCGGCCAATCAGGAACGCCACTAGCAAAACAATAATGGCCGCCTCCTTGCATGTCCGTCTCGAGGAGTAATGTCAACGTTTGTTGTTGCAGAAATAGACTCAATAACAACAATTAAAGAGTTTCTCGGTAGAAAATATGTTTTTACCGTTCTCCCGAGTGGATTTGGGTTTGACTGGATCCAACGCTGATTGGCTGAAGGAGTTGTCTGTCAAGGCAAGTACACCTGCCCAAGTTCCGCCCACTGCGATACACTGGGTGAAAGGTTGGGGCCAGATGGAAACGAGGAACGAAATGAAATGTGAGTTCACGTGACCGGCTGGTTTACCAGGCTAGGTTTCATGGTCCTTTCGGACCAAACAGTTCTGGGAGGAACTTTTGAGAGGAACTGCCACAGATGAAAGACAAGCGGGGATTCGCTCCACTAACAGGGTCGTTCTCAAGTAAACCTCGCAAGGCGGCTGGATTCACGTGAGATCATGAGATCACCATCACATGACAAATCCATCTTGCCACGCTCCAATCTATTGGTTTGAATCCAAACCGCTAGTAGTGGTTTGCACCAATCAGCATCCAGGGACGGCTACGGGCGGGATCTAGTCGTGACGACAGCAATAGAGGGTATGCATGTGATGTCACAGAGGCAGAAGTCACTGTGGGGTCACGCCCACTGAGTCACAGCAAGACTGAGCTTGAATGCAGTAATCAGCCTAGATAAGTGACACCTGCTGCTCAGGGAGGAACTTGACACTCATTTTGACACTCGTTCCCGATTGAGGGGGCGTGTTCCAGTGGGTGTGCATACCCTCTATAAGCGAGCCTGTGATAGACGTGATAGACAGATGGTTCATCCAATCACCTGCCAGGTATTTTTTGAAAGTGCCTGCCCCTTTGAAACGGTTTCCGACTCGTTCCCAGATGGTTATGGGAAAACAAACCATCTGGCAGTATCAGGTTAGCTCTAAAGCCTGCTGAGATTTAAAAAAAAAGATATATATATATATATATATATATATATATATATATATATATATATATATATATATATATATATATATTTTTTTTTTTCCTCCTATAGAGTCAGTTCCATGGTCAAATCTGTCAGATTGTATCTGTGATGCTCACATTAGGCTACTCGCTGTGTGTATTTGAGGTTTGATTCCATGCTGACATCATGCGGCTCGGTGTTAGCGCGCGTGCCGGACAGGGCGGGCATGCTATGGCGCAAGCTCTCCCCCAGCTCAACCCCCTCTCTCCCTCTTATGGTCAAAGAGGATGAGGTAATACACCGCTGAGCGGATCGCTTTGATGCCGCCCGCCAGACGAGTGTCTTTGTTTTGTCGGCATCCATTATTAAAACATTGAGTGGACCAGTGCCTCTCTCTGTTTAATTAAGCAACTTGGCCCAAACTCGCAGCACTGAAGTGTGAAACATCCAACCGTAGAGGAGCATTCTCATGCCTGGATACCAGATATAGAGAGCCAAAGTGAACGTCACTTCCTGCTTCAGCACTGTACCAGAGATTTTTATCCGCCATTTATTTTCACATACACATTTAGTAAAAATGCTTATAGTGGTAACACTTTACAATACTGTAACACAAAAATTGGGTAGTTACTAAGGAACGAGTCAGGAACAAACCATTAGTTCATGATTAGTTCATGAATAGTTAATAGGTAGTTCCTTAATGGTAGTTACTTGAGAACTGACCATTAGTTACCATGTTAACGAACCAGTAAGTAATGGTTACTTCCTTTAATTAAAAAAATAAAAAAAAATAATAATCTTTTGCTAGTTCATGAGTAGTTAATGGGTAGTTCCTTAATGACCCTTAATGGTAGTTCCTTAAAGATCCTTAATGGTAGTTACTTAAGAACTGACCATTAGTTACCATGTTAATGAACCAGTAAGTAATGATCACTTCCTTAATTTTTTTCCGCTAGTTCATGAGTAGTTAATGGATAGTTACTTAAGAACAGACTATTAGTTACCATAGTTGTTACTAGGGAATTAATCATTAGTTAATGATTACTTCACCATTAGTTACCATATGTGTGCCCCCTCAAGTAAAGCAGGGCTTCATACTTAGTTGTTACTAGGGAATACATCATTACTTCATGATTATCTTACCATTAGTTACCGTCACCCTACCTATAACAAATAAATACAAGAGTTGTTCCAGGTGAGGTTTGAACCCTTGGCCGCAAGAACGCAAGATTATTAGTCTCTACCAAATGAATAAAGT
The DNA here is from genome assembly GCF_964638095.1 of Poromitra crassiceps. NCBI lineage: Eukaryota > Metazoa > Chordata > Actinopteri > Beryciformes > Melamphaidae > Poromitra > Poromitra crassiceps. The sequence continues at coordinate 8,402,871 of NC_139634.1, forward strand.
GTTACCGAAATAGTTTTACTTTGTCAAACCAAACGGTTCAGCTATATTTAGAATGGGGAGAGACCATAGAACATTTCACTCACACCAATACTAAAAAACAACATCGATTTTTTTTTTTTTTTTTATCCGCAGTTTTTTTTACATTTTGGTCTGAATGAAATGTTATGTGGTCTCTCCTGTTTCTAAATTTATCTGAACCGTTTGGTTTGACTAAGTAAAACTATTTTTATAAGCATTTTACGAAATGTCTATGGGAAAATAAATGGCGGACGAAAATCTCTGGTACAGTGCTGAAGCAGGAAGTGACGTTCACTTTGGCTCTCTATAGAGTCATGCCTGCTGATATCTTTGGGAGCAGCTATAATTATCATCAGCAGCGTGTTGAACAGAGCACTTTTCCAGCTTAACCTGAATGCTGATTGGTTAGTGGCCACCAGGGACAGCTGACTTGCCGGCTGCCTTTAGACTTGATTGAAACCACTGGCTGTGTAATAAACTGGTCACATGCCCTCATAGTAACTGTCAAGCATGGGAACTCTTCTAATAAATCAAATGATTTTCTCATTTAAAGAAAGTCTCCCCATATAGTCAAGAGATCATCCTATGAATATCAAGAGATCTCTCTCTCTCTCTCTAAATGGTAAATGGTAAAATGGTAAATGGCCTGCATTTATATAGCGCTTTTATCCAAAGCGCTTTACAATCAGTAGGTACATTCGCCCATTCATACACCGATGGCGGCAGGCTACCACGCAGGGTGCTGGCACACCATCGGGAGCAATTTGGGGTTCAGTGTCTTGCCCAAGGACACTTCGACATGCAGACTAGAGGAGGCGGGAATCGAACCACCTACCCCTTTTATCCAAAGCGATTAGTGGACGACCCGCTCTACCTCCTGAGCTACAGCCGCCTCTCTCTCTCTCTCTCTCTCTCTCTCTCTCTCTCTCTCTCTCTCTCTCTCTCTCTCTCTCTCTCTCTCTCTCTCTCTCTCTCTCTCTCTCTCTCTCTCTCTCTCTCTCCCCCTCCTTCCCCCTCTTTCTGTTTATGTCTGTCTGCCACACGTAAACAATCTTTGGCTGAATCATAAGACGGTGCAGCAGTGAACGATTTAGCTTTGCATAACTGAATAAGGATAAGACGTCATCATCCAGTGCACTCCGGGCCATGGCAGCCTCAAAAACATATGAAACACTTAACGTTGAAATCAAAGAAATAATCAAATAGGTGCAATTTCGTGTTGGCATATTTATGCACTTTGAATAGCTCTCAAAACATGAAAAGAGCAATGCCAGGAAACACAGGGGGCGCGGGGGAGGGAGGGGGGCAGGGGGGTTGGGGGGCATGCTGCAATAAAAATAGGTACATAATGAAATGATAGCGCACGAGATAATCAATCCAAAAGACAAAATGAAAGCCTGCGCCGGCGGTCGCTCGAGTGGATTTGCATTCCGACGACTCGCATGGCTGTGATGTGTACATATCAATCTCAAGGGCACATGTCCCTCTCTGTCAAAGCCACTGTCTCTGTCTCTGTATCCCGTCACTTCCAAAGAGCCGGAGTGGAAACCTGACCGGCAGAGCGAGACTGGCGAGAATACCAGCCTTTGATTCATCCGGCTATATTTACACACCTTTGAAAGAAAGATAAAAAAAAAAAATGTGTCGAGTGTTGGCATTGCCGGAATCCAATTGAACGTCAGCACATGGATTATTACTACACTTTCATATTCCAAATTAGATTACATTTGACTTGCACACATCATAAATAAGCAAAAAATAGCCTTTCAGCAAGGGCATTATTACCCGCGATGAATTAGTAGTGACTACTTCATGAACTCGTGTGAGAGTTTTCTGTGAAATGTTTAAGATCCAAACTGACACGAGCTGCCTTTGGTGATGTAGCCCGCTGTGAAGCCAGCCAAAAACATCATCGTCATCATAAAGAAACAACATGTACCAATCAGACCTCCTGCGTCTGAGAATATACGACTCGCTGCCCCTGAGAGGAATCGGCCCATCTGAACACGGTTGGGCCGAGACAGTTTCAATTTGTCGCGACTAATCTTGGGAACATGTGAGCAAGATAGTGAATTGTGCAAACTTTAAAGGGACAGCTCACCCTAGAGTTTCTGCCTTCTCTCCAATACAAAGGAAGTGGATGGCACTCGACTTGTGGTGCTCAAAGTGCCAAAGAAATACATTTGATAAACTCAACAGCAATGTCTCTTTCCAGAAATCATGACCCCGTTACTCAAGATAATCCACAGACCTCGTTATGAGCAGTTTCATGGAGGAACTACACCCGCTAGCTGCTAGCTAGTTCCTACATGAGACTGTAAAAGAAAATAGTTCCTACATGAAACTGCTCACAACAAAGTCTGTGGATTGATTATCTTGTGTAACTGGGTCATGATTTCTGGAAAGAGACAATGCTGTTGAGTTTTTCAAATGTATTTTTTTTTTGGTGCTTTGAGCACTACAAGCCGAGTGCCATCCAGTTCCATTGTATTCAAGAGAAGGCAGACATCTCTGCGGCCGATATCTTCAAGACTCAGGCAACTAACACAAAACGATATAGATGGATAAATAGCACTGCAGGTGAGAGGAAAAATCTGTATTTTGGACTTTAGGGTGAGCTGTCCCTTTAAGAAGATGACAGCTCCCCTGCCGAAATGGAAGTAATTATAACATTTGAGACTTTCCACGGAATTAAAGTGCACTTCATTAGTTCACACCTGGACGTCCCCTCTGGTGCTTATCGCATTAGAAAATGAAATGTGCTCCACTAGCTGCTGGGACGAGGAGACAGGTGTAGTGTGCTAAGTGATATCCCCTATGGCTGGATGCTGTCAATTTCATGGGCTTCTGACTTTCAGGTAGTAAGTCCACCGACTCAATTAACTCCCACTGGACACTTCAATGTTGAGCTTCTTGGGGTTTATGTAGAGGGACTGATGTGTGCCTTAGCAAAAAATGAAGTCCATCCACAACCTCCGATCCCCAAATCCTCCTCCTGCCCCCGCCTGCTGCCCCAGCTCCTGGCTGTCACGGCCACACAAGCACGTGCACACTCATTCTCATGCACACTCATTCTCATGCACACTCATTCTCATGCACACTCATTCTGTCTTTCTTTCCCCCATCTGCTGACCCTCATCTTCTCTCTCTCTCTCTCGTTCTCCATGAGAACATCATGTATTTTTAGTATGGTCAGCCCCAGTGGGAAAGTCTGTTGTTAACACTCTATATAATGGCAGCGTTTGTGTCCGGCTGACGATCTTATTTGATTTGCACGCTTCAGGAGACCTGCTAAACCTGTGAAATGTGAATATTATTGTGTACCAATTGTCACCAACTATGAGGAAAGATAGGGGGACGTGAACAGATTTCTGTATTACTTAGGATCCCACATGTGCCAGCAGCAGCACCCACCAGGCAGCAGCCAGTCGGGAGCTTGCAGTGCGACAACACAGCACCAGCCATCCTGCTCACCAGAATAAAAAGTTGCATTTGTACATTTATGAAATCCACAGATTAGGCCTGTAGCCTATGTAGATTAGGGAATCATTTGGTGATCTAACCCCCCAATTCCAACCCTTTTGATGCTGAGTGCCAAGCAGGGAGGCAATGGGTCCCATTTTTATAGTCTTTGGTATGACTCGGCCAGGGATCGAACTCACAACCTCCCCGTCTCAGGGCGGACACTCAAACAACAAGGCCACTGAGCTTGTGTGTGTGTGTGTATATGCGTGCAGGTGTGTGTGTGTGTGTGTGTGTGTGTGTGTGTGCGAGCGTGTGCGTGTGTGTGTGTGTGTGTGTGTGTGTGTGTGTGTAAGGAGGGGGGTTAAGTGGTGAGTGGCAGAGGGACACAGAGTAAGGAGAAGGTGCTCAGGTGAAGCAGAGCAGAAACGTCCCGCCGCTCTCGGAAGAGGCAAAGCACCACTGAACACGATGTCGAGCAGAAAGAGAGGAGGTGGCACGTTTTTAGCCGTCTCCACATGACACATTGATCTCATGCAAGTGTGTGTGTGTGTGTGTGTGTGTGTGTGTGTGTGTGTGTGTGTGTGTGTGTGTGTGTGCGTGTGCGTGTGCGTGTGCGTGTGCATGTGTGTGTGTGCGTGCGCGCGCGCATGTGTGTGTGTGCAATATAAGGAAGTACTCGATCTAAATTATATACTATATGACTCACAGTGTGTGGGCCCTTCTAAATGCAAACGCGTGCTGTATTGTGCTGTGTTGTGCTGTGCATGTGAACGAGCAGCTCCTTCGCACAGCATCAACCATCCAGCTTAGAAGCCCCACTGTATTGTGTAAGGAGAGGAGAAGCTCCCACACAGCACAGCTGCTGGTGACAATCATCTCCCCCTGCTTGTGTTCATGTTTTCCTTTCACAAACACCCCACAATTAAACATTCATATTATGGAGAGGAGCCAACACTATAAATAGCTTCAAAAAGAAAAGAGAGAAGTGGCAGGAGCGCTGCTGGAGGCCCTCAAACCACCAACATGATCAAATGGAGAGGAAAACGTACGAGCAAAAAGGCATAAAAAGAATCCAGGTCCACCAGGCACTCAAGGAGGTTTGAAAGTAAAAAAGGCCTTTAATTTAATGGGCTAGAATCATTAAAATACACCAACGCCTGTCGGCTTGCGCCTTCTTCAGGGTTTGTACCTGAAGACAAATGTACAATTAAGACTGAGTTTGATGAAGAATCACTGCTACCTTCAAAGCCAGCAGACTGCTCACAGGCACCCCCCCCCCCCAAGTCCTGAGAACCCCACAGAGGAAACGTAAGCATTTAGAATTTTTATTAGAAAATATCATTTGAATGATTCTAGCCCATTCAATTAAAGGCATTTTACTTTGAAACCTCCTTGACCTCTCCATTTGACCTATAAATAGCTCGTTAAGAAGCGGAGATTGTGGATGGGGGGGGGGGGGGGTAGTAGTGACATCAGTCTGTGAGGAACACACTTCAAAGTTAGCAGGAGATAACAGCAGAGGCTCTGGGTGTGACGTTAGCCTGTGGGCAGTGCTGTGCAGCGAGTAGAGGCCTAAAGCTAAAAGCCAAAAGACCTCGAGAGACGTGCTAGAGACAGATGCTAGGGTTTTAGCCTCCTCGCTAGAGCGTCCGCCTCCCATGCCGGAGAGAGAAGGTTGTGAGTTTGATTCCCGGCTGCGGGGGACTAACACGACGCGGGTTACATGAGCTTCACCTGGAGGTGCTCTCCGAGTTTCAGGTTGCTTCTCACACACGTGCGGAGCAACAGGACACAGCCGGCCAGTCAGTCCCATTAGAGGAGGACAGAGTGACACATCGTTTTGTTTCGTTTATTAGGATCCCTATTAGCTGCAGCTATTCTTAAAGTGCACAGTACATACTGTGCACTTTAATACAATATATTTACATGCACAGTACATACAGTAACATGTACAATATATGTACAGTACATACAGTAACATGTACAATATATGTACAGTACATACAGTAACATGTACAATATATTTACATGCAACATTATATCGACATGGCAAGATGAAACAATACACTGCACAACAGTACAGTTATTCAAATCAATGTCCTTTGAGGTAGTTATTGCTCATCAAAATTATGATTTTTCATCTGTTTCAGGCTTTCATATCATCTGCAAAGTACCAACATGAAAACAAAAACAAAAATAAAGGAATGAAAAGGAAAATATAAAAGGAAATTTGATTATAAAATTGGTCTTTCCCATCAGTGACCTCGCATAATTATCAGAGGTGGGAACAAGTCATTGTTTTTGCAAGTCACAAGTCAGTCGCAAGTCTTTGCACCCAAGTCACGAGTCAACATTGACAAGTGATTTAATTAGCTCCTCAGACGTCAACGCTGAGGAAGGTCTTTGACTGAAACGCTCGTTGTCTGCTGACCAGGTTTGAGGAACTAATTATATCATTTGAAAGGACATTTGGAGTGCTGGCTTCTCTCTTCACTGAACTCTTTGCTCGCCCTGCACCCAGTGAGTTTTTAATCCATTTTTGAGTGTGCTCGCTACCCGTGTTTTTCTATAACACTCACAAGTGCCAAGTCAAGTCCAAGTCATACACTTTTAGTTTCGAGTCTTAAAACAAGTCATAATGTGCTCTTCACCAAATGCAATGCTATTTTAACAAGAGTCATTGAATGTAGGCTACACAAGTCATGAATGCTTTTCAAATTAGTACTTTTTTTAAACAAGTTAATTATTCATTATTATATAATAAGCAATTCAGCAATATAATCAAACAATACAGTTCCATTAGCGCATAATACTGCAGCCAATCCAATTCATATGATTATAGCATATTTATCAATTCTCTATTCAGATCAATCTAGTTTGAATGTGTATTTGTGTAATGTGTCCAGGGAGTGAATTCCATCCATGACATGTTTGATAGTATTCGTCTTTACTCTCGGTAGAGTAAAATTACCTACATAGTCGTATGGATGGGCTTTTGAACAGGCCATTTAGTCTCCTCCTGCTATGTTGTTTGGGCCCAGTCAACTGTAATCTTCTCAATGTATACCAGATAATCAAATTATTGTATGGGCCCCCGTAACGTCTCCCCAAACCGCTTTTTAGCTGTGCCAGAAAATGTTATGTCATGTATTGGAAACAAAGCTCGTTATGCCAAATAGCGAGCGACCTAAGCGACCTGCACCCCCAGCGCCCCATTCGCACGTTCTCATTAGCATGGCATTGTGATCATTGAGTCTAGTCGTTTGCCTCAGCAGAACAGAAGGACTGCATGGACTTTGTCTTTTAGCTAATATGCATGTAAGCTGCTGGATAACGGTTGAACAGACATGCAATGGTGTTTGCTCTGTGCTGTACAATATTCAAGAACAGAAGAACGCATTCTAATACATTCTGACCTGTCTTCAAGGCTTTTGAGCCTCCGTCTCTTCTGTAAAGATTTAAGCACATACAAATCATGTGGTTCAAATGGAGTGAGAATGGCCGCCTGTGTATTTACGATCGTTGGCGTCTGAATCAAAAAGCACGTTCTGTTTTTGTTTTATGATGTGTGTTTATGAGAGACCTGCAGACATAGACTATCACTGCAGGGCCTGGATGCATGGACGATTATGTCTGTGGCTTTCCCCATGACGTCAATGCATAGAAGATGATTTGTCCCCCATGACTTTTGATTATCATTTTATAATTTGTCCATTCATCATCTTATCTGTTTTATATCAGGAAAGGAGATGCATGTTTTCCTTTGGGATGCGTACAAACATAATACACAGTATGGCTGACTTGCAATGTACCCAGTGTTGCCCGCAGTTTTAAATGGGCACATACTGTACTGTAGCAAATACAACTGCGCCTTTTGTTGGGCCAGAAATGGTGGTGGTGTCTTGGTGGTTTCCAGGACTTTCTAGATGGTTTCCAGGACTTTGCAACCTGCCTATGACCTTCCCCCAGATCATAACCATCTGACCGATTTTCAGCCAAATCCGACCTGCAGAGTGGGCGTGAGGTCGTTTCCAGGTGGTTTGCGACAACAGTGTTTAAAAGAATAATCTTTCTTGTTCTCCACTTTAATTCCAGACAGCAACTACTGCTCATAAGTGTGCTATAGTATCATACAATTGTTAATAACCTGATAGTGTTGTCACTTTACTTAAAGCTCAGAAAGTCATGCTATAGCGTATTATTGATGTTTATTATAATACATTATGTCCACCACTTATAATGCATTGTAAACACAGATATGAGGACTTATGAGCAGTAGTAAAAAATATCATTCTTTCAAACACTGTTGTCACTTTGGCCTGGAGGTATAAAGCATTATGAATGCTGAACTTATAATACATTATGTCCACCATTTACTTTATAACCCTTATTATAAGCTGCCATGTATGATTATAAACATTTATAAAGGTCTTATAAAGCCTTATAAATGCATTATAATGTCTTATGAATGTGCTCATAATGCATTATGGACATGATCTTGATAGAAAGTGTTTGTGAGATGGGGACCCTGGGACAAAATCTTATCAAAGGAGTGTCCGTGGTCTAATTTGTCTCAGTTTAGGGGTCCATTTTGACTGAAAGGTTTGAGAACCCCTGGTTTAGGTCATGGAAATAGACTTGATTTCTCATCTCCTGGATTGTGCAGGGTGTTATATAACTCAGCATTATGTGAGGGGCTGACATAGGACATTGACATGGAATCAGAGAGACCATAAAAATATGATGTTCTTCTTCACCTTCATAAGCACACTTCATAACATAACGCAATAAAATACGAGAGCGTGTGCCACATAAATCCATATAGGAAAGGACACGGAAGCCAGACAAACTTATCTCTGGTGCTCATGGGAAACTACAGGTCTTGATGTGATTTATCTGAGTTGGAAATCCAATGATAAAGCCAGGTGGACGGGGAAGGGGGGTTATATTATTATTAAAGGGATAGTTCCGATTTTTTGATGTGGGGTTGTATGAGGTACTTGTCGACAGTCAGTTTACTACATGTAGAATGCAGCTGCGTCACACAAGTAGAGCTGTCATCTGCTGTGTGTGAACAGAGTATGAGCAAAAACGTAAAAAAATATATATACAAAGAAAAGAAAACATAAAATGCTTCCATGCTGGTCACCTGGCGTAAGCCAAGTTCTCCACAACCCCTCAGATGCCAAATTGACTTGAAAACACATTCCTGTTTTTAGCTGAAATATGCACTGTGCTCGAGGAAGAAATTGAGCACTTCCAGCTGCACATATGGCTATATTTAAGTTAAACAGTGTGTACGTATTTTCAAGTCAACTTGGCATCTCAGGGGTTGTGGAGACTTGGATTATGCCAGGTGAGCAGTATGGAAGCTCTTTATGTTTTTGTTCTGTTGTTGTTGTTTTTTATGTTTTTTTTTGCTTGTGACCTGTCCACACTCAGCAGACAGCTTTACTTGCCATTTCTCCAAACTAGGACCGCGCCGGCTGCATTCTACTGCATGTAGTACACTGACTGTCGGCAACCACACAACCACACATCAAAAAAATCTGAACTATCCCTTTAAGAAGAGATATATGAAAACTGTGGAAACTCCTTTACTCTGAGGCTGGAGGCTCATGTTAGATAGCCCAACAACTCTACAGGCCAAGTCTGCACCTGATGGCACACCACACTATCATTTCTGAAGCAGTGGTTCTCTACAGATTAATTGTTAATTTGCAAGAAGTTAACACTTAGCACAATTAGAGAATGTAGAAGAAAATACTGTTTTGATCATAGCTTTCTAACCCTACCTATAATAGGTAGAGCTAGAAAGCTATGATCAAAACAGTATATATATAGTATATAGTATATAGGCCTACAATACAGTCATGGACTATCAATAAAACAATAAAACAAAAACAATACAAATATTTGGCTGAGAGCGACTGTGGCTCTGTGGAATAAATTGTGGTCGTTGGTATGAAAAAGGTTGAGAATCACTGATAAAGCATGACTCATTCTGCACAGGTGATTGAATTTGAACCATGGCTAGAATGTAAATGAATAAAGAAATGGTCAATTATTTAGCATAATGTACAGGAAAATAATAATAATAATTTAAATGATAAAAGAATTACATATAACTTCAGTAAACAGCCAGTTTATCTTAGACTTCATTCCACAGAGATAATACACTCTTGCCTTCTCCCATCTTCCATTTGCACGATTAGAAACAACAAAACAAATCAAGCATTTCTTTTTTGCTCCTGACAAAATTCAAACACACTTAAAGACCCTGGAAACCCAAAATAAAGGTGCATTTTGAGTTCTTCACACCACAGGAACATTATGTTAATAAGCCACTTAGCCACCAGCCAAATTTGAACGATGATGAACCCTAAACCCTAAATGACATAGTTAGAAGGTTTTTGTGGATTTCGGTTTCCAGGGTCTTTAACATTTTACACCCCCCCCCCCCCCCCAACCCCAGCCCCCAGCCCCCCGTCCCCAGTCCCCCCCAGCTGCTCACCTGCATTCCTGAGCTTCTTGTTCCTGTACACAGACAGAATGACGAGCACATTGCCCAGGATGTCCACCACTATGGTGAAGATCAGCACGCTGGCCAGCGCAGTGGCCACTCCAGCGGAAGAGCTGTGCAGCCCAGGCTGGCTCTCATTCAGCCGGGACAAACAGCCGCTCACATTCGCCTCCAAATCCATAATGCCACCCACCCCCCCCTCAGTCAGGATGCGGCGACCATGGCGCAGAAAAGACTTCACGCTTTCTAAGTGCTGAACTTTTACCGGGCCAAAGTCATCTCTCCTCCCGACGCGAGGAGGAACCCTATCGCGCCATTGATGATATGACGATGATATGCCTGAGCGCAGGGGATTTTAGTTGGCTCCTGTGTGAAAAAGATCAAGAAAGCTTATCTGTCGTCCTTCGCCTCGTCCTGAAACACCAAAGGTCTTGTGCACACTGGCTGCCCAATGTGTCCATATAGCAGGAGAGCTCGTCCATGTGGGTGCTCTTCTGTGCGTAATGAAGATGTGGAACAGCTCGTACACGCGGGGCTACAGACTGACGAGCCCCTTTTGATTTAACTAACTACATGTGTTTCATTTTGTCTGCACGCACACCGATTAGATTAGGTTTTGAATCGTCCCAGTCTGCTTTATGATCGGAGCGTGTTCCATGAAAACTAGGTTATATATAGCCTGAAATATTTGCGTCCTGAGACAGTCAGACGACCTGTTCAGATCCTCACGTAAGGTCAAACTCCACGTGAAGTTGGGAGGATTCATTTATTCACACGAGAAGGATTTGAATTTGGCAGTTGACTTGCCGTGTTTTTCTTGTTGATATTTTTCATACATATATATTTTAGCCAAGTGCCTCTCATCTCTGTGCGCATGGAAATGGCGCCTTCGTGTGTCCAATCCTGACTGTTGCTACACGTAGCCTCCTGTAGATTAATTTTTTACTGAGAATGTAGAAAATACAGTCATATCTAGAGTTTTGAATATAAATAATTATAAATTGTTCTATTTCTTATTTCTGTTTTCTTATTTTATGTGATTTATTCAGGAAATGTTTTAATCTGCTTAATGTGGCTGCAGCACACACATTTTCACAATTTGATTGGCAATGGCATCAACAATTTGGGTGAATAATTCAACCTTAAGGCAACATTGTCAGAAACAAGCATAGGCTAACTGAGTTGCGATAAATACACAGTCATTCTGGCACATGGAACATGGTTGACTTGCCTACCAGTCTCCCCAATTAGCCTACTAGTGCAGTGCCCGTTCCCCTCTCATCCCTTCCCCTATCCACACATCATGCATCTCCCAATCTTCACCCCCCACCTCCATCCTCGCCCTGCTTGCACTGCCCCCCCCCCCCACACACACACAATTGGTCGAATTGCATGAAATTTGCCCATACCATTTTACAATCTTTTGTACCAAATTTATGTTCAAATGTAGTCAGCTATTTGCATAGCTAACATCATGATAACCAATCTATATACAGAGCAGTTTAGCTGTGCCTCTACAGTCTAAAAATAAATTGTTATGTAGATGGGAGTGGGGAATGCCAATGCCCCCCCCCCCCCTCTCTCTCTCTCTCTCTCTCTCTCTCTGCATTAAATTGACATCTTGTCAAATACTGTATCTCTTGGACCCTTACTTAAAAATATATACACGATTTTAATGTTCCTTAAAATGAAATGGAAGCACCAAAATAAATCTGAGGTTCAGCAGACAGTGAAGAGTTGATCTAAAGGCCTTGTGTCCCTCGAGGAGCCAGTTGATGCCTGTAAGAACATTTAGATCTATTTCTCTAATCTTTATCCAGGGAAGGTTGACAGCTCCACACATTCAAACTGCAGTTGAGGGTTACATGTGCCTTGCTCAAAGGTATTTGTACAGTATAGCTGTGCATGGAGCACAGACTTCTCCCACCCCCCCCCATATATTTGTCTAGATAGATTTGTCCCAAATTTTAAATACTTCTGATCTTGCGTTTTCATTGACTGAGTCCCTGTTTGAAGCCATATAGCTATTTGACATATTGTGCGCTAAATCACTTCATGCTGTTACTTAGCATCCATGTACTGTTCAAGAGCTAGATTAGGCACAACAATGCCATTCGTATATTTCAATTAGTTATTATGTTCAAACATTTAATTTCGACTGAACATTTACATTATTTTATTAATGATGCCTTGGACTATTTTCAATAATGAAGACTACTTAACAGCCAACGCCCAGTTCTCGTCATATCACAGTGCACGCCCCCTTTCTTTGAGGATGTATAACCCATTCATTGTTAGGCTCGCCCCCTTTCTCTGATGCTGTCTCTTCACCCATTCACAGTTTCCCACACATGTGGCAATAACCAATCAGCCCAAGGTATTCCTCTCCAGCTGATCCCAATCACCTAATCAGCGTAGTATATCAGGGTCCATGTTTTACTCTGTTTGCTATGTGCTGTGTATGTGCCATGTCATTCTCAGTTGCTGATCATCATCGCTGAAGCAGTTGTTTTCGCCCCACCTCCTCCCCTGACCACCACCATCGTCATGACTCCTGATTGAAGAATTCCCTATGGGGGATTTCCTATCCTATTCTTCACTGACGACGCCCTCTCATCATCTCAGGAGAGCGTCATCATATCATGGAGTCATACGCCAAAATTAATTTGTTGTATCATTAAAGCTTGTTATACTTTCTACTAGTGTCTCATTATTGAATTACAATTGTGCATTACTGGCGCTTTCTTTAACTCCCCTAATTAACACCTCTGATCTCTTTTAGAATGTGTCACTGACTGGCCTACTCAAATGAGTTTTTAATTTGAAGGTCAGTTGGTAGCTGTCAATCATGCTGACGGGGACAAGCCTTCTGGGTGCACGTGAGATGGGGAAGGGTCTCCCCCTGAAAGGATCCATTGTCCCTGGCATGGATAGCAGCTCCAATGTTACGACCGTCGTTTATGGATCACATGATTGAGTCTGGCTGCTGTGGTCACTGTGACGTGCCTGTAAAAACGGTGGCGTCTTCTTATCTCGCTACAAGATAAGAATGATCATCTCGACTGCAGCTATTATCTTACTACATAAAGTAGCAAGACAACACTTGATATCATGGCGTTATCACAGCAGTGTTTCATTACCGAGTGAGTAGCGCGACAGAGGATATATTAAACACCTGCCACAGTCAAATTCAGATTTCTATCTGAGCCCACTGCTGTGTTCCTTGAGGAAGTGAAGTGCCCCTCGTCTCATATTTTTACCACGTTTTTCAGTGTTTACCAATTAGGCAAGATCTCATGTATGATGAGTGGTAATCAGAACAACCATGAGCACCCTTGAGCTGAACAAGCTCAAAACTGTAGAGATGATAGGCTTCAGGAGGAGCCTATACGCCAGCTCAGGAAGTACAAACTGCCTCGGGAGCTGCTGATCCAGTTCTATGCCGCCATCATCCAGTCTGTCCTCTGCAACTCCATCATCTGCCCTCCATCCAAGTCTTGTACTCCTCCAGAGTCAAGAAAAGGGCAGGAATGATCATCACAGACCCATCCCACCCTGGCCATGATCTGTTTGAACTCCTCCTCTCTCCCTCTGGTAGGCGCTACAGAGCACGGTACGCCAAAACCACCAGACACAAAAACAGCTTCTACCCACAGGCCATCACTCTGATGAACCAGCTACTTGAACACACTTGGAACAGTTGAACGCTTACTGTGGAATAACTCACTGTTACAGTGTTAAATTACTGGGCACATACTCACGATTTGATGTACGTTTTTCTGGGAAAAAACTGTGCAATACGTGACTCAAAGCCTCGTTCACACTGAACGTCATATAACTGTGCAACATCTGAAACATATCTGTATAAGCCTTTGTTTACAATCCTGTGTGGCTTATCTATACATACTCTACATGTACATTCTTTCATCATACATATTTAAAATAGACACTTTACAACACACTGATTAGTTACTGCAAATGTTTGCAAACGTTTAAATCCCACAGTACCCGTGCTTTGTTTGTTTTAACTTGTGCATACCTTTTTTTCTGTGTGTGTGTGTGTGAGTACTTTGCAATGCAAACCAGAGTCAAATCCCTTGTAAGTGTACATACTTGGACAATAAAGCTGATTCTGGTTCTGATAGAGCTGCTTGGAGGTTAGAAAAAAAGGGAGTGGCAGTGTCTGAGATGTTACCTCCTATCCCAATGCTTTTTACAACACCTCCAGAGGAACCAACAGTGATCCTGATTCCTGCACTTCACAGAAGTCCTACTGACCGACACTACACTGCAGGCGTGTTTCTTGTTTATAAACACTAGGGGGCGCACAAGTAAGCAGAACATTGAGTGTCTGCCTAGGAGATGCTGATCAGCTCCCTTCACTTGTTCTGTGATTTGTCAGCGTTTCTCAAATGTCATGAGTGCCTATTATGTATTTTTTCACCTTCATCTTTGCAGAGAACATTTCTTTTTGTTAGCATTGCTAGCTGACAACATCTACAAAATAACAACAGTAAACAGTGTTTCTCAAAGTGGCGTCCGGGGACCCCCAGGGGTCCTTGAGAGTTGCGTTCCAGAGGGTCCGCAGCAAAAAGGGTAATCATATATTTTCCTTAGAATTCCAACCAGAACTAACACAATTGACAGAATGACTATTTTGGTCATGGGCTTCACACACTTTCTGTAATAAAACATCTAAAAGTGTGGCCCTATCTTGCAGGAGCCTGGTGTTGGGGTCGTTAGGCGGATTGGGTGCACCTGGGCCCAGTGGTGATTGGGCGTAAGAAGACCTTCAGACCATTCAGTCATTCTCCTTCCACAGATGCATCTTTTGTTCTGTCTAATGTTGTCTAGTTATTTTCTCTTAGTTTTAGTGAATAAATTATTGTTTTAACTTTTACTTTGGTGCATGACTCCCCTCATATGTTACAATCTGGCTCAAGGAAGTAACAAATGAGGGCAGTCAAAACAACAAAATCTGAAGGTCTTAAAGGAACAGCTCACCCTAAAATCCAAAATACATATTTTTCCTCTCACCTGTAGTGCTATTTATCCATCTATATCGTTTTGTGTTAGTTGCCTGAGTTTTGGAGATATCGGCCGCAGAGTTTCTACCTTCTCTCCAATACAATGGAACTGGATGGCACTCGGCTCATGGTGCTCAAAGTGCCAAAGAATTACATATGAAAAACTCAACAGCAATGTCTCTTTCCAGAAATCATGACCCCGTTACTCAAGATAATCCACAGACCTTGTTATGAGCAGTTTCATGGAGGAACTATTTTCTTTTGATCGAACTACACCCGCTAGCTGCTAGCTAGTTCCTACATGAGACTGCAAAAGAAAATAGTTCCTACATGAAACTGCTCACAACAAAGTCTGTGCATTATCTTGAGTAACCGGGTCATGATTTCTGGAAAGAGACATTGCTGTTGAGTTTTTCAAATGTATTTTTTTGGGTGCTTCGAGCACTACAAGCCGAGTGCCATCCAGTTCCATTGTATTCAAGAGAAGGCAGACAACTCTGCGGCTGATATCTCCAAAACTCAGGCAACTATCCCAAAAAGATATAGATGGATAAATAGCACTACAGGGTGAGAGGAAAAATATATATATTTTGGATTTTATGGTGAGCTGTCGCTTTAAGCCCATTTGTTGTCGTCATAGTTTTTCGTTGTGCTGAGCGCTCCTTAATGAAGCCAGCTGCACAACCTTTTCCTTTTTTTGCAGCTGGTTAATGATTGACTTGTTGTTGTTCCTCCTTTTCATTATTCTTAGGAGGAAGGATGTCATCATGGCATCATGCATTGAGCCACCTGGTCAGAGATTCTTCTCAAATGACAGCAGCCCCAATCTACAAGAATACACACTCTTATCCTCCCAACCACTTTTCTGTCATTACTGTATGTCAATAAACAGCCATTTGATGAGAAAACTGTTATTTTCAATTCAGATAAAGAACAAAAACTTTTTTTTTTAACATCCTTGTAGTAGAGCATGTACTATGAAATGAAGAGAGATGGCGTTTTGTCTGACAGGCTCCATTAAAATGTCATATTTTGCCCATTTACTTTCCTGTCGAGATGAAGACTTGAACATGACAGAGCCTAACAGAAACGAAGGGAAATTGGAGAGCTTTCATCTCTCGGCTGGTGCATGTAGAGGACAAGAGAATATTACAGCCGGCCACACACATGCAAACTATTACAAACTCAGACTCCAACACTCAGGGCACGATATCTTATGCCCAAGTGCAAGGGCAAACCTATGCTAGTTTCTAGCACTCCAAATCTATTTTTTTCTATTCTTTTAGTTTCCACTCGGTCGCTGAAACACGTCTTTTGACGTACTGACACAGCGGCAATTAAAAGAAAAAGGGAGCTTTTGAGTGCTAGAAACTAGCAGGCTGAAACATTGAAACATGAAGATCTGGACTGGACCACAATGCCACCCACAAGTCAACTCCACGTAGGCGACTCATGTTTTCTAATATTGAATCCATCTGTCCCACACCCTGAAATCCACTGCTATCCATTCCAATCCACTGAGACCTGCTTTGTTCGGCTGAATATTTATTTGTAGATTCTTCTAATTCGTTTAGTGTGATATAAAAACACTGTTATAGATCTCAGAAGAAACATCAAATATCATTTTGAAATCATTTAGTAGCCCAACAAATTGTGCAAAAACTCAAGGGAGGGACTTTATATCCTCCGTGTGTGTGTGTGTGTGTGTGTGTGTGTGTGTGTGTATGTGAGTGTGCGTGCGTGCGTGCGTGCGTGCGTGCGTGCGCGTGCGTGTGCGTGTGCGTGTGCGCGTGTGTGTGTGTGTGTGTGTGTGTGTGTGTGTGTGTGAGCACATGCTTGGGCCCTGACAGTAGCCAGCTAGATGTGACTCAATGGGTATCAGTCTTGCACTGAACAGAAGGCTCTTTTAAACGGTGACTCACCCACTGATTATTCTACAAGAATCTAGATCGGTGTTTCCCAAACTATGGGTTGGGACCCACTTTGGGTCGTGGACCCGTGGGTGTGTGTGTGTGTGTGTGTGTGTGTGTGTGTGTGTGTGTGTGTGTGTGTGTGTGGGGCGGGGGGGGGGGGGGGGGGGGGGGGGGGTCGCCAACTGGTCGTCATGCTTGGAAAAAGGAGCCCCCCTTCGCTCAGGTCCTGGATCCTTATGGGATCATGATTATGTTATGTGTGATTCCATATTCAATGATGTGTTAATCATGTGTTAATCATGTGTTAATCATAATCATGTTCAATGATTATGTTATGTGATTCCATATAGACACTCAACAATTGAGCCAAGATAGCCTGATGCTGTTGGACATACTTCAACACACCAAATACACTAGATCAGTGGTTCTCACATTTTTTCACATGAAGGACCCCTAACCTGACAAAGATTAGACCACGGACCCCCATTTGATAGCATTTTGTCCCACGGTCCCCCATATGATGATAAGATCGATGCTTTTAGATGTTTTATTACAGAAAGTGTATAAAACCCATGACCAAAAATAGTCATTGTGTTACTTATGAATGGGATTATAGCGAAAATGAATTACCCCCCTTTTGGCTGGGGACCCCCTGGAACCCCCTCAAGGACCCCTGGGGGTGCCCGGACCCCCATTTGAGAACCACTGGTCTAGACAGCCATCAGTCCTGTATCTTCTGAATACATGCATTGATCTGCCAAAGCCAAGCCAAATGGAGGCAGGAGTCACAGATTAGAGGAGACAGAGCAGCAGAGTTCAGGTGACTCAATATGTACAAATTAATAAAGTTAAATAAAATAAAATAATGTGTCCCTGGTTTGGCTAAAGATGTTGTTGATGCCATAAAAGTGATGATGCCCATCCCCCAGGGGTGGAAAGAGTACTAACAAATCTACTCAAGTAGAAGTACCGGTACTGTTACTTTGATGCCATTTTACTGAAGTAGAAGTGAAATTACTGGTGTAAAAAATCTACTTGAGTAAAAGTATAAAGTAACTTATTTAAAATGTACTCAGAGTCAAGTTCATCCTCAACTTCAATCAAATCCGACGGAGTTTCAGTTGGATTTACGTCTGCAGAGGTGTTTCCTAATGAACCAGCCTCTTACTCTCTCCGCCGGCGCAGAGAGATGCGTTGTGCCCACAAGCAGAACCAAAAGACACAAACTCTCTTTTCTTCCTCGTGCCCTTAAACCGTTTTATAAATGATTTTATCTTATTTTGCTTATTTAAATTGCCCTTCAGGCTTTATGTTGCTAAATTCATAGCTTTTATCTATGATGATTGATCACCGTCAAGTTTTGATGCATTTCAGGATCACAGTTTAAAAACTGTGTTTTTATACTGTTGTACCCTGCCTAGTAGGCTAGTCACAATTTAATAAATGAAACTCTGGAACTCATCCGTTTGATTAGCCAATAGTTACTTTCCTTGGAACCAATTTGGCAACACTGGCAGTTAGCAAGGCCGGGCCAACAGTTTTTGGTTCAATATTCATAGAAACCTTGGGGAAACTGAATGTATTTCACTCTGTACTCTTGAAGCTATTTAAAATGTAACAATGTACGACTTCAAACAAAATTTACTCACGTAAAAGTAAAATGACTGATGTTAAAAACTGGTCAAAAAGTACAAGTACACAAAAAACTACTCAATTACACTAACTAGCCTCAATGTAATTAGTTACTTTCCACCTCTGCCATCTCCTAAATGGCATCCTTGTGATAAGGAGTGATGTCAGAGCCATGTGGTTATCTGAAATGACCAGCACCCCCTCCAGCTTAGGTAAATATCACTATTCCCTGAAGTCACGCACTAGACTGAAACTGTGTCCTTGTGTATGTTGGACCCCCAGGAAGAGTTCAGTTCGGTTCAGTTTGCCTCTTAGCCCTGTGATGGGCCGTGGGCATTCCCTTCCATGGCGGCCTCCCCCGTCGTCCTTTTCGCGCACACCTCTCAACATCTCATGCTATATTGTCGGGAAGGGGGATAAATGCTGCTACAAATGTAGCCTAAATTCTGACGAGGGAATATACTGGCATGGCCATTTTGAAAGGGGTTTGGACCTCTCGCCTCAAGATATGTGAATGAGAATGGGTTCTATGGGCGCCCACGAGTCTCCCCTTTACAGGCATGACATTATGGAGAGAGAGAAAAAACAAACATGTTTAGTTCTACCTCGGGTAGGGGTCAGCCCTTTGGAGGATTTGGGCCTGATGCCCCCACCAGGGTGGGAATTACACGGAGGCCATGGCCTACGTTGCCCCTCCCTCTGGCCGTGATGCCCTGAGATCTCTAAGGCCACCTTGGCAGTGCCCTGCTCAGGCCCGCTCCAACCCATTACGCAGAGTACGCAGACTGCGTAGGGCATCACGTGACTGAGGGCACCAAAAAAAAAAAAAAAAAAAAAAAAAAAGTTTTTTTTTTTTTTTTTTTTTTTTGGTGCCCTCAGTCAGGCCACTCACTGAACAGCAGGCCAGGCGCCGCCTACTGGTTTACTAGTGGTTTTATTACTTTATTCATGGTGCATCTCATTGTAAAATTGGACTCGGCCCAAATTGGGCTTCAAACGGCCCAAATTGGGCTTCAAGCGGCCCAAATCTGGCTTCAACCGGCCCAAATCTGGCTTCAACTGGCCCAAATCGGGCTTCAGACGGTCCAAATCTGGCTTCAAACAGCCCAAATTGGGCTTCAAACAGCCCAAATTTTTCGCCGCCGCCCTTCGGACGCCGGCACGCACGTCGGCCTGTATCGGCCTGGCCTGCTTGGTATCTAATGCCCGGCCTGAATTATGATCCCAGTCCGCCCCTGCTTGCATGTACAGTTTAACAATCACTTGTTTGCTGACATGTACAGTAATTCTAACAATTGTTGTTTCCCACATGTAATGAAATGTGAGATACACTAGTATCGTTCATAATTAATGATTTTGCAGTCTTTCGTTTGACAGTTATTGAAAGTTTTACGGGGGGGGGGGGGGGGGGGCACCACAGAACAATTACGCTTAGGGCACCCAAATGGCCAGGATCGGCCCTGGCCCTGCTATACCAGCCTGCTATACTGTCAGTTGCTTTAAAAGCATCAGTGGTCTCAGTTTAATGTAGCCAGCTGCTCTATGCAAAGGATGTGTCATTGGCTCATTTTAACACACATTTCAGAGAAATCACTCTTCATGATGTTGTGAGGTTGTTCTGTATATCGACAATGTATTAGCATAAAAAATGAGGGAGAGTTTACCCCCCCCCCCAAATGAGGGAGAGTTTACCCCCCCCCCCCCCCCCGCCCCCACACACACACACACACACACACACACACACACACACACACACACACACACACACACACACACACACACACACACACACACACACACACACACACACACACACACACACACACACACACACACACCTACACACCTTGGCTTGCATCAATGGGTTAAACAAACTTTGCACAGCTGTTTTCGGAGCCAGCTCTTCCAGGAACTGTAGGCGCAAAAACGCAGGTGGTGATACGCACTTTACGCAGCAGCCAATGACGGCTGCAGCAGAGGTGCCTATAAAAACAACCTGTCAAGCACAACAAACAAAGCTCCAGAGTCGACACAGACGGACACACATTGTGACTGACTGAGGACAAATGAAAATGTGGCGAGGAACTCAACTCATGTTTGCGCTGGGCTTGATCTGCTTCGCCGGTGAGTTGTCACACAATTTGGACTTAACGCTACATTTGAGTAGGCTACTCAACTAGGCTACCGCATGCTAAAACTCCGCAGATTAGTATGCATCTTACAGTAGTACTAGTAGCCTGATTAAATAGACCTATCATTTTCAGTGTTGGCAAGAGGATCACCCACCCTGGACGCTGTAGAGGTGAGATCTAATTAATCACACATTTTAAACCTCATTATTAGATCAGATTAGAATATTGTCACTGTAAACCCGTGTGTTTTCTCTCCCAACAGCCCGACTGTGCTCAATATAATTTACCTATTTGTACACGCAATTATGAACCGGTTTGCGGAACCGACGGCAGTGTCTATTCAAATGAGTGCATGCTGTGCCTGTCAAACAGGTAAGCCCAGCTCTGTTGTTGTCATTTTACTGTTGTCCGAGGAGGCTGATATCTGATGTCACCAACTGCTCTGTGTTTCACAGTGAAACCAAAAGCAACGTCTTGATCCAGTACAAAGGCGAATGCTGACCTGAGGAGGACACTCAATATGCTGCAACCGACGTCATATGAAGAGAGTGACTTGTACAGGAAGACAAATATGCATGTTGTTCTCTGTAAAAGCTAAAGAAAGCAGGTGATTGTGATAGGAAAAGCTTTTTTGGCTCACCTTCTTGGCTTTCATTTGAGGGTATAATGAGATTGCATTTGAGTCAGCTAAATGCTTATTATAAAGGAAGCGCCCATTTTAGAGTCAGCTAAATGCTTATTGTAAAAAAAAAAAAAAAAAAAAAGGAAACTCCCATTTTAGACAGAAATGAAATAAATTCTATTTTTATCAGGTTTATATTTTGCATAAATGTTCTTGGAATTGAAATCAGTCCAACTCTTGAAGTCAAAACACTTTCTTTTTTTAATATCACTTATGTGCACCTTTTACATAATTTGTAACTTTCCAAACGTACTTTTCATAATAAAACGCTACTGAACAAACTCTCCATACCGTTGCATCTTTTCACTTCCCAATACACATTTACCTTAACCTTTTCATTGCATTATAAATTCTGTCTCCTGTTGACGTGGTGATTTTTCCACAACTTAGCAATGTCTACATTAAAAATATAGCTAAGATTGTCATCATAGTTAAATACTTGGGACACAAAATATGACAAATGTCTAAGGCACTAGAAGTCAAGACTACAGTCAGCGTGTTCCGCTGAAGCACAGAAATCTTGCACGAGGGTAAGGGCAAAAATATTCACAGCAGACTGGTTTCTGCTCAGTGAATACATGTATGTATGTACAATGTGACATAACGGACATCAAATAGAAAAGATAAACACAACAAAAGCACGTCGATCAAGGCCTCAGCCAAGACACGTGGAGCGCATGTAGGCAGGCCTGCTCAATAAGAGTCTAGTCTCTGGAAGAGACGGTAGGCTATCCCACATAAAACAGTTGGTTGAGTTGTGAGGTTCACGGAAGTCAAGTCTAAACTGAAATCCTAGAGGCACAATTCCGTCCGGGTGGTGGTGGGTCTCTGGTGGTGGTAGATGATCTCTGGTTGCTCCGTGTCCAAACTAGCCTGAGAAGGTGGAGCCAGGCGGGTCCAAAACCACAGCACCTTGATGGGAGGTGAAATATGTGGAAGAAGGTCACGGCCGGTATGTCTTGATGACGTCTTTGATGGGCCTCCGGCATATCGGGCAGCAGGCGTTGATCTGTCTCTTGAGCTTCAGCCCGCACTCGTTGCACAGACACATGTGTCCGCAGGTGTAGATGACCGTGTCCACCTCCTGGTCGAAGCACACGGTGCAGTCTCCGCCTTTCCCAGGAGAGGGCAGCTCTGAGGCGGAGAGCGTGGGAGAGACGGGCGGACTGAGAGGGGAGCTGGGAGCAGTGACTAGAGGAGAGAGGGGGGAGAGAAAACGTGGACAAACATGAGAAGGATCTCCTGACTGGAATGGAGCAGACTTATTTAAGTGCTGTAAGTTGTAGGAACAGTTTCCCACCATTCAGATTCACAGGGATTGATCTGCAGTGATCGCATAAAACCTTTTTATAATGTGAACATGCTGCATCCTTGCTATTTAACAAAACAAATGTGTGTTTCAACACTAGCAAACCATTGAGGATTAGCTGTAACAATGCTGAGATATGTTATGTAAGAAAGGAGATCTGTTGTTTCAACATGGAAAACAAGACACAACACCTTCCCCATGACTCTAGTTTTGCAAAGTGCATTGCAACAGCATTGCCACACCTGAAGCCCTTAAAGGAACACTCTGCCCATTTTCAACCAGCTTTGTATCATTAGAACATCAGTAGTATATCAGAAAACTGTAAACTGTTTTGAAGTCTGTCATTTAATTTGACAGTTATTGAGTGTTAAAGTGTGGACCAGTGACATCACTGGTCCACACTAACTCAAATTAATAACTCATTAACTCAAATCAACTCTCAATAACTGTCAAACTAGATGAATGATGAATTATTTGACAGTTATTGAGAGTTGATTTGAGTTAATGAGTTATTAATTTGAGTTAGTGTGGACCAGTGATGTCACTGGTCCACACTTTAACCCTCAATAACTGTCAAATTAAATGACAGACTTCAAAACAGTTTACAGTTTTCTGATATACTACTGATGTTCTAATGATACAAAGCTGGTTGAAAATGGGCGGAGTGTTCCTTTAAGAGCCTGTCTGTAATGATCTCCTGAGGGTGTTGGTATACACTGGAGCATAGAAAGGCAAAGTGAACGTCACTTCCTGCTTCAGCACTGTACCAGAGATTTTCTTCCGCAATTTATTTTCCCATAGTCATTTCGTTTTACTTGGTCAAACCAAACGGTTCAGCTATATTTAGAATCGGGAGAGACCATAGAACATATTTCGCTCGGACCAAAACTGAAAAAAAACATAGAAAAAATATTTTCTTTATACACGTATTTTTGTTTACGTTTTCGTCCGAGTGAAATGTTATGCGGTCTCTCCTGTTTCTAAATATATCTGAACCGTTTGGTTTGAACAAGTAAAACTATTTTTAATACGCATTTTACGAAATGTCTATGGGAAAATAAATGGCGGATGAAAGTCTCTGGTACAGTGCTGAAGCAGGAAGTGACGTTCCATTTTGGCTCTCTATTAGACAAGCTGGCAACATCTGGTAACCTACCCAGAGACGATTCAGAGGCAGAGGAGGATCTGTTGACACTGAAAGCCAAGTCTGAGTCACTGTCGTCTGGACTGCTGCTCTGAGAACTGCTGGGGGAGGTGGAGGGAGGACTGGACTGCACAGTCCCTGTGTCACAAAGATAAACACACACACACAAATCCTTCATTAATTTACGAACGAAATTAACCACCATTTGCCCTGCACGTGAGATAGTTTAAAACACTGTTGGAGTTGAAGCAGCATTTTCTATTTCACATAGTTCCATGAGTGATTTCATTTTTGTTATAGTTTTTGTTTGAACATAATGCTGTTGCGTCATAAATCATCCGAATGGGCCGGGAGTTGTTGACCCAGAGTTCATGTGGGAGCATTGGGGATTAGGACAGCGAGGTCAAAGTGCAAAACTCCACAGGCACATGAAGATATCAACTGCGTAGCAGCATTCCTTTAGTCTGGGAAAAACATAAATAAATTAGAAGGGTCTGCTGAGACTCAAGACAAGATTGACGATCAGTGAACAATATGACCTTTTTTGGCATTTATCATTCATCCGTTTAGCATTTAGTATTTTACAAGCCAGACAGTCACTTAAGTGACCTCATCATAAACAACACTGCAAAAGATGCACAAACAAAATCATGAGAATAATAACAATTTATGAGCAAACAGAGTTCATGTTCTTTTTTCCCCCTCATTATCACCTCTGCATGCACACATGATTTGTTTTGGTGCATTGATCTCAGTGCCTGAGTGGATGGATCGTACCTAGTATCCTGAGTCTGTTGACGGCCCCGTGGAGGGTGAAAAAGGCCCACAGGACCTGAGAGGAGTCCACGCAGAGCAGCCTGCCGCGCCCCGTGCCGTTCACCCCGTGGTGCACCTCTCCGTTGGGCAGCAGACTGAAGCTGAGCACGTCCCCGGAGCAAGGCGTGGGGAAGCCGCGGTGCACCACCCAGTACTCTTTGCGGTCCAGCAGAACCTCCGGGTCGGCCGGCAGGTCCCCGGCGTGCAGGCTCGCCGGGTCGCAGGACGTCAGGCCGAACAGCAGCGCCCCGAAGTAGGGCAGGCCCAGGTGGCCCACCTCCACGTACACAGTCTCGCCCGCGCGCAGCGGCCGGTCGCTGAACACCAGAGTCCGACTGCTGTCCAGGAAGTGAATGCAGGCGGCCGAGCGGTCGGCGGAGAGGATGACGTCGGAGCCGCGGACGGGGTGAAAGTGCAAGTCGTTGTCCAGAGGGGCGGGAAGGGCCCGGGCCGCCCGGGGGGGGACGCTGAAGACGGCGGGGGCAGACGAGGACGATGTGGAGGAGGAGGAGGTGGACGAGCAGCACGGGATGAGCTGGCTGTAGTTGTTGAGCTGGAGGGTGGCCATCTTGGCGGCGGCGGCCTGGTTGTTCTCCAGCTGGTTGTTGCTGTAGTTGGCCGAGTCGTGGCTACTCTGGGGCAGGTAGGCGCTCAGACGGGCGGCACTTAGGCAGCTGGACGCCACGCTCTCTGCAAACGTGCTCTCTGTGGTGGAGGAGGTGAACAAGCAACTAAGGTGAGGCAACAGCTCCAAGGTAAGCTCCAGGTAATGTCACAGGTAATGTCGCAGGTAATGTATCAGGCATGTTACAGGTAATGTGTCACAGGTAATGTGTCAGACATGTTACAGGTAATGTGTCACAGGTAATGTCACAGGTAATGTATCAGACATGTCACAGGTAATATCACAGGTAATGTGTCTGTCAGGTAATGTCACAGGTAATGTATCAGTCATGTCACAGGTAATGTGTCACAGGTAATGTGTCAGGCATGGAAACAGTTTGGCATGACTCACATGATGTGGATGGGTGGGATATAAAGTATGTAGTGTGAAGCATGCCATGTCTTTTGCAGTGAGGCACAGGCTGTGTTTTCCGACGTCCCCATTCACTGGCCTACTTCATCTCCGGTTTCCACTATCATGTTAGAGCTCTCATCCAAGAGGCCACGTTTCATATAGAATTCACAGCCTGGCTGATATGCCCCATATATTATGGGCTGAGATATAAACAAGTGTGGTGCGAGGAGAGGAGCCCCTCTTGGCTCGCGATACGTTCCCTCATTACTAGAGCAGCACTGGCCCCTCACCAAAGCTCCTGGGATCGGCCGCCTTGACCAAACATGGCCATAGCTGCTGTCAGACTGAAGATAAACACACCCAGAGAGAGACAGAGGGAGGGAGAGAGACACAGAGGGAGAGGGAGGGAGAGAGACACAGATACAGAGGGAGGGAGATAGACACAGAGGGAGAGGGAGGGAGACACAGAGACAGAGGGAGGGAGAGAGACACAGAGGGAGAGAGAGGGAGAGAGACACAGAGACAGAGGGAGGGATATAGACAGAGGGAGAGGGAGGGAGAGAGACACAGAGACAGAGGGAGGGAGAGAGACACAGAGGGGGAGGGAGGGAGAGAGACACAGAGACAGGGGGAGGGAGAGAGACATAGAGACAGAGGGAGTGAGATAGACACAGAGGGAGAGAGAGGGAGAGAGACACAGAGACAGAGGGAGGGATATAGACAGAGGGAGAGGGAGGGAGAGAGACACAGAGACAGAGGGAGGGAGAGAGACACAGAGGGGGAGGGAGGGAGAGAGACACAGAGACAGAGGGAGGGAGAGAGACACAGAGACAGAAGGAGGGAGAGAGACACAGAGACAGAGGGAGGGAGAGAGACACAGAGACAGGGGGAGGGAGAGAGACATAGAGACAGAGGGAGTGAGATAGACACAGAGGGAGAGAGAGGGAGAGAGACACAGAGACAGAGGGAGGGATATAGACAGAGGGAGAGGGAGGGAGAGAGACACAGAGACAGAGGGAGGGAGAGAGACACAGAGGGGGAGGGAGGGAGAGAGACACAGAGACAGGGGGAGGGAGAGAGACACAGAGACAGAGGGAGGGAGAGAGACACAGAGACAGAAGGAGGGAGAGAGACACAGAGACAGAGGGAGGGAGAGAGACACAGAGACAGAGGGAGGGAGAGAGACACAGAGACAGAGGGAGGGAGAGAGAGACAGAGGGAGGGAGAGACACAGAGACAGAGGGAGGGAGAGAGACACAGAGACAGAGGGAGGGAGAGAGACACAGAGGGAGGGAGAGAGACACAGAGACAGAGGGAGAGAGACACAGACAGAGGGAGGGAGAGAGACACAGAGACAGAGGGAGGGAGAGAGACACAGAGACAGAAGGAGGGAGAGAGACACAGAGACAGAGGGAGGGAGAGAGACACAGAGACAGAGGGAGGGAGAGAGACACAGAGACAGAGGGAGGGAGAGAGACACAGAGACAGAGGGAGGGAGAGACACAGAGGGAGGGAGAGAGACACAGAGACGGAGGGAGGGAGAGAGACACAGAGGGAGGGAGAGAGACACAGAGACATAGGGAGAGAGACACAGAGACAGAGGGAGGGAGAGAGAGACAGAGGGAGGGAGAGACACAGAGACAGAGGGAGGGAGAGAGACACAGAGACAGAGGGAGGGAGAGAGACACAGAGGGAGGGAGAGAGACACAGAGACAGAGGGAGGGAGAGAGACACAGAGGGAGGGAGAGAAACACAGAGACAGAGGGAGGGAGAGAGACACAGACACAGAGGGAGGGAGAGAGACACAGAGACAGAGGGAGAGAGAGAGACACAGAGGGAGAGGGAGGGAGAGAGACACAGAGGGAGAGGGAGGGAGAGAGACACAGAGACAGAGGGAGGGAGAGAGACACAGAGGGAGAGGGAGGGAGACACAGAGACAGAGGGAGGGAGAGAGACACAGAGACAGAGGGAGGGAGAGACAGAGGGAGGGAGAGAGACACAGAGACAGAGGGAGGGAGAGAGACACAGAGGGAGAGGGAGGGAGACACAGAGACAGAGGGAGGGAGAGAGACACAGAGACAGAGGGAGGGAGAGACAGAGGGAGGGAGAGAGACACAGAGACAGAAGGAGGGAGAGAGACACAGAGACAGAGGGAGGGAGAGAGACACAGAGACAGAGGGAGGGAGAGACAGAGGGAGGGAGAGAGACACAGACACAGAGGGAGGGAGAGAGACACAGAGACAGAGGGAGAGAGAGAGACACAGAGGGAGAGGGAGGGAGAGAGACACAGAGGGAGAGGGAGGGAGAGAGACACAGAGACAGAGGGAGGGAGAGAGACACAGAGGGAGAGGGAGGGAGACACAGAGACAGAGGGAGGGAGAGAGACACAGAGACAGAGGGAGGGAGAGACAGAGACAGAGGGAGGGAGAGAGACACAGAGACAGAGGGAGGGAGAGAGACACAGAGGGAGGGAGACACAGAGACAGAGGGAGGGAGAGACATAGAGGGATGGAACTGCAGGAAGCGTATGGTGACGGAGCGCGGGAAAACACTGGGAGCGCGTTAAGGAAAGGAGAGGTGAGGAGAGGTGAGGAGGAGTGAGCGGTCCTGGTCCTGGTCCAAGGCGGACTGTTTTAAATCAGTGGCCCAGATCCTGCTTATCTCTCTACATGTTGTCACTCAGTCTGAGAGGGGAGAGGTTTTTTAAACTGCGCTGACTGTGGCACTGGTCCAGTCCATCCCCCACTATACATCTCGCATCCAGCATCCACGCCTATTACTTTAGCCTCCATTCCTCCGGGCCTTCTTGGCTCAGCTGCTTGCTGAGGGACTCTCAGGGAGCTGCTTAACTTAGCCGTGAATGTGTTGACATCATAAAAATAAGTTCCTGAAGCTCCGTGCTTTGTGAAATCCATGTTCAGCAGAACATCTCTACTGTAGCTGACTGTTGTTGAAACCTGTCCCCCCCCCCGCCCCCCGGTTCATAGTGCATTCTAATGTTTTATTGAAGATACTGTATATAAATTATATTATTGTACAAGTTCTTAACAACTGATCGGTTATGAAATGTGTCTCTTTTTAATATCAGTCAGCCAGTGTTTGCTACTCTCTGCTGCATGATGACTAGTTATAGTCAACACTTGTCAAGCAAAAAAACAAAAAAACAATATTTGGATATTACTGTCCGTCTGTTCTGTATGCACAATATCTGAAAGCAAATTAAGATTTTGACAAAACTGAATTTGCGCCATTCTGCCATTTCCAAAGTTTCACTGAGGGGGGCTGCAATACTTGTCCGTACGTCACGTCACGTCACGTCACGTCACGTCACGTCACGTCACGTCACGTCACGTCACGTCACATCACGTCACGTCACGTCACGCCACGTCACGTCACACCACGTCACGTCACGTCACGTCACGCCACGTCACGCCACGTCACGTCACGTCACGTCACGTCACGTCACACCACGTCACGCCATGTCACGCCACGTCATGTCACGCCACATCACGTCACGTCACGTCACGTCACGCCACGTCACGTCACGTCACGTCACGCCACGCCACGCCACGTCACGTCACGTCACGCGTCATATCTCGAACACTGCTGATTTCATTTTCATGAAACATAGTTGAAACGCCACAGCGATAGTTTAATTATCTGTGTGTATTATTAAAATACGAGAGGTAGCATTTTGTACTCATTTCCCCACTAGCACTTTGCATCATTTGTGGGGGATAAGATAAGATAAGCTTTACTGTTTCTTATTGTTCATAGGACGGACGATAGGGTGGTGCAGTGTGTAAGTAAAACAACTGAACCAAACACACACCGAGCAGGGTGACCTCCTGAGTGATGCCGTAGATGTCTATGATGGCCCAGAGTGGACAGCCGATGCTGAGGCCACAGTGGAACAGGATGGGCTCTCCGTCGTTGATGCTGTAGAACACTCTCCCGTGACGATCGTCCCAGAAGGACAGCACATTGTCCTTCAAGGCCAGTCTCTCGGGCAGGGCCTTGGCCCAGTAGCCCGGCCGCGTCACCAGGTCCGGGCAGGCATACTTGGGGATGTCGGCCGAGGCCAACTCACTGGGATCCAGACTGGTGAAGCCAAAACGTAGAGCTCCACTCCAGCCAGTGTGCACGCCGGTCAGACGAAGGCGCACCTATAGGGGTGAATGAGAGGAATATTGTGAAGTCTCTGGTTTTAAAGTAGAGCGAGCGACGAAGATCAAGATGATGATCAACATGAACCGACCTTCTCGTAGAGGCGGACGGGTCTGTGGCTGAAGGTGATGCCGTTACAGAAGCTGTTCTTGCGCGTGGCGCGGCGCAGCTGGCCGTCCAGCCTGATGTTCTTGCCCTTGGCGTGCGGGTGGAAGCGGGGCGACTCCAAGCCGATGCTGACCGGAGGAGCGGACGCTTTCCTCTCCACGCCTGCTGCCCCGTTGTTTGGCAGGGTGTAGTACTGTCTGCTTGCCACCGGGCGGGGTTGCAGAGTTGCATCTGTTGTGGGAGCAGCAGAGAGAGCAGAGGATACAGTTAAGATGACAGTCCAATCAAGGAATCTACCTGATGATCACCAAAATGAGAGGATGATTATCATGACAACAACTGAACAGCAGTTGTGTCTTGTGTGACTCAGGGCAAGGTCGAAATGGCAATACTCGAGAGCGCAGCTGCTGTGAATAGACCAGCTCTCCTGACAGCAGCACACACTAACTCACTGGCAAGTGGTCCACGACAGTTGGTTTGGAGAGGGCAGGGGCCATTTCTGTAAGAAGACCACAGTCTCAGAGGCTTCCTGTCCCACAGTGATACCATAAGCCTTTGCTTTCTGCTACGTGAAATAGCTTCTTTACCCTGTAGGCCACATTCACAGTATAAAAAGGTTTACATCCCGCCACTGTCCCAAATCAGTCCTCTCACCACATCCATATAGGGTTTTTATTATATCATCACAAGAATGAAACAAGGTAGATTTATACAAGACTATATTATCACTTCCTCCCTCCTGAATAAGAAACACGTGGTTGAGGAATAATATTTGTAGCTCAAAGCAGGATAGGAGGAGGGGAAAAAAAACATGACCAAAAATAACCGTCAACAGTGAAAAAGTGGACAACAGGCAGGATAAATAAATCTTCTTCCTCTTATTTATGGTGCTGCACACACACACCCTGTTGGCCTACAGCAGAGAGCCGCCCTGAATAGCCTCTTTCATGCCTCTAGTGGTAAATGAATCACACAGAGCCGAGTCAGGGAAGAAATAGGCAAATAAAAGTCTTCATCTTTGATCACGTTCTTCTCGCAGGACGCCATGTCCTACTCCAGAAACACACGACAGATGGGCGTTATAAACACTGCTGATCCAATCAAATGCAATAAAACGAGACGGCCTTTCGGTGATAAATGAGGTTTACGATCATTTTGGTTTTCATATTAAATTAAGTCATAGATTGCTGTTTATGGTATATATACTCCGTTGACAATCCAAATATTCAAAACAAGAGAGCGGTGCTTTATTGTCTCGCGTGGCCCGCAGAGTGATTCAATTTCTGTTTATGATGGGCTAATTCACTCTGATCTGGGTAAAGACAATAACTCAGTGCAATGTTCCACAGCACATTTCCCAAATTAGACATTATCGCTGATTATATTCTAAACTATGAAGCAGCAGCACAAACATCTGCAACGTCTCAAGTGATGGTGCCCCCATCCTCCTCCTTAAGCAGCGCTCAGTGCTGCGCATGCAGGGAGGGAGGGAGGGAGGGAGGGAGGGAGAGAGGGAGGGAGCTCCACTACTTCTGTGGGAATGTCATGTTTGTGCTTTGGTGCCAGCCAAC
This sequence comes from Poromitra crassiceps, assembly GCF_964638095.1. Taxonomy (NCBI): domain Eukaryota; kingdom Metazoa; phylum Chordata; class Actinopteri; order Beryciformes; family Melamphaidae; genus Poromitra; species Poromitra crassiceps. Next base: position 8,434,396 of record NC_139634.1, read on the forward strand.
ATTTGGTGGAAGCTGGAAAACAGGCTGATGGGCTAGGCTATATGTCTTTTAGGCTCAAGCACCTCGCTGACAGACAGACAGACAGACAGACAGACACACACACACACACACACACACACACACACACACACACACACACACACACCCACACACACACACACACACACACACACACACACACACACACACACACACACACCCACACACAGAGTTTGAAATACAGCAATGGGACTATAGCAGCGAAGGGAGGGGAGGAGACTGATATAGAAACTTGGATGCCATTATTAGATGAAAGGCATAGCACAATAGGTCACGCCGCCAGGGAGAAGCTCACAGCACCGTCAATCTGCAGCTATGGATATAATAACTCTTCACATTTTAGCTCTAATCTTCTTCCTTTGTTTGTGATCATGAGAGGCACAGATGAATGTTAGAAGATAGGGCGAGCTAGCTTGTTAGCGTTAGCGCACAAAACTTGTCATAAAAAAGCCCTCGGATCAAATCGTATCACCCCTGTGTTTGAAGTATGGAACTGCAGTCGTCTCGGTGATATTAGGGACGGCTTTAGCTCAGGAGGTAGAGCGGGTCGGCCAATGATGCAAGGGTTGGCGGTTCGATCCCCGCTCCCTCCCAGCTGCTGTCGTTGTCTCCTTGGGCAAGACACTTAACCCCAAATTGCTCCCGATGGTGTGTAGGCACCCTGCGTGGCAGCCTGCCGCCATTGGTGTATGAATGGGTGAATGTAGACTATCTACTCATTGTAAAGCGCTTTGGATAAAAGCGCTATATAAATGCAGACCATTTACCATTTACCATTTACCATTTGCTAAAGTGGCACTGCAGAACAGCATTTGTGCTATTAATGAAGATGACCACACTGATGAAAAACAGTAAAAAACAAAATCTTGATATTTTTGGTTATAGAGATAAGATGGACTGGGTAAATTCAATTATGGCCTCTGTGTGAATTTAGGGCTGAAAACCCAATCATTTGTATCGGGGGCCATTTCCTGTCCAGGAGAAGGAGAGTGGAGAGATAATAGAGTGAAGTGGAGATGGGAGACAGAGGGTATAAGATACAGAACAGGAAAGGGTAGAGAAGAGAGTGGTCCACTCCAGGCAGCTGATCTGAGATATGTTTAGCATTCAAAAGCCTGGCTTGGAGGCTTTCTCTGTCAAAAAAAACAACACAACAGTCTCGCAGTGCAACCGAGGGCAACCGGTAACAACACACATGTGATTAGATTATTTTTAGAGAGAGAGAGGGTGGTATTGTTGTGCATGGCTGCTGCCTTTTTTCTGTTTCCTGATGAAAGACAGAAATAGCAGAAATACATGTAGCCTGATCATGATGGATAGACTGCACAAGCCACACTGTTTTGCCAAGGAAAGCTTTTTGGCTTGTAAAACTTTGATCGTGCGCATTCAGCCAAATTGTTTTGGGCCATATTCCTTATTATACAATGTTATAATTCTATTATAGCCTATCTAGGCTATAGGCTATGTGCTCAATAGTCATTGGCCAAGATGGAAGTTTAAGCTACATAAAAAAAAAAACACAGTGAAGGATTTCAGGGGATTTCAATGTTTGTTTTGTTATATCTTTGTCATGAATTCTGATTTTCTATTTTTTTTTAGCCAAGAAAATAATTATCACTATGTGGCCACAGACAGTAGATTAGTATTCTGCAAAGGGAAATGACTCCGTAGAAATGAACTATATTTTTCAGACTTCTAATACAAAACGAATAAACACAGATTATGCTATTGATTCCCTGTTGCATTATACAGAGCAAACAATAGGACCCAAGTGGTCCAACACTGCTATAGCAGCCTCTCAGACCAACTGTTCTCTTGGTCCAAACCCACACCAGCTGGCTCTGGTGGCAGAAACCATCTTAATAGCCGAGTGGGTCAGTTGGGGGCGTGTCAGTGTGACAGGCATTACATCAAAAATGATATGGAGATTGATTATCAAGGCATGACAAAGTGCAGTGACACACTAGTGCATGAAGTGATATTGTAGTTCTAGTATTACAGTGGGTTTATGCTGCTGCAGACAATCAGATCACATGCATGATAAAACACCATAGCCGTTTGAATAGCCATAGTAAAAAAAAAAATGTATTTATAATAATTCCTTTTGGAAATAAATGTCAGATTCAAACTCTGCAATCGATGCCATTTTCAAGCAACAAGAAAGCAAGCAATTTGATAAATCGTGTATTTTATAGAGACACTCAAGGGACTCAATTGCATAAATAAGTGAGAAGGAGCCATGCATGCATAGTCTATAATTTCAAATAAGTTTGCAGGACCAGCAGCAGCATTTGTCAACAATCAAATGCAATCAGGGATGTAGTGGAGGTAAAGCCAACTAAAGTCACATACCCGCCCTTTTATTGGTGGAATTGAGTTTACCCTTCTCTTTTGGCTGACAAATCGTTTTGATGTAAACTCATAGCCGACATCTTACTAGCCTAGTGGCATATATCAAGCTGATGTAGCCAAACCGAGAATAGGCTTTTATATATAGTTAAAAAAAAAGGCTTAATGAAAATAAAATGAATTTATATTTTCACTTCAGAAAAACACTTTTACTTTTGTTAATCAATGGCCGTTATTTGCATTACAGGTTAAAATGTCCCAGTACATCACACTGATTACTAGAATGACACAAAACAGTTAATTTCCAAAGAAGCGCGGCTGAATTGAGCGCTGCTTGGACGCGCACACAGCTCTCCCACGAAGGGAATTAAGCGCGTCTCTGCAGCGACTGGAGCCAATAAAACAGCAGGCAATGCTACATACACAGTGATGCACATGTCAAGAAATTAGGACAAGCCGCGTTTATCTGCGGTTTCAAATAGACCCTCGCGTTGTTGGGGGTGTGCAATTTAAGCGCCACGAGTGATCGGCTATATTAATAGGTCTCACCTATTAGAGGTTTAGGTGTTGTGTTCCCCATTATATCCAGCAATTCCTCCTCTCGCCGGTTGACAAGTTAATTCCGGGTGCAGCAGTGTCTGTTTGTCCATCCATTTATCCCGTCTCCCGCGGTGTGGTGATGATGAGTGTATATAAGCTAATACCTAGAAGAACCCTTTCAACCTGAGTACCACCACCAGTGCGTTCAGATCAGATGCCGCTGTCTGTCTCTCCGTGCTGAAGCATGGACGCGCGCCTCTATCTCACCAGCAGCCCCCCAAACCGCTGCGACAGGCAGGCAGCTCCAACTAGCGCACAGCACAGCACAGCACAGCACAGCACAGCACAGACAGCAGCCCCCTCCCTTCTTTAGTAGAGTCTCCCCTCTGCTCTGCACGACGTTAAAGACACAGTCAAAGTAGATCCCTCTCACATGCATCAGCACAGGGCCTCTGAATCACGCCTTTAGCTCAGAGGCTGTGATGTAAACGAGCTATACCAGCAGGTCTAGTAGCCTATATAGACACATCAACACCATGTGTAGGAGGGTGGACTACAGAACCATCCTATGGGGATGAGACAAGAGGCAATCTGATGCATTGTGCATTTTGCATACAGAATGTAGTCATATACATAAATACATACTATTATGTACTCAAACTCTGTAAACCTGTATGACAGGATTTTTCTGCTTTTTAAAATATAGGCTAGATCTCACTTCGCTTCAGCCACAAAATAGTTTGAGATTGACAAGTAACAGACTGCTGATCCTTTTGATTGTGTCAGATTTGCTTTGATCTCTGGGGAATACAGTGCCATGCCATCATCAGGGGAGGCTATAGGCTATCAGTTTCCCCAGAACACTGATTTAATCACATATTCCTATCAGGCGATTTGACCCAACAGATTCTAAAGGACTGTGCACTTTTGAAAAGTGTCCAAGCAGCATTATGAGGAAATCCCCCCCTTTCCCCACCCTATCCTCTGCTGCCCTGCCTCCCACAGCCTTGACTGCTGGGCTCCTCTCAAGCTGTTTCCTGCTTTCTGGACCACATGGGTCTCCAAGGACCCGGGGAGCCTGCAGGCTCTGTTAGGACTACGAGACCCACAGTGATGGGAGTGCCGGGCTGGGCCGGCCCGCCCGGGACCGAGAGCTTTACAAGCAGCAGCCCTGTGTGTCAGACATGCTGGAAGTGGCCAAATGACTAAGAGATGTGTAAAGGCCAAAAAGGGATAATAATAATAATACTGAGAAGAGCGTTAACGTAGTGCGCTGAGTATAGATGTGTACAAAGGAAAGGCTAAAAGCGTAGTTATTCATCCTTGTGTAACGTCTGGATTGGTTGTGTCTATTAACTGGGGGGGGGGGGGGGGGGGGCATTGAATTAACATATGGCAGAACCTGGGGCTGATTGGCTCAGTATGCAGTTTCATTATTCGAACATGATCCATATTGCATTATATGCCATATCGTACTCTCAAACCTTTTCACATCAAGGACCCCTAAACTGACACAAATTAGACCACGGACCCCCATTTGAAAAGGGTTCCATTCTGATCAGATGTTTGCTTTTAGAGGTTTTATTACAGAAAGTGTATGAAACCCATGACCAAAGTAATCATACATTCTGTCATTGTGTGTTATTACATAGGCATGGAGTTATAGTGAAAATAAATCATACGCCTTTTTGCTGGGGACCGCCTGGAAAAGCAATTCTCTTTGATTGCCCTAAGTGCATTTGTAGATTCCTCAACTGCCAATAAAGGCCATATCTGATCCCAACTGCTCCGAGGGGCACAGGTCTCCTGAGAGAGAATGGCGTTTGAGTGAAGGCTAAATATAGCTCCAAGACAAAAGCATTTGTTTCTACCTCCTCGCTGCTGTTTGTTTTAGCAGGATATGGTGGGTCCTAATATGAGCCTTGTGAGAATAGTGTTTGGGGTGAAGCGAAGCAGGAGTGAAATCCCCTCCACCACCCCCACCCACCACCCACCACCCACCCCCACACGCCCACGCCGCCGCTTCAGAAAGACGGAGCGACCGCGGCAAAAAGGGAATGAACACAGGAAGTGACTATGAGGCTCGTGATGGAGTCTCGCAATCAAGCCCTCCGTGTAAACACACGGCCGAGACGCGCTAACAAGTGCTCCTTCCTCTGATGCTCTGATGCTTCACTGCCTCAGCACAGACTATAGGGGGTGTTAATCAAAAACAAACGATTGCTCGGTTGATTTTTATTCCCAAAGGCAAATGAGGTACAGTCATTTAAGACACAGTGAGGTACAGTTATTTAAGACACAGTGAGGTACATTCATTTAAGTAGGGCTGCAAGTAACGATTATTTTCATAATCGATTCATCTGTCGATTTTTTTCTCGATTAATCGATTAGTTGTTTTGGTCTATAAAATGTCAGAAAATGGTGGCAAACGACGATCAGTGTTTTCCCAAAGCCCAGGATGACGCTCTCAAATGTCTTGTTTTGTCCACAACTCAAAGATAATATCAGTTTACTGTCATACAGGAGCAAATAAACCAGAAAATATTCACATTTAAGAAGCTGGAATCAGAGAATTTTGACCTTTTCTCTTAAAATTGTACTCAAAACGATGAATCGATTATCAAAATAGTTGTCGATTAATTTTCGACTAATCGATTCATCAATTAATCGTTGCAGCGCTACATTTTAACACAGAGCAATGAGTACAATGGTACAGTCCTTTAAGACACAGGCAATGAGGTACAGTCATTTAAGACACAGCTGGATATCTGTAGAAACTAGAACTATCAGGAGATGGAGAGAAATGTTAGGAAGTCTCTTGGGTTGGACAGTAGAATTGTCCTGACGTCAATCGACCATACTAGTTGAATTCAGCACGGCCAAATGTAAAATCCAGTACAGTACTGTGTAGAAGATGAAATGTGAGAGGCATGCACTCTTGATACACTCACCAATTTGAGAGTGAAACCCCACTCCTGCACGTTTGACAGTCTGTGGACGGTGGAATGTTAAACAAAAGTCCTCGGTTCAGAATGTGTGTCGTTGCTTTTCGTCATACTCAGACAAAGCCTGCTTTAGCGCTGACCCTTCGACACTGTTGATGCAAATCTGTCAGTGTGATTTGCTCTCGATGCTCTGACCGCACGACAGAAGCAAAACAATGACCTGACACATGAAATGACAAAAGATGAGAAATGAGACCAAACAGAGGGAGATGGCTAGTTGTTGGTTTAGACTAGTGGTTTTCAACTGGTCTGGCCTCACGACCCACATTGTCGCGACCCAAATTTATGATTTTTTTTACAAGGCCTATTATGCTTTCTAAACAAGTTTAAACTGGTGATGCTCATCAAGTTTCAAGAATCTTATAACGGCACCATTTTATTGACAAATAAAAAGGAAGATTAATCTTGAATTACAGGTAGGCCTATATATTCTTTCTTATCTATATAATAAAGTTGACGGCGTCTGTCTGTCTGTCTGTCTGTCTGTGTGTGGGTCTTTTATACACGCCCTCCACACCCTAGGTCGCATTGGGCTGAAAATGCGCATGGAGGTGGGTTATGATCCGGGGGAAGGTCATGGTCAGCTTGTAAAGTCCGAGAAACCATTTGGAAAGTCCTGGAAACCAGCTCGAGACCACCATCATTTTTACGGCCAAGCAAAAGGCACAATCGTATTGCTTTGTGCCTACCTATATAGTCTACAGTTTGCGGTTGTAAAGTTTCACGAGGTTGTGATTATCCTAGAGATCACATAGGTCCTTTTACAGTGAGGTCAAGTTTCGTTATCCAAAGTGAGCAATCAACGTTTTGAAATATTAAAAAAAATATCAGCTTTGGATGCTTTTGGAATTGATTTTTGGAGTTTGCTCTATAATGAAGCGATTAACCAGATTTTGATCAAAATGTATTTGCTGTATGATGGAAAATGAATACAAATAGGGTTCAGGTTAGAAATGGATTGAGTTGTGCCTTAAACTAACACAATTAGGTGAAGGGTATAAGGCTACACTTCTTTTTATTTAATTACACAGACACAAACTAAAATGCGAATTCTCTCTAAAAAAGCAGCACGATTCCTACAGTCCCCCCCCCCCTTTTTAAATATCAAGCATTTCCTTTGTGATGTAGTTATCTCACGAGGAATCAAGTGATTCCCAGGCAGAGGAAGAGGACAGGGATGCCTGGTTTACTCGAGGAAACTTGGCCCACAGCGCTGTGAGCGCTGCCATGTGGTCCAGGCGAGTGACTGCTCCTTGGACGGCAAAAGTGTTACATTTGCACTATTTCGAATGCTCTTTAGAAGATCCAAACGGCTCTGCTGCAGAAACGCTGAGCAGATGGCTGTTCTGGTGAAGTTCTGTGTGTGTGTCTGGTGGTGGTCCCAGCAGCATCAGGGGGGAAGGCTACAGTCCAAACCCCCAGCCACTGATCTAATGGTCGAAGTGAGTCATCCTAAACCCACCTTCAATGTGAACAGAACCACCGCTCATCAAACCAAACACATGAGCCAACGGCAACAACAGCAGCCACATTCATAATATACAACAATGTTTTTCTGGTCACCTTCTTTCTTGTTCAACGACTGTTTACTACGGCAATGAATTTCACATCTGTTTCCGTTCTGGTGCTGCTATCTGTTCATTAGCGCAGATTCTCAACAGGTCGTCGCCCGAGTCAAACACCTGCATGCAAAAACCAGAGCGAAAACTCAGCAAGACATCAACACTGGCCGCGCACCCCCCGTAGCGGGAAACATGTTACCTCACAGATGATGAAAACGTACTCATCTGAAATGCTGAAGTTTGAGGAAAAAGTACTTTTATCAAAGCTAACTGTGCAACGTTTGCCTTTATAATTGGAGCCATTTTCGGTGGGAGCTCTCGCCATGTGCTCTGTGCCCCTCACACAGATTGTTCTCATTTTCCAAAATCCCTCAGATCATGAGACTGAAGGCTGTGGCAACGTCCCGAGCAGACAAAATGTGTGTGTGTGCATGCTCCGTTTCACTTCTGCAATTTTCAGATTTGAGTTGTAAATTGAAAACACCACTGTGTGGAGTGAATCACGGGCGAGTGTGGTGGTAGAGATTGGGTAAATAAAGCACTTACAGCGTCATGCACCGTGCACACAGTAACTCAGTAAACTGGCGTTCGTGGCGTAATGTTTCCTTCATGGTTTCCCTATCAAATCTGCAGCCACTTTTGTTTATATCACCGTATCATTCATCTTTATAAGGTGCTTTTATGAGTTTTTTCGGGTAAAGAATTTGATGAATCAAGTTAATACTAGAAACTATAAATGAATCACTGATGTTCCCCATTCTGTACTGATATAATAGGAAGCTGACTATTAGGGCTAATTCAAGAAATAATACATGGAAATAGTGTGAAATGTCACGATGTCACCCCATCCCACTACTCCCAGTGTTTCCCAGAGAAAAAATTTCAGGCCTGGAGGAATTTCGAAATGTACCCCGACCGCAACGGTGGGGGCCCTCGCTGGCGACGCTAAACTTTTAGCTAACCTGTTCGCATCCACGTTCGCAATAGTCTCTTAAAACAGACTGTCTCATCTACATCTGGCGAATGCAGCTATACACAGTCTGTACGTTACACCCCCAGAACATGCAGAAGGAAGTTGGGAAAAAACCTTCAGACAGGAAAGAAGTTCGACGGAATCCGACCAATCACGACACGTGTGTCCACGAAAAATGCGGCATATTGGATTTTGATTGGACTAATGAGCGGAAGACCCGCCTTTCTGCGATTCTGATTGGACTAATGAGCGGAAAACCCGCCTTTCTACTTCCCATTCCGGTTGGTGCATGATTCTCCCCCACGAAGTACAGACGGTATGGCGGAAGCATTTGAAAATTGCGGAAGCCAACTCGTCTGTTCTAAGAGACTACGTTCGCAATGGCATCCCGAGTATCATCATACTATTATGGGATGCGATGCAAACAGTTGTATTATGGGATGTGCGTTTCCCAGGCAACGACACACGTTGACACGTTTTGGAACAGCGCCGCACGCTGGCACGATGCTCCTAAAAGCAAAATGCTTATTGTTTTGAATGATTTGGCATCTTCTATTACTGTCAACACTGTCAACACCAGTATTGTTGTATTGTAATAATATGCCATAAAGGTTTATTGAAATTTTGGGGAGAGCAGGGAAGAAAATCTAAAAAGAAATCTAAAAAACAACAACAAAAACAAATTTTTGCTGTAGAATGAATTTTACATTACCATTCAGTCAAATACTGTAAATTATCATGAAACAAGACATGCTTTTGAATAAAAGTAATGCTGGACAGAAATACTGAATGCAATTTTTGGAACTTCGCGATTCCTTTTCCATTGAAGCGGTCTAAATCATGGCATTGCATAACATGTCAGCTCCTGACATTAAGTGACCCTTGCTATTTTAACAGAATGTAAGCAGTCAGGTGGTGGTGCTCGGCTTCATCCGACATACAATATATACAAATCCTTACACTTTACTCTGGTGGCGATGCACATTTTAAAGTCAATTAACGGCATTTGAATTGTTAAGTTGTGATTTTTAGACAACAAATTAACGTTGCACTTCTCTACAAGGCTACAAAGAAGAACTCCTTCTTCCGTCTCGGGGTATTGAGGCACATAATTGTGGCATGGCTCCACTAAAATGTTATCGTAGGCCTCTCTGTCAGTGGGAGACGTGCTAAAAATGGCCGTCCGATGCATTTAACCAGATGCACGGACGCTCTTCTTCCTCCATCTGTTCTATTGTCTCAGTGTTCTCGGGGACGAGGAGCGGATGCACCACCGAAGGAGACGCAGGAAATACTCTTGGCTCAGAACAACATGGCCAACTTCTTCAAGCCTTTTTGCACATTGGCTTCAGATGCACACTGCAGCCTAACCTGAACTGGACTGTACTCAAATTAATGGGTTTGATAGTGTCCCAAGTATGCTTTTTTTTCTCCATTTTCTAGAAATTCCCCTTACAAAAGGTCACATGTGAAACCCCATAAATTAATTATGTATCCCCCCCCCCCCCCCCCCCAGTACACAGGGGCGGACTGGCATCATAATTCAGGCCGGGCATTAGATACCAAGCAGGCCAGGCCGGGCCGACGTGGTCCAAACGGTCCAAAAATTTGGACCGTTTGAAGCTCAATTTGGGCCGTTTGAAGCCAGATTTGGGCCGTTTGAAGCCAGATTTGGGTCGTTTAAAGCCAGATTTGGGCCGTTTGAAGCCCGATTTGGGCCGTTTGAAGCCCAATTTGGGCCGTTTGAAGCCCAATTTGGGCCAAGTCCAATTTTACAATGAGATGCACCCACTTTAAACCTGAATAAATTAATAAAACCACTAGTAAACCAGTAGGCGGCACCTGGCCTGCTGTTCAGTGAGTGGCCTGGCCTGGCCTGCAAAAAAAAAAAGCCAAAAAAAAAGCCAAAAAAAAAAAAAAAAAAAAAAAAATTTGCAGGCCAGGCCAGGTCAGGCCACCGGGCATTTGCCCGACGTGCCCGATTATGCAGTCCGCCACTGTTCTGACATCACATGTAACCATTTTCACTACATATTACTACAAATTTAAAATCATGGGTGTATAGTGTTTTGTTTTTGTTTTCTACATCTGCCATTTGCCTGCCATTACTATGATATTTGTTTATTAGCAACAGGTGAAAACTTAATTCACACTCTGAGATGAAAATGTAATTTTCACATGGGAAATCTCACATGTTCACATATAGAAGCAAACATGTATCCAAACAACACCACATGTGAATTCAAAGCATAGCTTTCCACATAATATACAACTTTTTTGCAAGGGGAAAAAAGCGTCTGCCAAATGACGTAATGTAAATGTAATGGATCTTCCTATGAGACTAAATGATCGTCATATTGATTCTAACCCTCATCTCTTCCCTCTATCCCTTCATTTCTTCTTGTCTGTCTTCTACATAGAGCTGTGCTGTTGTCCACTGACGGATCACAGCTGTGAGCGGTGTCCAGTCTCCAGGCAGACAGGAGAGGGACACAGAGGTCTTTGGGGTGTCCGTGTCAAGGGCTTTGTCATCTTTGACGTGACAACGCACAAACAGCTGGTTCACTCGAGTTAGCCTCGCTCCACAAATAGCCATTATGGTCAAGCGCTCCAATTTACTAGCTGCAGATATATCTTAGAATTGTTCTTTGACAAATTATTTAAAAACTCAAAGGTGAGCCTTGCACACACTGTATGAGAGAGAGGGTGTGTGTGTGTGTGTGTGTGTGTGTGTGTGTGTGTGTGTGTGTGTGTGTGTGTGTGTGTGTGTGTGTGTGTGTGTGTGTGTGCGCGGGCGCGTGTGTGCGCATGTGTGTGTGTGTGTGTGTGTGTGTGTGTGCGCGTGCGTGTGTGTGTGTGTTTTATGGGGTAATATTATTAAGAAGGGGTGAACGTTCCCTTATTGTGGCTGAGTTGTACTATGTCTTAATTGTGTCATATTCACATGAAATGAGTGAGGCCCACAGGGAAGAACAGCGGTGAATTCTTGTGGTGTATATTAAATGGGAAACCATACAGTTAAGAAAATCCCAATTAAGCCAGTTAACATCATTAGAATTTATGGCCGCAGTTGAAAAGGAAATCGCTTCCCAAGCATTTTAAGGCTTGTCAGAATTTGCCTTCAGGCTCCCAAATCCTGACCTCGAAATTGCTTCACTCTTAAATATTCCCGGAGAAAAGAATCCGACATCTCATTAGAGCCGGAGTGGTTTGGGGTTTTTTGGCTTTGCAGCTACGACAGCTTTAGCGTTTTTATTCAATTACTTTACGTCGCTCCCCTTTCATGTGTTGATCGTGTAATGCATGCAACCTAATGCAATTTCTCACTACATTTGAGACAGTTTGTTAAAGTTTATGTTCCCGAGAAGTGCGACTGAGTTTTCAGTCTTTACAATGTATATTTTGTGTGCGTCAGTCAGACGTTGTGAGGGTGGAAACGGTTTCAAGAAGGTGACGATATGCCACACCGCAAGTCACACAGAAGCCATAAAGACGCAGTAAACACTCAATCAAGTCGCAGAAACATTTCTTTGCGAATAAAGTATTTCCTCTATAAAACTCATTATTACACACACACACATTACATCATGGATTAAATGTCAAATATCACAAACGGTAAGTAAGAAAGAATCTCAAGTATAAACTATATATAAAGCATTTTATAGAATGGATCTCATTTGGAACATCTTTCCAAATAGATTTTTAACCAACATTCGGATACTTCTTGGGAGTTGCAAGAGCGGAAATGTGTGGCACCAAACCTGTGCCCACGGTGACCACAGGGGGCACAACTTCCCCATCCAAGGCCCTGGGCATTAGGACGCAAAATAGTCTTTGCTATTATTACCCGCTCACTCCGGTCGCTCAATAGGTAAAAAAAGACTTCTACGGCCCCTTTCAGCGACAGGCTTGCACGAGAAAGATGGTTCGAGAAAGATTCCAAACGTTTCCACGAAGGGAAAGAATTCCAAGAACAACAGCCGGGAAGAACAGAGGTCGCACCGGCATGGGCGTTCATCCATCACAAGGCACGACATATTTTCGTAGTCGGAAGGCGGAAGTCCCGGACATTTTGGTGCTTCAGGGGTTAAAGTGAATGGGGTTTTAGAATGAGGATTTCACTTAAATGCGGTCTGTCGTTAACAAAAGTTTATGGGAGTGGTCATTTGTGTTCGGCAGGATAATAATCTTCACAAACGTGAACCACTTTTATGACTTTTGAAACGTTTTCTGAAAACTTTCAAAAGTCCTAAGTGATTAACAGAGCTTATTTTATGCGTTGAAGTGAAATCCCCATTCTAAAACCCCATTCACTTTTCCACTGAAGATCCAACATGCTACTTCATGCTCATTCCTGCAGTGCTCTATTTTGACCACCGGCGCACGCTCGTTTTGTCTCGCAATGTTGAAGGAAAGGGCAAATAGGGATAGTAGAGAAGTATTACCCCACATTACCCCAGGTTTCTCTACATGACCTAACAGAACATTTCCTTCCTAGCTCTCTCTTCCCATGCCTGTGTCTGTTATTGAGAGTCAGAGACGGCAGGACAGGCTGCTGAATCTCGGGGAACCTTTGTGCAACTCTAGTTTTCCTGTGGAATGTTTTGGCACCAGTTGGCCCCCTTGCCTCTCTGGAGGCTGTGAGTGACACACAGGCTGTCCTTACAAGGCTGGTCCACACCAGGTCAAAGGTCACGGAAGTAACTTTGTCGCTCGGTGCCTAATTCATTGGCGTCCGAGTCTCCTTAACTATCAAATGAATCTCACTGAAATAGCGAATCTCGTACGGCATTGGCATCGGCGTACGATCGATGCATCATTTGCTCGTTATTTTGACGACATCCGCCTGATCTCTGTAAGTCTAATCACGCTTTTCACCTCCAGAAACCTGATCACAAAATAAAGGCACGTAAGAGAAAAAACAAGGCTAGGTCAGAACCTAGCATAATATATGGCCAGCGCGATAAAGCGTTCACGAGCATCGGCACTCAAGTTGGACTGGACAAAGCCGGATATAGGGCCCGCTTGCGCTGGCCAAAAAGAACAAATCAATATTTTTAAAAAGCAAAGACGATATAACCAAGACTGAGGCTGTTAGCACACGGTGCTGCTGTCTGGCTCTGCCTTGGGGTTGTGTGTCTCTATGAAGGACATATAATTGACACAGTGAGGGACATAAATCTAAGCTGTGCTTCAGAGCTCTGGGTGCGTGTCACTCATGTCAGCTGTCATCACAGAGATCGGAGTCCAGCAGGCAGCCATGTCTGCTGTCCAGGGCGTAACGTCCTGTTCTTCTGGCATGTCAAGGGCGATTTCAAGGCCTGCAGCCCTCATTGTCTCGTCCCTAATCAAGGTGAACAGCATTGCCTCGCTTCATCCACCATGGCCAACAATTACTTTCTCTCACTTGAAGAGGGGAAGCTAAGCTGGCCTGTAATTAACTGAAGTAATGTCACGCACATTTTCTGTGCTGCTAACCCAGGCCCTATGACGCTGGGAGGACTGCTGCTAGCCCAGGCCCTCTGACGCTGAGAGGGCTGCTGCTAACCCAGGCCCTCTGACGCTGGGAGGGCTGCTGCTAACCCAGGCCCTATGACGCTGGGAGGGCTGCTGCTAACCCAGGCCCTATGACGCTGGGAGGGCTGCTGCTAACCCAGGCCCTCTGACGCTGGGAGGGCTGCTGCTAACCCAGGCCCTATGACGTTGGGAGGGCTGCTGCTAACCCAGGCCCTCTGACGCTGGGAGGGCTGCTGCTAACCCAGGCCCTCTGACGCTGGGAGGGCTGTTGCTAACCCAGGCCCTCTGACGCTGGGAGGGCTGCTGCTAACCCAGGCCCTCTGACGCTGGGAGGGCTGCTGCTAACCCAGGACCTATCACACTGGGAGGGCTGCTGCTAACCCAGGACCTATCACACTGGGAGGGCTGCTGCTAACCCAGGCCCTCTGACGCTGGGAGGGCTGCTGCTAACCCAGGCCCTCTGACGCTGGGAGGGCTGCTGCTAACCCAGGCCCTCTGACGCTGGGAGGGCTGCTGCTAACCCAGGACCTATCACGCTGGGAGGGCTGCTGCTAACCCAGGCCCTCTGACGCTGGGAGGGCTGCTGCTAACCCAGGACCTATCACCCTGGGAGGGCTGCTGCTAACCCAGGACCTATCACGCTGGGAGGGCTGCTGCTAACCCAGGACCTATCACGCTGGGAGGGCTATCAGGCCTTGATTCAGCCCTTGACAGTGCAAAAACGGTGCCACCACCACCCGTCTTCACGCAAAGAGCAATGTCAACAAGCTATTTGGTGTTCTCATTTAGGGCTGCAACGAATGATTATTTTCATCGTTGATTCATTTTTTCCAGATTATTTTCTCGATTAATCGATTCGTTTTTTGGTCTATAAAATGTCAGAAAATGGTGAAAGATGTCGATCAATGTTTCCAAAACGCCAATATGTACATCCTCAAATGTCTTGTTTTGTCCACGACCAAGATATTCACTTTACTGTTAGAGGAGTAACAAAACCAGAAAATATTCACATTTAAGAAGCTCGAATCAGAGAATTTTGACTTTTTTTTCTTTTTTCGTAAAAATGACTCAAACGGATGAATCAATTGTCAAAAAATGGTTGCAGCTCTAGTTCTCATTTACCTTTCACCTTAGCTCTACAACGGTGCCAGTACTGTATCCCCAGTACCTCCCTCTCTCTTCCTTTCCAGCGTCCATGTCCTATGGATGCTGTCCTTTTGCCTTGATGTGTCTTTCTGTCACAAACTATTCCAGAACAACGTAGGGACAAACTGTTGCTGTGCAAAGGGGTGGATCATAAGCTCTCAGACACGCTCCCTGCCTGCCTGCCTGGCTGCTGACTTGGGTGGTGGGTGTGTGTAGGTAATTATACTCCTGGTCTCCAGGGAAACGACTGCCATCCATCGCTGGTTCCCATGGAGGAAGGAGCAGCTGAGGTGCGCTGGCTGGCGTCTCTGCTCCCACGCTGTTCTGGACGGATGCCCTTCACTGAGCATATTGTGGCATGGCCCTTTTCCTGCTACCTGGGGGGGGGATCACTTCAGGATCACTGATCAGCATCCCTCCCTACAGGGGGGTTCTCTATCCTCTCCTCTTCAGATGCCCTCCTCTCACCTCAAGAGGAGCGCCACCTGGCAAGGGAGGCATACGCCAAAGTAGGTGCCATGCTCGCCATTTGCTAAATAAAGCCGCTTGTTAAAATCTTACCGACTGGCCCTCTCATGATTGAAGTGAGGTTTCATACCAAATTTCAATCAGAAGGCCGCCATATTTGCATAACCTGATCAGCCCGTGACGTCAGTCAAGTGTAAGTATGACATCAGTTATGACGTCAGTTCATCCTAGTATATATAGAGAGGGTTCTATGTCACCTCCCTCTCTGGCGGATCATAGCAGCAGCTGGCATCACGACTGTTCATCATCTCCTCTGAAGCTGTCGTTTCGCCCCCAAACCCACCTCCCCAGTCCACCACCAACGAGTCCTGACTCCTTAATAATCCCCCACGGGGGGAAGAATCTCTATCCTAGCCTATTCAGATGCCCTCCTCTCACCTCAAGAGGAGAGCCACCTGACAAGTATTTCTTGTGCCGTCACTCACACTGGCTCTGAGAGGCTGCTACAGCTACTTATTCTGCTTGGTCGCTCGGTCCACAGAAATTCACATATCTGTTGCAAATATTTGTTTCAAAATATTTAAATCCTGCAAGTTCAAATGTACTAAAACAGCAGATGAACAAGGTTGTGCATATTTGTTTTATCTGAACACTGCAGGTCGGATGTAAGTTGGGAGCAAGGCGCGGCAGCGACCCACACAAACACAATCCATCAACTGAGCATGCAAATGCCACCGACTGATGATGTCATACCCACTGATGATGTCATGACCCACAATCGTCAAGTGATATGATACCCACTGATGGGTTGACAGCTTTTATTCTGGAAAATCCTTGCCGGAAGTCAAGTGCTGGTTGAGTCTGTCCTCGCGTTGTTGTGAGGTTTTCCGGGGTGTTTCGTGTGTAGGATTTCCAATAACTTATTTTAGTTTCAGATTGCAGCCATGTCTCTGGCCGCCGTGCATGCAGCGCTGTCGGGCCTGAAAGCATGTCAGGCAGACATTGGGACGGGCATGGACATAGTGACAGATGTGGCTATGGACCTGGCGGAAACTCGGGAGGGAGTGGATCACTCTGCCATCAGTCAGATGGAGGCCATGATGCTGGAGTGTGCCAAACAGGACAGGGAGATCAACCACTTCATTGACACTGTGAAGCAGGTCACAGCAGAGGTCAGCAAGCAGCCTCCAGAGGCCATGTTCGGCCTGGCAGCGGTGGTGAAGGAGCGCTTTGAGGAGAAGATAGCCAGCCTCTCTGACGGCGAGCTGCAGAGACACCAGAAGGTGGTGGCCTTCAAGGAGAGCGTCCAAAACTGTCTCAGCCAAGCCAAGTCAGTGGAGAATGCAGAGGATGCGGACGAGGACGTTGCTGTCACACACAGCCAGATCAACTTCACCTGCCCACTCACACAGGTGGATATGGTGAATCCCATGAAGAATAAGAAGTGCAACCACCACTATGATGAAGCAGCCATCCTGGCCCTCATCAAAGCAAGACACACCAAGAAGAAGAAATGCGGCTGTCCCGTGGTCGGTTGTGGGAACACAGACGTGAGCCAAGCAGACCTGGTGCCCGACCAGATGCTGAGGAGAAAGATACAGAAGAGACAGAACAACAGGACCTAGCACTCCATCTGTCTGCGTATCAAGTCCCTTATACCCATGCACTTTCCTTGTTCAGTATTTGTATATGAAGAGAGGAAACTGTTTTTGTTTGTTGTTTTCAGCAGTGATGAGCTGATGTTTTCGAGTTCAAGTTGTGTAATGTTTACAGTCTTTTTGTTTTCTTTTGTGCGAGAGAGAGAGAGAGAGAGATCCGGCATACTTTGTGTTCAAGTTATGTATCATCATGTTAATACATTATTCAGCCGGAGCCTTTTTGTATACTGCGACTATAAATAAAGAGAAGTTTGTGTAAATTAAAAAAATAAAAAATGATACCCACTGATGAGATGTCATGCCCCACAATCGTTGAGTGATGTCATACCCATGATGTCTTGCCCCACAATCGTCGAGTGGTGGCCAGAGCGATGACGTCATTGTCATCATCGTCGAGTGCCAGTGGTGACTGATGATGACTGATGACATCAGTCCCACTGATGATGTCATGCGCCACAATCGTCGAGTGCCCAGCCTGGTGGCCAGTGGTGACTGATGATGTCATAGTAGACATTGTGACATCAATGATGTCATAAACTGAATGTGGTGTGGCCAGTGGTGACTGACAATGTCATAGCAGACACTGATGGCATACCCACACTGACTGATGTCATACCCACTAATGATGGCATAGACATTTTGACATCATCAGTGACTGAATTGTGATGTCATAAATCACTGACGGTGTCATACCCACTAATGATGTCATAGACATTGTGACATCATCAGTGATGTCATAACTGAATTGTCATGTCATAAATCACTGATGATGTCATACCCACTAATGATGTCACAGACATTGTGACATCATCAGTGATGTCATAGACTGAATTGTGATGTCATCAGTGATGTCAAAAATCCTTCCCTGCTGAGGACGACTCTTGCTCACAGTCCAGCCAATCAAGCCTGAACCTGCGACAACATGGACCAGCTCTAATACCCAGTGGCAATAAGAGTAGTAAATGAACTCATGTGTGGAGGGAGAGCTCCTCATGACATCAGCAGGCTGCAGCTCAATCAGGAAGCCAAGCTCCTTCTGTTTTCCTACCATACAAATCGACTTCTTCTGGCTGTCTCGTATGAAGCTCCAGCAGCCCAACATAAACATGATTATAAAAAGTCTTATATATACAGTATAAAAAGAAAATATTTCTCATAAGAACTGCTGAAATATTGTTTTTCTTTCTGTAGACTGATGACACACTGATTACATTCAGTGTCTCATCATGGAATGCTGGTTTCATCATTCCAAAAGCAGTGTGTTTGCGAAATCAGTCAAGTATTCCGAGGAATGGACGAACTCCACATCCAAAACCCATAGCCGTAACGGAATGAGAATGTTTCATGCGTTATATGTCAGTGTGCTTTTTGTTGCCCGTTTGTGTCATTTAAGGCCATACTGTAGCTGAGGGGTTTTCCAGTATGTGATGGTCAAAAGTAACTGATAAGTGATTTGCTGTCACAAATGAACTGCCCATTGCAATGTGTCAGATTGGACGATATCCCATATCTGGACTCTCCAAAAGCCGGACTGCATACCAGACATCAAAGGCAGCCGTCACGGAGGGGAACCAGCCAATAGGAACTCTGTAAGATTAAGATGAGCTCATGTCCGGGGACACTTTGGAGATGTTACAATGTACAGTATGCAACACAACAGGTAAACAACCACCCGGCAACAGGTAGTAATCACTAGTGTGGAATCAGTCTGCTACCAGTTGCCAACTGCTTTCTCTCCCCGCGTGTCTCCGTCAGGACTGAGATGAAAGACAAAGCTGTGCGTCTCAGTAAACACCACCTTATGTAACTCTGGCGTTTGATTTGAAGGGGAAGGAGGGAAACGACCAGGTCAATTTCACAGACACTCGCGTCACCTCTAACACTCGCACACCGCTGCGTGCTTCCGTCCATCTGTGCCCCTTTTCCCGTTGGCCGGGTCCCTCCTCCGCTTCCTTCGAACCCGAGCTCCATCCACGCCCTTCGTCTTAACCTCTGTGTCCCTTTCTCCCCCGTTCCTTCTCTCTTTAATCCTAATCCTCCCACCTCCCTCCCCGTCCGACCGTCCTCTGGCCCCCCTGGCCTCTCTCTGCTGTCATGACACTGGCCTGTGACACGTGTGGGAAACTTCAGCGGGGCCCCCTGCTTGGGACAGGACACTGATATACTGAGAGTGCTGGGTGACGGAGGCTATTTTAGGAACCTGTAAATATGGGAACTTCCTTTCCTAAAGTGTATCTAATATCCCAGAGGATCCTTTTACATTATTAACAACAAGCGACAGAAGCGACAAGGCTGCACTTCCATTATTGCTTCTATCACAGCTTTTTCTCTGTCTCTCCTCCTCCTCCCTCGCTCTGTGTCGATGTAACACGGCATACGATAAGATAGACCAGAGATTCTCAAATGTTTTTCAGCCAAGGTAATGGAAAAATAGTTGAAATGCCTTGTTGATCCATCAATAATGAGTTGCCCGTTTAAAGTGTATCTTAGGAGGATTTTATTCCACAAGTTTCCATCTGTGCACATCTGAGTCTCCCCGACAGTCAAAACGTTAGGTCAAGAGAGCCCCGAGCTCTCATCTTCACACTTCACTCATATGCAATCAATCAATCATTTACTGTCACAGACCCCTTACAAGATAGAAAATATTAATAATAAAATAATTAATATATAAAATGTGTGATTTTGGGCTAAGTTTAATTGTTTCCACGGTAACGTGCTTGACTTTTAAATTGATAGGTTTGTTAGATTAGAATGTAATCCATTGCTTTTGCAAAAAAAAGAAAAAGGGTTTTATTTTTATTTTCCTGAAAACTTTTCGCGGGCCCCCTGGCAAAGTGCCCACGGACCCCAGGGGGGGTCCCCGGACCCCCATTTGAGAACCACTGAGATAGACTGTGCTGCTTGAGAATAGTGGCAATCTACTTCACCTACGTTACTGTCTTTTAAGCTACTCTATAACTTAAAAAAAGCATGCACCCGCAGGTTACTGGACAGCCAAAGGAGATGCAGCAACACCCAAACAATTGTTCTCGTGTCTCTGTAATGGCATTCTCAGGTGCTTCCCACGTGTTAGGCACAGCTTTTATGGGGGATGTCCGGCCCTCAGTTCTGGGGACGCCCAAACCCTATATGACCTGTTTGGAAGTGGGGGAGACGACACGGAGAGGCTTCAGAGAACGGGACACTTTGGGGCAACTGGAACACCCAGATGGGAGGAAGATGAAGATGAGGATGAGTGGGATCTGGGGTCATCGCCCTGGACAGAGGGCGTTGTCTTTGAGCCTCGGGCAGGCAGGGTTGGATCATGGGATGATCATGACTGGCTGCACTTTGTCCACACTGACTGAATGGAGAACGTGATGGAGAGTGGCTTCACGCAGTGCCATGCATCTCTGAGCTCAACTGAACATAGACTCGCTTATCAGCTTTCGCTGGCTGCATCCGGAATGAGATACTAGCAGACTAAACATAGGCTACTACATGTGCCATACATGTTAGAGTTATATGTTTCATCATGTAGTGTGTATATAGTGTGAGTAGTAAGTAACCCATTCCAAATGTGTCCTCTCTGTTTAACTATAGCGGATTAACTGATATCAGCACAGTATGTTCTTAAAATCTGCAAACATCTGAACAATATTATATTCATGGAATATATTCATACTTTAAATTGAGACCAAATAGTTGGCTTTCCCAACGTTTTTTTTTTTTACAAGAGATCGCTTCGCCCAGATCAACTGCTGACCTACAGGTGCATATGAGCAAAGTCACGCATAGAAGCGGCTGCACCGCTTAAAAGTATCAAAATGAAAAACATATTTAGAGCATCTACTAAGCACCAATATCTGTGATTGGGCCAAATTGCAGGTCTCTGCTATGTACCAACTCATCGGAATTTGCGTCGTGGCAGAAAAACAGGGAAGGGATGGTGATGATGTCACAATGCCCTAAAATGGCCTGCGAAGGCCTCAAAACGTAAAATATCATGGATTTTTTTCTGGAGCATCTAGTAACAACCAATATCTATCCTTGGGCCAAATTTCAGGTCTCTGCGATGTACAAACTCACAGGAAATTGCATCGTGGCAGAAGAACAGGAATAATAATAATAACAAACCAGAGTAAAAACAATAGGGTTTCCAGGCCCTTCGGGGCTTGAACCCCTATTAATCTTCCTTATTATAGTGTTAACCCCTACAATAATATTTAAGACTGGAGAGGGGGGGTAAGAAAGCCTGAACAACTCTTATGGCCTGAAATTTAAATGTGAATGTTAAATTTCTGGCAATACGCCTATTTCAAATTCCCCCCAAATCAGCCATTTTGTGTCTGAAATGCAGGAAGTAACACGATATAAAACTTGCACTGACATGGATTGTACGTTTCCCTGCAGCGGAGGAACAGCAAACTGGACCTTCTTTGTTTTACTTCCTGCATTTTAGACACAAAATGGCTGATTTGGGTGGGACGTGAAATAGGCGAATTGGCTTGACGTTTACAGACAGACTCTCCCATCAGTAAAGATCATTAAGAGGTGATGTGTGTGGGGAAATATTAGAAGGCTTTGCACTCTCAAAAAACACTCCATACTCCTCTCTCTCTCTCTCTCTCTCTCTTTCATGTTCTCTCACACACATGCACACAACACACACACACACACACACACATGCACACGACACACACACATACACACACACACACACACACACACACACACACACGCACACACAAGCAGAGCCCCAGTCTTGAATAATTAAGATGGTGCTGAATGTTTAACCGCCTCATGCCACCCAAGAG
The DNA here is from genome assembly GCF_964638095.1 of Poromitra crassiceps. Classification (NCBI taxonomy): domain Eukaryota; kingdom Metazoa; phylum Chordata; class Actinopteri; order Beryciformes; family Melamphaidae; genus Poromitra; species Poromitra crassiceps. The sequence goes on from NC_139634.1 coordinate 8,456,452, forward strand.
TTTCATCACACGTCAGAGAGAGATGGCCACAATCTTAATCACACACATACACACATGAACACGCACACGCACACACACACACACACATACACACATGAACACGCACACGCACACGGCACGGCACAGCCTGCTTATGTGACTTTCCATGCATACGGATCTTCCTTCATTCCACTACTTTGCATGCGATTGGACTCCTTGGAGATGAACGAGGCCTAGCATGCAGCATAGCCTGGTCTCCAGCACCATATGAATCACTGTTGTCTCATGAAGGATTCATCTGGGCTGGTTAGCAGTTAGCAGGCTATATGCATAGATGCCATCTAAAAACAAAAGATAGAGCATTTCATGAGAATGGATCCTTATGGAGCCGATCAAGTCTGGCCTGAGATTCTACATCCTGCCTGTTGCTGGCCCTTTCTCCCTTCTCATCCACTGTCAATTAAACCTAGCTCTATATCGGTTCTGTATAGTGGGATAATGTAGTCTGTCAAAACACTCGCTCTATATCGGTTCTGTATAGTGGGATAAGGTAGTCAAAACACTCACTCTATATCATCTCAGTATAGTGGGATAATGTAGTCAAAACACTCGCTCTATATCATCTCAGTATAGTGGGATAATGTGGTCAAAACACTCGCTCTATATCATCTCAGTATAGTGGGATAATGTAGTCAAAACACTCGCTCTATATCATCTCAGTACAGTGGGATAATGTAGTCAAAACACTCGCTCTATATCATCTCAGTATAGTGGGATAATGTAGTCAAAACACTCACTCTATATCATCTCTGTATAGTGGGATAAGGTAGTCAAAACACTTGCTCTATATCATCTCAGTATAGTGTGATAATGTAGTCAAAACACTTGCTCTAGTCTATATCATCTCAGTATAGTGTGATAATGTAGTCAAAACACTCGCTCTATATCATCTCTGTATAGTGTGATAAGGTAGTCAAAACACTTGCTCTATATCATCTCTGTATAGTGGGATAAGGTATTCAAAACACTTGCTCTATATCATCTCAGTATAGTGTGATAATGTAGTCAAAACACTTGCTCTAGTCTATATCATCTCTGTATAGTTGGATAATGTAGTCAAAACACTCGCTCTATATCATCTCTGTATAGTGGGATAATGTAGTCAAAACACTCGCTCTATATCATCTCAGTATAGTGTGATAATGTAGTCAAAACACTCGCTCTAGTCTATATCATCTCAGTATAGTGGGATAATGTAGTCAAAACACTCGCTCTATATCATGTCAGTATAGTGGGATAAGGTAGTCTGTCAAAACACTCGCTCTATATCATGTCAGTATAGTGGGATAAGGTAGTCTGTCAAAACACTCGCTCTATATCATCTCAGTATAGTGGGATAATGTAGTCAAAACACTCGCTCTATATCATCTCAGTATAGTGTGATAAGGTAGTCAAAACACTCGCTCTATATCATGTCAGTATAGTGGGATAAGGTAGTCTGTCAAAACACTCGCTCTATATCATGTCAGTATAGTGGGATAAGGCAGTCTGTCAAAACACTCGCTCTATATCATCTCAGTATAGTGGGATAAGGTAGTCTGTCAAAACACTCGCTCTATATCATGTCAGTATAGTGAGATAAGGTAGTCAAAACACTCGCTCTATATCATGTCAGTATAGTGGGATAATGTAGTCAAAACACTCGCTCTATATCATGTCAGTATAGTGGGATAATGTAGTCAAAACACTCGCTCTATATCATCTCAGTATAGTGTGATAAGGTAGTCAAAACACTTGCTCTATATCATCTCAGTATAGTGTGATAATGTAGTCAAAACACTCGCTCTATATCATCTCAGTATAGTGGGATAATGTAGTCAAACACTTGCTCTATATCATCTCAGTATAGTGGGATAATGTAGTCAAAACACTCGCTCTATATCATCTCAGTATAGTGTGATAAGGTAGTCAAAACACTCGCTCTATATCATCTCAGTATAGTGGGATAATGTAGTCAAAACACTCGCTCTATGTCATCTCAGTATAGTGTGATAATGTAGTCAAAACACTCACTCTATATCATCTCAGTATAGTGGGATAATGTAGTCAAAACACTCACTCTATATCATCTCAGTATAGTGGGATAATGTAGTCAAAACACTCGCTCTATATCATCTCAGTATAGTGGGATAATGTAGTCAAAACACTCACTCTATATCATCTCAGTATAGTGGGATAATGTAGTCAAAACACTCACTCTATATCATCTCAGTATAGTGGGATAATGTAGTCAAAACACTCACTCTATATCATCTCAGTATAGTGGGATAATGTAGTCAAAACACTCACTCTATATCATCTCAGTATAGTGGGATAATGTAGTCAAAACACTCGCTCTATATCATCTCAGTATAGTGTGATAAGGTAGTCAAAACACTTGCTCTATATCATCTCAGTATAGTGGGATAATGTAGTCAAAACACTCGCTCTATATCATCTCAGTATAGTGGGATAATGTAGTCAAAACACTCACTCTATATCATCTCAGTATAGTGGGATAATGTAGTCAAAACACTCACTCTATATCATCTCAGTATAGTGGGATAATGTAGTCAAAACACTCGCTCTATATCATCTCAGTATAGTGGGATAATGTAGTCAAAACACTCGCCCTATATCATCTCAGTATAGTGGGATAATGTAGTCAAAACACTCACTCTATATCATCTCAGTATAGTGGGATAATGTAGTCAAAACACTCACTCTATATCATCTCAGTATAGTGGGATAATGTAGTCAAAACACTCACTCTATATCATCTCAGTATAGTGGGATAATGTAGTCAAAACACTCGCTCTATATCATCTCTGTATAGTGTGATAATGTAGTCAAAACACTCACTCTATATCATCTCAGTATAGTGGGATAAGGTAGTCAAAACACTCGCTCTATATCATCTCAGTATAGTGGGATAAGGTAGTCAAAACACTCACTCTATATCATCTCAGTATAGTGGGATAATGTAGTCAAAACACTTGCTCTATATCATCTCAGTATAGTGGGATAAGGTAGTCAAAACACTTGCTCTATATCATCTCAGTATAGTGGGATAATGTAGTCAAAACACTTGCTCTAGTCTATATCATCACAGTATAGTGGGATAATGTAGTCAAAACACTCGCTCTATATCATCTCTGTATAGTGGGATAATGTAGTCAAAACACTCGCTCTAGTCTATATCATCTCTGTATAGTGGGATAATGTAGTCAAAACACTCGCTCTAGACTATATCATCTCAGTATAGTGGGATAATGTAGTCAAAACACTCGCTCTAGTCTATATCATCTCTGTATAGTGGGATAATGTAGTCAACGTGTGCCTGCTGTTGTTGTGAGAAACCTAAGCCCCGCAGCTGAGTAAGTGAGTGTCAAACAACAGTATATACAAAGCACTAAAGGTGCATAACTCCACACTTCAAATATAGACATGGACCTTCGTGGATGTGTTACACAACCACACCTGTTTGCGTGAGTCAACAAGACATTCTCTGCTTTCAATCCCCCACTTCCACTGAGGCCCGGCCTGGAAACCTGTCTTAATAACAGCATGTTCACACAGCCTATGAGTTTACATTTTGGCCAGCAGACATTTAAACAGAAATAACGTTGAGAGTGTTATGCAGCGATGTGCTAAAGAAAGAAAGAAAAAACTTTGTCAAAGATGATGCAAGATGGAGTTTAGCTTGGCTAAAATAATCCAATGAACTCATCCCGGTGGTTGCCAAAGGTGCTTCGGATCCCAGTTTCCAAACTGGTGAGCAGCACCCTTATTGGCCCTCCCCTTATGTTATTGAGATGTACTGTGTATCAAAATTGCATAATGGCGCCACCTAGTGATAAATAATGGTACATGCAAAAATACTGGTTTTGAATCTGTCATTCAATTATCATGCCATACAAAACACATGCCCTTTACACATGTACTGTACAGTATACTAGAGCAGGGGTTTTCAAAGTGGGAGGCAGGCCTCACCAGGGGGCCTCCAAGCAGTTTCAGGGGAGGCTCAGTGAATGGAAGTGAATAAATATTATTACATTAGTTTTTAAAAGGAGAACTCATAGAATAGCCTAAATGTGTGTGATTTGGTTAATGAAATAGTTCAGAGAGATACAGTCGTTTTGGGGAATTTGACGGTTTTTCCCAGTTTCCCAGAGTCATAATAACAGATAAATGCCTCCAGACAGACCTGTTTATGTATTTGGTGCAGTCTGATGTACGTCAAACTGCAATATCAGGATATAGTGGCTGACTTGTTGAGTGTCTATGGGATCAAATAACATAATCATCATCATGATCCCATAGGCCAGAGGTTCTCAAATGTTTTTCAGTCAAGGACTCCTTACAAGATAGAAAATATACCGGGGACCCCCTCATTCTGATCTGTGACTTTTTTCTAAGCTTAATTGTTTCCACGGTAACGTACTTGACTTTTAAATTGATAGGTTTGTTAGATTAGAATGTAATCCATGAACCATTTTAGATTTAAAGCATAAAATATTTCCGTTGAACTATTGACGATTTTGCAAAAAAAACTTTTTTTATTTTATTTTCCTGAAAACTTTTCGCGGACCCCCTTGCAAAGTGCCACGGACCCCTGGGGGTCCCCGGACCCCCATTTGAGAACCACTGCCATAGGCATCCAGGAATTGAGCGAGGCGGGGGCTCCTTTTTCCAAGCTTATCTGGGGGAGGCCCACAGTCTCAGACTTTGAAAACCCCTGGACTAGAGGGATAGAGAAATGTAGCAACGTGATAGGATTGCTGATAAATAGAGTTAGAGATGAGACACCGTGCGATGTGAATTCTCCTATCTTAAATCAGTGTCCTTGAATCCCTGTGATATTAGTTTAGGAATTCAGTAAGAGAAACAAATGATGATGTTTTCGTGAATGAACAAAGCTATCATCACAGCACCGAAATAACACCAGGAAGCAACAACAAGATAGTAGGGGACTTTCCAGAGGTTACAAAACATACTGAAATGGTTTATTTTATTTTCTCCTCTCCTCTCCCAGTCACTTCCCTTTGCACCATTCTCTTTCCCATCACCCCACGGGGGTCTGGGAAAGCTATGACATCACCAGAGGTCCCATGTGAACCTCTCTCACCCACACAGGCCTCTGTCCAATCACAGATGAGTCGAGGGACAGGCATTTCCTGTCTGTCTAAAAATACATATCACCCAGCTTTAATTAAGAGATACTGCATACTGGATGGAAACTGATGCATACTAATTAGATGAGATCGTGGGCCAATCCAATCAAAATCAGGTAGGCTACCATTTGATACTAAGAGCCATGTGAGAAGAAAGAAGAAATCAAAACAAACAGTTCATTTTCTGCACCCCCCCCCCCCCACACACACACACACCACCTCTCTCTCTCTCTCTCTCTCTCTCTCTCTCTCTCTCTCTCTCTCTCAAAGAGAAGGATGTTGGAACAAGTATTATTGTTTAATGGCCCCAGTGTAATATAGGAAATGCACATGACATCATGGTTATATGAATAGCCATGCACTCATATTAGTTCACGGGAAAACATAACATAATAGTGCAATTTGCTAAGATGACTAAACACACACACACACACACACACACACACACACACACACACACACACACCAGACATCAAGCTTTTAGGTGTCTCACCATGTAGCCTATGAATTGCTGAATCAGATAAAATCACATACAGCCTATGATATTCACAATATTCTGATATGCACGTATCCATTTTGGTAGAACTACAATATGTATGGCTATCATTTTGCAGTGATAGGCTAGTAGGTAGCCTAGGCTATTTTCTTGAGGAAAAATGCCAAAAAATTTATTTTTTCGTATGGATCAGTAACAAGGGACAAACCGGATATAGCCTACTAACTGAAATGTGACCAGTTTTTGCAGACAAGAGAAATGATAACATGTCAAGTGTGAAGCAGGTACACAGAAGTCTGACTCACCCTCCCTGCTGCAGGTGCGTTTGTGTCCTTTGTTGGCAAGAGACAACTCATATAAAATTAACGAACTGCACATACTATGTGAAGACTGGTTGTTTCCCATAGTGGATAGCGAAGTTATCAACTGTTTAGCAGTAGCCTAAATATCCCTAACACAGCTGTTGTCTTCTTGTCCTCCTGTCTTCTTTATTGTCTCATTCGTGCTGTGCGTCTCTGTTTTCTGGGGTCGGGTGAGGTTTAGCAACGTTTTTTTTAATACAAAAAGCTCCCGCCTGAATTTTGAAGAGGTGAAAGCACGTGGATGTTGTTATCTCTTAATTTGGCCAATACAATCCAGCCTCAGCAACGGCCTTGGCACGTGAGCACAACGTGTCAGTGGCTTCGGTTGAGTTGAACCGAGTTGAACACAAACAAAGACTATTGAAGGCAAGAGACGAAGTGATTTTCTTTTTCGGCGACAGCGCTGCCGCCATTGTGGCCAGCGCAGAACCATGACAGCCAATCAGAGGTAGTCTCCTTCAGGCCAGAATGGCGGATTTGCGGTGCGCAGATGTTGCAATTAGCCATCCTCGGTACTTATCTTCAATGTATGTTCTTTGGCACAAACACAGACACATGATACTGAATGGGAGGACTGCCACAGCCCACTCCACACTCCACAGTTTAAAATAGAGATAAGAAGGGGTAGACGGTACCAGATCCCTCCCCTTGTGGCTTGGTGAGATTTGGGCGCACTAAATTTGTGAGCATTGAGCAAAATTAGACTTTTATTTGCTCGTAAATGGTGTAGTTGGCCTTACTTCTTTTAACCCGGACCATTTATATTTATATTTAGCTGCTCTACAAAGTCTCTTATCTTGTCGAGCCATTTATTCAGCCAACTGCATAAATAAAGTTTGGATTATAGGTTTTATACATTATTCACTGTGAATGTATAGTTGGTAGTATGGATCACTGGTTCTCAAAGTGGGGTCCGGGGACCCCCAGGGGTCATTGTGGATGTTCCAGGGGGTCCCCAGAAAAAGGGGAATAATTTATTGTCAGTAGTTCCATCCATATGCATACCACAATGGTGGAGTGTATGACTATTTTGCTCATGGGTTTCATACACTTTCTGCAATAAAACATTTAAAAGCATAAATCTAAACTGACTGTATAGCTGCAGTACTCTCCTCTACATCCCTGCTCATTAACACTGCTCAACTCAATTCAATTTAACATAAATCGAATTAACTCTTTTTCCAAAGCTAATTTTCAGTGATGCACAGCAGAATCAGAGCCATATGACAATTATTATGCTGTCAGGCCATTCAGGATAACACTGCATTTATTGGAGCAGAATTAATGTCTATTTGTAGCCTTATTGCAGTTTGGTCAATTCCAATGTCCAGTTTACAAAACAATCATTAACCAGAGCCATTTCGATTTGACAATAAATACGAATGGGTTACAATCGGTCACATTTCCTTCTAAAACGTTGATTGCAGGCCTATATCCCCTATCAGCAGAGTTACTCATTACCTAATACGACTGGTTGAAAGTCAAAAGCTTGAACAGAGACTCACTCTGCTGCAGCCAATCAACCGGCAGTCCACTCAGCTAATTTAATTTCCATTGGACTCCACAGCCTTTATTGACCCTTTCTTTATTTAAATTGGATGGCAGTTGAGAGAGCACTCCCCTTAATCATAAGGTCAGGTTAATCTAACTTCCTCTTATCTCAGTAATGAAAACACGTCTGGTTCCAGTGCCAGGGTTGCAGGACTGGGCGGGAGAGTTTATTGACTTTCATGCTCCTACAATAATAATTTCACAATCTCTTAAATGTCTATATATTGTCAATAATATATTTCCACTATCCCATCCCATTTAATTAAATTCCTCAATCTGATCACATGAGGTCATGAAGTCAGTATGAAAAATATAATTTCCTCAACTGCACTGCTATGATAAACAGCCTATAAACAGCCTATAACTGCTTTCTCAGCTGGAGGAGACAGTAATGGCTGAGTGCAGGCTGCAGATGGCGCTCTCACCCAATGATCATGGAGGTGCATTTGCTTTGCAGTGCAGGGTCTCAGAGCCCATCAGGTTACAGGCAAATCCTCTACAGAGGTGGTCTTTATTAGCTGACCTCTGACCTGTCCATATGCCATATAATATAAACATAACAAGCCATGTCTAAAGCTTTTCCCCTCATTCCACACAAAATCATTTATATTGTTTGTCTGTCTGTCTGTCTGTCTGTCTGTCTGCCTCTCTCTCCCTTCCTCTCTCTAATCTCTCCTTCTCACACACACACACACACACACACACACACACACACACACACACACACACACACACACACACAAGCACAAACACATGTGTGGGCCTGTTGACTTTATGGTTTGCTGCTCGTATATCTTCTCAGGGTGTGACATCACTTGCCCTGAGTGCAGTCAGTATAGACTCGACGAGCGGATGCCTGAGTGCAGTCACAGTATAGACTAGAGGAGTGGATGCCAGACATTCCTTGAATACTCCACACAGGATCTCATTTCTGCCTGTGAACACGAGCCGTTGCCTCCGCTGAGTGGAAAAATACAGCCTTTGTTCAGTGTCAGGGGGCACAAGGCTCTGGACTCGCGGACAAGCATCTTAACAGCTGATGCCTGACCGAAACCTTATTAAAACACTGACATTTTGTATTTTTTGGGGCAGTTATTTTTTAAACTTTTACAAAGAATTGTATTGAGGTTGCCGGAGGTTAAAAGCACACGAGGGGACTATTCTCCTCTTCATGGATGGCACGGTGGCTCAGTGGTTAGCACTGTTCCCTCACAGCAGGAAGGTCCCGGGTTCGAACCCTGGTCCTTTCTGTGTGGAGTTTGCATGTTCTCCAACGTGTTCGTGTGGGTTTTCTCCGGGTGCTCCGGTTTCCTCACACCACCAAAAGACATGTATGTTAGGGTTAAGACTCCTGTCAGTGCCCCTGACCAAGGCACTGGCAACTGCTCCTAGTTCTAGGAAGGTTCCTAGTAGAGGATGGGTCAAATGCAGACAGAGGATGAATTTCCCCATGGGGATAAATAAAGGATAACTTAACTTTTTAACTTTTACCTTTTTAACTTTTACCTTTTTTTTTTAGATCTTGAATTTTACAGACCTGATTGATCTGGATTGGTGCGACAAACACCTTGAAAAGGAGAAATTACAATTCCACCTGCAGCTTCAGAGCCCGACCCGGCTCCGCTTCCCCCCGTGGTTCTGACATTCCAGACGGGTCTGCCTCCTCGCCTGTAGGGGGGAGGGGGAGGGGGAGGGGGGAGGCGGGGGAGGAAAAGGCACTTCTGAGTGAAGCTGTACGTAACGTCCGGACATTCCTGCAGCTATACAGCAGACTATGAGCTTATCACGCCACAGATCTGGGCCGTACCTCAGCTCCTGTCACGCACAACCACAGCTTATCATCTCCATCACCTCTTGTAGGGTTTTTTCGATAGATCTCAGGCCCGAACGGAGAGCGTGGCCCAATAGAGCTCTGCTGGGGCCGGATTCACCAATGTGTTCTTAAGATAGATCTTAAGAAATTACATAAGAGGAAAATTTAGGAAGTTCCTAAAGTGCAATTCCTCAATATTTTCTTAGTAACAGTGTCATTTCTTATGAACTTCTTACATTTTCCTACTTAAGAACTTCTTAAGATAGGGTCTAACTTTAGGCATACTGCCATTGAGGCTAGGAGATGAGGCTATAGGAGGCAACCCAAAGTGTACAAGTACAGTAGGACAACTATAGGGCAAAGATTTACACATCGGCTGGTGTTTGTTGTTGTCCGTCATGTCTGTTGTAAATCAGATAGTCAAGTAGGCCTCTAGCTCATTTTCTTTGCTAGCTTATTGAAGAATTAGAAAATAAGATAGATAGGCAGAGTGACCAAAACACCAAATAAAGATGTACAATAACTGTTAATCTTAATGTTAGGTGTAGGGGAACCTATATGTAGACTTTGAACTAGAACCTACTTGTGTAAAATGTGTTTAAATGTGATATTAGAGGCTTAACTTTTCACTGTAGGAATTTTAAGACAGGAAGTGGAAGGGTGGAAGTGGGCTACTTGCAGGAATGCCTAATCGTCAGCAATCCCATTAGGATGTGGGCTAAAACCAAACAAACAAATAGGGCCTTTCTACTTTTCTAAAATACAAATAAAAAGTGTTTTACTGCGTCTTTATTGCCTGCTGGTGGGTATGATGTGTCTCAAAACAGGGCCTCCACAGAAAATGAGGGCCTCCAGCACTTCAGAGGCAGCCGGCCCTGGAGGTCAGACTGTACTAATAGTTAGATGTGCTGGGCTGGGTAGTGTGGCCAGATTGGTGGGGTTTCTGCTCAATTAGGCTGGTTTGGGTTGCATTGTACGGGGGAAATGTATTTGGTTTGGGTGGTTTCGTGTGCATTTTGGCGGTTTTTGAACAGTCTTGTGGGCTGGAAACCATTAACTGGCAACCAGAGCCAGAGGCCCCAGAGTTTTCTAGACGTGCGTGCGTGTGTGACTGAAGCTCCCAATTTGTAAGCTCTTCTGTGGTTGGTTAAGTTACTTTAAAATGTAGTTGCCTTAATTGTAATCAATAATGTGATCCAAGGGATTACACAGGACCCAGACCCCCCCCCCCCCCCCCAGGGAACGACACGAAACTAAATAAATCGCGTATTGAGACGTGATTACATTCAGATTACGTTGCCATGTTTGAGCACTAAAGGTACAGATAAGAATGATTACGAAGTTCCAGGTTTGCGCACAAACAGATTTTCTTCCGTGGCACATGTCACGATATAGAACAATTGCTTCCACTAATTATTTCTGAAATTCTTCTACTTCTACTTCCCAGAGCTGATATGGAGATGAAGGTTAGCACAGGCCACCTCGGGACGTTACAGAGGCTTCTGGAGACGTCTCCTCACAATCCTCTTATGGAGTCCCTGTCCTGCATGTGAGTATTCTGCCAAGACATCAGTGTGTGGGCTAAAGCTAAGCTGCTCTGTCAGGACTGTGTGTGTGTGTGTGTGTGTGTGTGTGTGTGTGTGTGTGTGTGTGTGTGTGTGTGTGTGTGTGTGTGTGTGTGTGTGTGTGTGTGTGTGTGTGTGTGTGTGTGTGTGTGTGTGTGTGTGTGTGAGAGAGAGAGAGAGAGAGAGAGAGAGAGGGAGGACAGGCTATGTTCACGGTGCACACAGAACACAGTAGAGACAGAGACACACTTTCTACTACACTGTGACAAATATGCAGAAATTAGAGCATCATTCTTCCCCAAAATTATACACAAATACCAAGAATTCGAAACACAATCAGAAAGAGACAAGCTTAAATACCTATTAGGAGAAAAACCAAACTGCTGCATATTGGCAGCTAAATATCTAGCCTCCTGCCATAACCTCAGAGACATCCAGTGAAACACACCAGCTCATTTTATTTTTATTTTTATTTTATTTCATTTTTATTCTTATTCTTATTTTATTTTATTTATTTTATTTTTATTTTCTATTTGACGATTACTGTTTGTTTACCTGTTGAACAACTGTAAAAAAATTAAGTCAGAATGCCCCATTTTTGGGGGAGTTTATATGTACATATATCTTTGACTGTAAATTTTGACTGTTTGTACATTATACATCTTCGACTGTACATTCATTTATTATTAAAATTTCCTTATTGTTGTACTGTTAATATGTATATTTGCTTTGGCAATATAAGCACTGTCTTTTCATGCCAATAAAGCTATTTGAAATTGAAATTGAAATTGAGAGAGAGATACTTAGTCCAGCTGTTAGTGAGGATGAGGTGTGTGTGTAAGAGGTATAATTTGTCAATGGCCGATCTAGGCCAGCACCATGTAATCAGACAGCCACTCACAATCAGCCTTGGCTCAGTGTGGCTTGTATATGAGCTCATATGCATAGAGAGAAGTGGGTGTGTTCCACAAAGACATCAATATATCACTAGAACAACACTATCACCTCCCACTGACTTGATAGAAACGGGACGATGGTGATAACGTGAAAAGTGTTATTTTAGACTCCTCCTGTCAGTGTCTGATGATACATTATACAACCATGGTTCTCTAAGGCATTGAGTCACAGCTCCATTACTTACAGTAGATGGAACAACCACTTCACCACATGTTGAACCTGGCAGATTTTGTTGTGGATAATGTTACCGTTTCAATTTCGTTTACCGTCAAGCTTTGGGGAAATGATAACAAAATACAGGAATAAAAAAAAAAAAAATCAGAATCAGATTTAGTCACCATTGTAGGGGAGGGCAGGGAATGTTGTCATACTTTTTAGTCATATTTCTCAGCAGTGCCTCACACCTGAGATACAATATGGTTCATATTATTATTACTTCTCTTCTCTTCTCTTCTCCTCTCTTCTCTTCTCTAAAAAATTTAAATCCTTACATACATTTTGAACAATTTACTAGAAGCAAAAGTTACCAATACTGATAAAATTCCACTTGACAGCTGGTGACAACTTACACGTCAGGGCATGTTAATGTCACTAAGACATCTGTGCTGTGTTGGGGCACTCAATTCCATTTCCTCTGAAGTACCGCTATATTATACTATAATAACGAGACATAGTGAATGGAAGTGGAAAAAAATATTACATTAGTTATTACATTAGTTATCAAAATGAGAGATGTGTGTGATTTGGTTAAAGAGATTCAGTCGTTTTGTGGAGTCAGAAACTAATAAAATGCCTTCAGACAGACTTTATTTCTTTTTGATGTATTTGGTATATATATAGTCTGAAGTTTGTCAAACAGCAATATTAGGCTGTCTTGGCACAATTGTTGAGTGTATATGGGATACATAACATAATCAGGATCCCATAGGCATCCAGGAATTGAGCGAGGGGGCACTGCTTTTTCCCAAGCTTTGTCTGGGGGGGTGGTTGACATTGTCTGACACCACACACAGATCGTCTCACACACACACACACACACACACACACACACACACACACACACACACCACACACAGATCGTCTCACACACACACGCTTGACATTACGATGCTGACCTGGCAATTGACTGAGGGGGGTTTTTAATCTCCGGAGCACCCTCATCACATCATAAAAGAAGGCTAACGACACACACACCCACACACACACACACACACACACACACACACACACACACACACACACACACACACGCGCGCACACACACACACACACACACACACACACACACACACACACACACACACACACACCACTCTCCGCTCCCCCTCCCTCCTTCTGACAACAGGAAGAAATCTAAAGACACAATGGCAGGGGGGCTGGAGGGCTGGAAGGAGGGCTGGGGTGGGGGTGGGGTGGTGGTTCGCACATATGTCACCAAAATCACAGCTTGTCTGAGGGGGGGGGGGGGGGGGGGGGGGCTGCTGAGGTAATGAATGAACCTTTCATCACAACACCACACTGTCATCGGCCAGGTTTGCTTTCAGTGTTTTGTGTTGTGAGGGTCAATCTTTGTCGTGAAGTTTATTTAATATCACATGCATTTCTGGTGCAGGCTCTGATGACAAAGATCGTTTCATAATGTCTGTGATGGTGAATCTACTCATCATGTCTGTGATGGTGAATCTACTCATCATGTCTGTGATGGTGAATCTACTCATAATGTCTGTGATGGTGAATCTACTCATAATGTCTGTGATGGTGAATCTACTCATCATGTCTGTGATGGTGAATCTACTCATCATGTCTGTGATGGTGAATCTACTCATCATGTCTGTGATGGTGAATCTACTCATAATGTCTGTGATGGTGAATCTACTCATGTCTGTGATGTGAATCTACTCATCATGTCTGTGATGGTGAATCTACTCATCATGTCTGTGATAGTGAATCTACTCATCATGTCTGTGATGGTGAATCTACTCATCATGTCTGTGATGGTGAATCTACTCATAATGTCTGTGATGGTGAATCTACTCATGTCTGTGATAGTGAATCTACTCATCATGTCTGTGATGGTGAATCTACTCATAATGTCTGTGATGGTGAATCTACTCATGTCTGTGATAGTGAATCTACTCATCATGTCTGTGATGGTGAATCTACTCATAATGTCTGTGATAGTGAATCTACTCATAATGTCTGTGATGGTGAATCTACTCATAATGTCTGTGATAGTGAATCTACTCATAATGTCTGTGATAGTGAATCTACTCATAATGTCTGTGATGGTGAATCTACTCATAATGTCTGTGATGGTGAATCTACTCATCATGTCTGTGATGGTGAATCTACTCATAATGTCTGTTGTAGTAAATCTACTCATAATGTCTGTGATAGTGAATCTCCTCATAATGTCTGTGATGGTGAATCTACTCATAATGTCTGTGATGGTGAATCTACTCCCTCCTAAGATCATACGTCTGTTATAGTGAATCTCCTCATAATGTCTGTGATAGTGAATCTACTCCCTCCTAAGATCGTTTCATAATGTCTGTTGTAGTGAATCTACTCATAATGTCTGTTGTAGTGAATCTCCTCATAATGTCTGTTGTAGTGAATCTCCTCATAATGTCTGTGATATAATAGTGAATCTACTCATAATGTCTGTGATAGTGAATCTACTCCCTACTAAGATCGTTTCATAATGTCTGTGATAGTGAATCTACTCATGTCTGTGATGGTGAATCTCCTCATAATGTCTGTGATAGTGAATCTACTCATAATGTCTGTGATATATAGTGAATCTACTCCCTCCTAAACTGTACTGGCAGTTAGGATGGAGGCCTTGGGGGCATCGTTATCACCCGGGGAGGACGTTGTTCTTTCTCACAGCAGCACCACCACAAGGGTCACAGCCAATGTTTTGGCTCATTTGCAAACCCAAACATATTTCTTCCCTCTTTCACGGGCCGCCTGCGCGTCTCCGCCTCTCATTGGCGTGTGAGAGGCAGGGGACACAAGGCCGGCGTTTGACCGGGCGCTTCAATGCTCTTTAGTTTTCCCACTTTTTCCCAAACGCCTTGCAGCTGCTCCTATTGTGGCCGTGGAGGGAGGTGCTCCTTGGCTTGGAGTCTTTTTAGGAGGTGGCCTGCTGTTGGCCTGTCCCTCAGAGGGCTTCAGACAGAGGGAGGGAGCGTGGACCGCACAATGGCAGCCCCTCGTGACATCAGGAGACGTGCGTGGGGCAAAAAAATCCTGATGCATTCTCAGATAGAGGAGCGGATTCCATCACACGAACACAAACATAGCTATGTAGAGACCAGCATGTTCACAAAGCAACATCTGACAAACCAGACGGTCACCCACCCCCCCCCCCACCTTCCCCACCCCTGCTTTTGTACAACTGCAAAGTAATATGTCTTCATATAATAACTTCATATCACTGTCAGGATACTCATGCTTGTGTTAGATTAGAAGACAGTGAGCACCCATGTGTGTGTATGGGTTTATAGTAATATTACTGTATTTAATAATTTGTAATACTGCATTTTGAGACCTTATGAAATCACTTTATATTTGATAGTAACAGGAAACTGGTCTCTTCATGTTGCTAAATCTTTACGCACTGAAGATTACTATATTATGTAATTATGGGGTAACTGTGTTATTTCAATGTATTAATCATTTACTTGGAAGTTATTGGGCATTAGTTCCAGAATTTCCTTCAGGATCAATAAGATATCCATCCATCTATCTATCTATCTCTATGCCCTTTGCTTACAGTAGGTGTTTGAGTGACATGTAAGACAACAGGAAAGATCTCCAACCGAGTACAAAAGCCAAATGGGATTTATTCAGTGGTATCAAAACAACATTTAACAAACATTATGCAAAAATAGATATGATAAAGAAATATATTACTTTAGTTCAATAAATATGTCAGGATGCAGTCGCCGAGGACTACGTGGCCCCGTTTTAGTAGTTTTGGGGTTCTGTCTTCGTCTCAGAGCTGCAATACACAGTACAGAAACATGAGGTATTTATGGTTGGTTTCCCCCAATGTGTCAGTCAGGATCGTCAGGTTTTCATGATTTCTTGAAAGGCAGGCATTTGCATTTGAACTGGCAACCTATTCCACTTCCAAAATTAAAATTAAAACTAAAACGTCCGTTTAGCTAGATCTACAAGAGGGGGGGTACATTCATTGTTCGTCAAATGGAGGAGGACTTCCATGCCTGCGTCTAATGTTTGGCAATAAGATTACATTGTGTTTCCTTGAACCAGCTGAAAGCAACAACTGAAAGGATACATCTACATTCCTGAGACAACTGCAAGTTCTCCTCATTTTGTTACCGTAAAAAAAAAAAAAACATGATTGTGATGATTATCAAAAGCGGTCACCTTCATGACTTCTATTTCTAAGTCATTTGAATCAAGGCTATTCGGATACTTCTAGTGCCCCCTACAGGAATAACCTCAGCTGTATCGTTCAGCCTTTCCCCCCCATGACATCTAGGAGTTGTGTGGTGGGTGACATTCACATTTGTACAGGAGGTTATACATCTCAATACTGCCAGACGGTAGCAATCAAAACTCCACTTGAAATGATGGGGCCAGCCTATAGTTTAGGCCGGCAGAACGCAAAGTAACTGTCCCCCAAGCAATGGCACCCACGTGTCCAGTGATACCAGCATCACCATATAACAGAGTTCGATCGGGGGCCATTTTTTTCGTGCGGTGCTCTGTGCCGAGTCAGTACAAGTCCAGAGGCCATCATGCCCCCCCAGTGATGGTTGCTTCAGCAGCTGGGCGAGGTGGTGATGGGACTGTGCAGGAAGGAGAGCTGGCCGGCCGACGCGTGCACGGGGATGGACACGGGGAAGTTGAACACTGTGCTGCTCTTGCCGATGGCCGGGCTGCCCGCCTCCGACGAGCAGGTGGACGACGCCAGCACCTGCGACTCGAACTGCAGCAGCTGGCCCATGAAGCTGAAGTTGGGCGAGATGATGCTGCGCCGCTGCTTGACGAACTCGAAGGCCTCGTCCAGCTTGACGCGGTTGGTGCGCATGAGGTAGGCCAGGCAGATGGTGGCGGAGCGCGAGATGCCCGCCTGGCAGTGCACGAAGACGCGGCCGCCTTTATTCCTCACCGAGTCTGCAGGGAGGGAGAGAGAGAGAGGAAAGACCAGGTTAGCACAATGTCCACTTCCATGAGGTGGTGACACGTATTAGCATAGAATGTGGTTGAACTGTCATCACAGGACAAACGCAAATGTCCTGGCAACACCTTCAGTTCCTATTCAAATTCAGCTAACGGTCCTATCTCATTAAGACACAGGAAGAGGGCAGTTAATGTGTGAGCCTGTGGGGGCTATTCCCCAAGGAAACAGACTGAATGGACAAAGGGGGGCAGAGGAGAGTCCCCCCGTTGGGGCTATTATTATTGATCTGGGGAGGAGGATGGCCGGCCGTGAGCGTGGAGAAACCGCCTTTTGTTCGGCCAGAACAAAGCCTGCCGTGGAGGGGAGCTATTCAGGCCCAGCCAGCCCCTCAGCAGCAGAGTGGGGCCGCTCAACATGAAAAAGGGGGCACATCTTTTGGTGGGAGGGCCGAGAGGGGCCGATGATGTAACCACCATTGTGGTGGCCGAGCGGGGGGAGCCTGTGCCGTGTGCCGAGCCAGCTGGTTAGTTTTGGAGGGAAACTTTTTAAAATTTAAATCCAAGGAGGAGGGGGGGGTGGGGCGGGGGGTGGGGGGAGGGCAATTGTCATGTTGTTTGCCGTCAACAGGCCCAGCAGTAACAGCTGTGGTCTGTGCTCATGACGTGGTGTGGCAGTAGTAGTAGAGTGAGTATGTAGTAGGGACTCTACGTTTGTTTATTTGATTTGTATAAGTCAGTGGCTGTTTGTTTTATTTGATTTATGTAGCAGTGGATGTGCTCTGCTCACCGATAAACTCGATGGCCACGTTGAACCAGGAGCTGATGTCAGCCTTGTGGTTGTCCTCGACAGGGATGCTCTTGTACAGGAAGGAGTCCTCGAAGTGGTTGGGGCAGTTGGCCGAGACGTTGATGAGAGCGGTGATGCCCAGCATGTCCAGCATGTCTTTCCTGGAGGCGTGGTACGCACTGCCCAGGTAGAGGAAGGGCAGAATCTCCACTGGACCACCCTGGACACAGGGGAAAAAAAAAGGGGAAGGAAACGTCAGTCAAACGTGGACCCAAGTGAGAACATAACATACATTTACCATATCTATCTCAAAGTCTGGCTCATGATCTATATTAATTTATTCCCAAATGCTATACACACCTGGTCATATAGAGGTGTACTGCATGGACTACAGCCTGGGTCTGCGCTTCCAGGGTGGCTGGCGCTCAGGGGCAAGCTGAGTCCTTGGGGAGGGGAGGGTTTGGTGCACATCTCTGGGTACTCGCTGGAAAAGGTGTCAAAACCGCCTGGAAAGAGAAAGAAACGGAGGAGCAGGGTCAGACCACAGTCAGGACAACACAGGAAGGAAGACATCTACGTTTTAAATATACGTTGTCCCCAAAAAAGGTGACAACTGCTCATCAGGCTATTTTGGCTCAGTGTTTTTACTCCCGACAGCAGCTGGTGCGGTGACAGCTGTAATCCACATTTGTTGACCCGTTGTTAGGATACAGTGAACCATTGGGCCAACAACCTCTCATACAGTCTAATAGCCTCATTCAATGTCATAATAATCTTCTTACCTTTGAGAACGAATACGCTGGCCCCGCACGGGTCGCGGCACAGGGCTGTGACAGCGAGCATCAGAGTCCCGTCTTTCTTCCCTTGGCTTAAGTCCAAACTGCGGTCGTCCAGGAACACCACCGACTGGTACTCCCCCGAGAGCAGCCGGCTCCGGGTGTCCTCGTTGGGGACGATGTGCTCCAGCCCCAGGCCCCCCCTGGCCCGCCTGCGCACGATGGTGCTGAAGCGCACGTTGTTCGAGCCCTGGATGTGCGACGAGTTGAAGGCGAAGAAGGAGCGGCAGTCCAGCACCAGGCAGCCTGGGTAGTCGCCCTCCACTAGCAAGGCACGGAGGGACGCGCAGTCGATGCTGGGGACCTCCATTATGACCATAGTAGGACGGCGGGATAAATAGGTTAGCTCCAAATGCATAAAAGCTGCGTCGCTTTGGATGCGGTTTAAAAACAGGGTTGTCTTGTGTTCTCTCTTTTGTTCTGGTTGGTTCCGCGTGTTTAGAGGTTTCCCAAGGTAACGTAAAGCCCACAAAGTCGACAAAATGTTATTGTGGAAAAAGATGGGGAAAAAGGTTACAATAAACAAAACTGGTCCTTTTCCTCTTGTGTATCCGGTTGCTCTTCAATAGATGATTCTACTTTACACTGAGTTGTTCAGAGAGTTGCTGTTCTGCCGCTGAGGCTTTTCAAAATGCTTTATATACGGCGCCTGCCTTGTGCATGAGAAACCGCTGACGTCAAGCGCACCGCCCCTTTCGGCTCCCTGCCAGCAGCGCAGACGTCATCACTGTGCCGTTGAGCCAGGCAGGCCCCGCCCGCCCTGAGTGAGCGGAGAGCTACAGGACAGGGAGGGGGGGGGGGGGGGGGGGCTTTCAGCATGGCTCAGCCAAGATTGATTGATTGATTGATTGGTTGGTTGGTTTATTTGTTTGTATTTGTTTTGTATTTTGTTTGTTCGTTTGTTGTTGGTGTTTTGAATACCAGAAACCATTCACAAAATGATTTATTTACATAAATGAATGAATGAATAAATAAATAAATAAATAAATAAATAAATAAATAAATAAATAAATAAATAAATAAATAAATAAATAAATACATAAATAAATAAATATAAAATATAAAATATAAAATATAAAATATAAAATATAAAATATAAAAATATAAAAATATAAAAATATATTAAAAAAAAAAATATATATATATATATATATATATATATATATATTTTATATATATTTTTTTAATATTTATATATTTATATTTCAGGTATATATATATATATATACGCATGCACGCATGCACACACACACACACACACACAAAATCAAAATTGAGTTGACTGTTCATATTTGAATGACTAGGCTACTTTTGGCTACCTTATACTGTGTTTTGTTTTTGTTCTCTCTCACACACACACACACACACACACACACGCATGCACGCACGCACGCACGCACACACACACACACACACATATATATATATATATATATATATAAAGTAATTTACTCTATTGTCTTATAAAGCTTATCAGGATATCTTATATTATCATTATGTCATCATGCTGATATAACTTACTTTGACATAATTTAAACATTTTCATGTATGTTTTTGCATATAAGTATTTGTATGCCAGTAAATTAGGAATTTGTCAAAATTTCCATGATGTTATTGTTTAATTAGATTTTTATTTTACCTCTTCAACTGAGAGTTGACAAATAACAAGATAATAAGTGGGGGCCATAAAAGTTTATTCTTTGTTTTTATTGGGCAGAGGTACATAGTGTTCAATGCCGCGTAAGCAAAGGCTAACCATAAAAGTTAATCACTGTATAGAAATCTGAAGCCCAGTAAATTTCCACATGCTGGAAACCAAAACACAGGTCTTACAGGAAGACAGCGGCAGATGGAGATCCCTTCTTGACTAAACGTGAATTGTCACCACTCTCCAACTTGATTGAAACAGAACACAGGGTTCCAATTTCCATACGAGTGTACTGTGAAGAGTGTCAACATGCTTTGTGTCACATGGGGAAAGCGTTTTGAGCTGTCAGTCTGTCAGTGTGGTTTGCTGACTCAGAACGAGCACTACTGAGATATCTCATAAGGAGGCATGGGGGAGCATATTGACGAACAAACAGGAGGGTGTGTGTGTGTGTGTGTGTGTGTGTGTGTGTGTGTGTGTGTTGCTTCAAGCCACAAACTGACGCCACGCCACAGTTGTTTGTGAAACAAGACTTCACTACTGTACGCAGGTTCACACAGGCAGTGTTGGCAAATAGCCCTCAAAAATCCTACTCAACTTTCAGCTTAGCAATAACTTTATTCTCACATTATGAAATGAAAAGTCATACATGTCTACTACTACATCTTTCGTGATCAAGTCTATTTCAGTCAAATAAAAGATGGCGCGGCGCTATATTATTTTTGCTCCAAAATTCTAGAAGTTGCTTGATGTTGACATGATATATAGGGCATGACGTCATTCTCACATATTTGCTGCAGCCGGAGTAAAGAGAGGAGAGGAGGAGCGTCTTTCAGGAGAATACACATCCATACTGTCTTGGCCGAGAGACAAGGAGTGTGTTATGTGAGAAAGGAAGAGAGAGAGAGAGAGAGAGAGGTGTGTGTGTGTGTGTGTGGGGGGGGGGGGTCAGGGTGGGGGGAGTCTTGAAGGATAGAAGCAATCGCAGCAGCCTGCCAAAACTCTCTAGCTGGTTTGACCTCACACCCCTGTGAGATGAGTCAACTGCTACAGAGCAGGAATGTTACACGCTTCAGGAAGAGGAGGGTCAAACAAGAGCTCTGAAAACAATCTGTACCCAAACAGTTTGTTCTCACTGTAAATGTGTCTTTCCCGAAGTGATGAAGTGGTGGGTCTTTCCGTACGTGCGTAGATGAAGAAAGGACGGGACACCTGACGAAGAGACGGACAGGGACAGAAGTGGGCCGGTGAAATTAAAGCAGTAGTCTCTATTTCCCTTTGAGTTGGAGATGTTCACTTTTGAGCACACTTGACCCCCATGTGTGTCTGTTGTCCATGTACAAGTGGAGGCCATTGCTTTCTGTAGCAATGTTGTTGCTTTGCCAAAGTCATTTACAAATGTTATTCCAAAAAGTGACGCAAACTACAGTGACACTACCCACATTGTATATTGTATAAATAAAGGTAAATCATATTCAAGAGTAAAGTACAGTATTTGTTTGCTTGTTGACTATTTTAGCAAGGATCAGGGATGAAACTAGTCTTGAGAGGTGACAGTCACCTTTTTGATCTCAAAAGGCCACTTAAGCGGTGAATGATTTCTGAGTAGTTTTGTGTCTGTCTTGGTATCGGTCACTTTTTTTCCACTCTCCACGAGTTTGCATCCTGAAGGATAATCAGCAGAAAGAAAAATGCTTCTTGGAAGGGCTACATTAGCTGGACTATTCGTGAAACCAAGACCAAAAAGCGAATATCCCAAAATGTTGACACGCAATGGTGAAAATGCTCTCACGTGCAGGAATAAGAATACGTTTGATTGCGTCAATGAGATAAATATTGAAATGAAGAGGGAAAATAGAAGTTAATAAAGTCTCTGTGCTGTTTTTGATTCCCATCATTATGGTCCATTATAGCTCACACATAGAAAGGGAAGTGAAAGAGAGGATGACATTGAGGCATTTCCTGTGTTACCCAGTTGTCACTTGCTGCCTCATCCCTGCCTGTTTACTGTCATAGACAACGGCTGTAGCATCACTGGGAAACCACAGGGCCTACCCTGCGGCCTGCGCACGCTCAACAACAAGGCTTCTCCATGTCTACCAGAAAGCTTCTGTTTTCATTCGCACGTGAGCACGGGGAGGAGACCGGAGTGTGCTTGTCTTGCTATGGGGAAAACCTTCGTGAAGGAGTAAACATCTGAGTAGGGCAAACATATCTGTTTTGACCACATTTTCACTATGTGATGTATGCCTCTCTGTTTCTCAGCCAGTGGGTTGTGAGGGGGGGGGGGGGGGGGAGTAGATCTGTTGTTATAGGATCATGGGAATGTTTCGCACTGGGACCTCCAATATGTGTGCATGCATGCATGCGCTAGGTATTGTTGAAGATACAATTGTTATCTCTTAAAATTGTTACCTCACATGAACACACAAGGTCACTCTGTATGTATGGAGGGAGGTCTTCAAAATGAACTCACCTACCTGGACCACGTGGGGTTAAACCAAAGTCATACAGTTCCAACATCAAACACACCCCAAAGGTAAAGTGGTAGCACACACACACAGACATTCAGGATGAAGTATAATCCAAATATCACCAATTTATTTTGTCCATGACAACAAGCATGCTAACGTTTTGGGCTCGTGGCCTTCATGAGCATCAGAGCATCAAACGGACTACGCCCTGAGAATCGGTCACTTTGTCACAGAGTGACGTCACCGATGACATCATTACCCGAGTGACGTCACTGATGACGTTGCAACACACAATTGCTCGAGTGACTGTCATTGCCCGAGTGATGTCGCTGAAGACGTCATTGCTCGAGTGACATCCCTGATTTGAGTTTGAGTGATGTCACCGATGACGCGCAATGACATCATCAACGACTGTCATTACCCGGGTGACATCACTGATGACAGGCAATGACATCATCAGCGACACACGAGTTCTCAAGTGACTGTCATTGCCTGAGTGATGAAGCCATTGCAGACATTGTTCGAGTGACATCGCTATGGGCTCGAGTGACATCCCTGATGATGGGTCCCTCTGCAGACATGATCCTCAAGAACATGAATATTTAATATTTAATTTCAATATTATTTCATCAATATAACACTACAATCACATTATTTTATTAACTAATCATTTCATTGACTAATATTTAGTCAATAAAAATATAATATATATAATATAATATAATATTTAAAAAAAATCTCCTTGCTTCTAGCCTACTCAAAGAAAGCAAAAACTGCATTTTCCCCACCATAAAAGGAAGTTTTCAACGATAAGGCCAATAATGTATCTACAAATTAATTATTCAATATTTTTTGAACGGGAGCAATAAAAAAATATTGGTGGAGTCGGGACACTTCTCGAAAAATGTCGGCATGCCCGGCTTTCGGAGGAAGCAGAATCACGGTCAACAGGAAACGGCTCTCAGCCAATCGGATTTTGCAAAGCGTCCTAAGCTGACGTCAACCCGGTACCGATGAACAACCGGTAGCATTGAAGAGAGATCTGGTACCTGCCGTTGATTCCAGCTTTGTCCACTAAATCCCCCGTCTGTCTGTCTGTCAAACGTGCAGACATCATGACTTTCGATGTTAGGAGGTGAGTATGGGCCGGGGGCTTCGGTTCGTTTTGATAGCGGTGTGGAGGAGGGACGCTCTCGCTGTTTTGCAGTCTGGGCGCATGGATGAATCAACGCTGGGGGAACCATCGGCGACTTAATGCGCAAGTCAAAGTTGCACTAGTAGTGTGTCACAAATCGCATGAATGGGCTACATTGTTGCAGGGGGGGCGTCGGGTGTTGCGTTCAGTCGATACAGTGTTTCCAATATGTTTGTGTAACCCGGAGGCTGCTCTATCTCGCTACAATCTGCGAGTGCAGGTTTCCTCCTAATATTTGCAGAACTTGAAACTGATTTTTAACCTAGCTAGGCCACACAGCAGCAGACACTTGTGTCAACACGGGTTTTTTTGTGCCACAGTTGTATTTAAACATACCTGATAGCCTGGTTTTATCTCCTGTTGGTCATTGATGTGGCAACGCTCTAGTCTAAAATCTCTCTCAAAGCAGTCAGGATTAGGAGCACATCGATACACTTCAGTCAATAAACAGTCCAGAAATTGCTCCAGACTGCAGACAGAAGTGCCAGACCTTTTTGTCTCGACTGATACAGGAGGGACACAACATAATAGCCACACACCTAGGCAGTGACTGAAACTGTCAATAGTGCACACACCCTATTGGGTGGACCGGATATTGGCTAACAGCTAACATTTGCATAGTGGACACGGACAGCTCATAGCATTTGGTTGTGACAGATACCTGCTGACTTTAGGAAGGCCAGAGTAGAAAGGCTATGATGTAGTAGTAGGTGACACTACAGGTTGGTAGCCTGCAGTTATTATCAATGGATAAAAATGAAACTATCTCCAAAACAAACCAAAGAGAAGTGAAACAAATGGTGTAGAAAATGCTATAAGCAAGTTTCTGCTTAATTTAATTAGCTGTAAGCGATCGTTTATTTGGAGCAAAATTGACCCCAAAATCTTGAATTGACCATAAGTGACACTGCATGTGGCCGGTTGTCTTCACTTGTCACAGTGTCAGATCTGTCCCAGAGGCCACATATCTGCTGCAATATGAATACATGTAATTAACAATGCACAGGATCTGATGTAAGGCTCCTTTGTGCTGTTTAGTTTGAGCGGCACGTTGCACGTGTGTTGAAACCTGGCTGGGATGAGGATGAGGAAAGAGGGGTAGGTGAAAGCGGAAATGTCTGGGGTTAGCAAGTGGCCACCTCCCATTCAGATGTTTCATTGACTTGGGGAACTGCACATACTGTACAAGATACTATGTAAAAAGAGAGTTAGTCAAGACTGGCAAATCCAGTGAGAGAGCATGTAACACCATAGGTTTTAAATTATAACTTAAAATTAGACGTCAAAGATATTTTGATCCATATTGCTACCAGTTTCTGTCCAAATGAAATAATATAATAATATACTTTGTGCATATTGTGCTTAGGCTGGAATGAATCTTGTATTCAACATAATTAAATGATAGTGATAATCTAAAAGTATTTCAGAGATGTTCTTGGTGTCTTTTATTAAAGGCCACTGGTGATTCTAGTTTTAGTCTGATTATTATCATTATTGTTGACTCCATCATTGAATGAGTTATAAGCTTAGCTGTCACATGGTATCCAAGCTGAAATGCTTCTCAAATAGCATGTATTTACCTTTACTGAAAACTCAAACAAGTAAAAAAAAAAAAAAACTAAAATTGGTCTGTCTGTTTTTACACACAGAAAGAGTGGCCTCAAATACTGCAAATACGCCATCTCTGTAGTTCTTGTCCTATTCAGATTGTCCTCGGATATTATTTTATAGGCCTGTTTTATACTTTTGGGCCAGAGGAAAACAGATAATTTACTTAAACATATAGATAAATTAAATATTATTCAGCTAAGAATTTTTGTTGCATACAGACATTGTGTAGTGACCGGATATTCAATTATAGGATTTTTTCAAGTCATTCATGATAATAAAAAAACAATTGTCCCAGATACAGCTGAACACTACATCAGAGTATAATACTGTTGTACCCCTGAATACACATACAGTATGATAAATGTGAATGTCTCTGTCAGATTTATATAATGATTTGTTATTTTCTAATCTAGAGGCTTTAGGCTAATTATCATGGTAATAACAGTCAGCTGCAGCAGAATGTAATCCATTTCCTTTCTTAATTTCTCTATGGAACAGCCACGGTGATTTCACATGTTCTTTCAACACTAATGTAATTTCTGCACAGACAGAGAGCAACTTGTTGCAGTCAAGCTAATCTAATTGAGACAGCGCTGCCGTGCTAATGAATGAATGAATGCATGAATGGAAAGGATTAATGTCCCTGAGGTGAACTGTGGCGTCAGATTGTGTCGCGTCTTGTCACCTAGGTGTTGTCTGGCTTACATTGAAGATGCAGCGTCTGCCCTTTTAATGATGATCATTAGATCATGGTGACTGTTAGCATGTCAGTTAGCATGATGGTGACAGCGTCTTGATGATTGTGCTTGATGGACTTGATGTGCTTGATTGTATGTACTCGTGCTTCCATGGTATAGTGACACATGAGGAGAGGTCATTAGCGTCATGCTGACACACTGACAGTGGCACCTGACTGTTCACTGGTTCACAGTTGACACACACACTTCCAGTAGATGACTGGCTGAAACAAGATGACACAGCCTCAATGCTGCTGATGAACTGATGACGAATATATATATATATGTATATGTATATGTATATGTATATGTATATGTATATATATATAGTATTTTTTATAGTATTATTATGTATGTATGTATGTATGTATGTGTATATATATATATATATATATGTATATATGTACCGTATGTGTGTGTGTATATATATATATGTGTGTGTGTGTGTGTGTGTGTGTGTGTGTGTGTATATATATATCTATCTATATATATATAGATATATAGATATATATAGTATTTTTTACAGGGTTGCAACTCTTTTGTAATGATAGATTTCAAGCACCTTGTATATATGTATGTATGTATTCTTGTCAGCATTTAGACCAGCATGGTACACTAACACTCCATTGAAACCAGTGCTATTGAAATTCATTTCATTAGCAGCAGCTAATTTATTGACAGAAATCATTAGCGAACAGCTAACCTCCATCATATGGAGGTAGAGGAGACGGAATCATGTCTGATATTTCATATGCAGTGTCGGTCAAACCCTATATACTGTAAGTCCAGTGCAAGAGCCTATATTTGTAGGGCGTGCCAAGGCTATACACATGATCAGATGTACAGAGCAAATGTGCATTGTTAGTAACATCATTATATTTACTGACTACTTGACTGACTACTTACCAAACCTGTCGCCTATTAGTTCCCGATATGTACGCTGAGAACTTCCCCAGCTGCCTGTAATGAGCGTTAGCAAATACACGAAACGGATCAACTAGTGACGAGTCGCTATATGAGTCATTTGTGTGATAGGGTACACTCAGTCTACCCTGGTCCCTTCCTCTTAAAGCAGTCACATGCTTCTATTTCTTACCGTTAATGGAAAAGAGGACAGTACACGGTGTCCTCACGACAAAACATCTGAGTCCCTCACTGAAGACCAGGAACAGTGGGAGGTGGAGGAGAGAGGGGACACGCTGACTCTGATTCAGGAAATTACAAGCACCCACGATGGAGCGAGATGTGCACTCTCAAGGGTCAATAATTAACATTCATGAATACAAAATGTTCCGAGCCGAGAAAGCTCATTAACTTAAAGCGCCAAAGAGTAGCTGAATTCCTCAGCTTGATGCGCGCCGGTTGTGTAACTGCAAAACAAGCAGAGGGTTGTATGGATGGTGTTTCCTCCATGATACAGATGAGCCTTGGTAGATGTGAGCATTATTTCATATTATACAACAGTTAGTTCCGGCAGGGCAATTTGATTGGACAAGAGGGATCCTACCAGTGCCAATATTTCATGATAATGCACTGGCACTTCACTGTGTGTAGATCACTCCGCTTCACAGCTGCCCTAATCAACAAAATGCTTCACAGCTGTAGAGTAGACAGTAGTAAAGTAGACAGCCTGCAGTTAATTAGGCTGATTAGGCTACATTTTCGGCAAAGCAGAAAGCTGAGGGAACTATTTTTGTTGGCGGAGGAATAAATAGAGAAATCATATATTTTATCAGCTTTTTGTCATTTTTTTAATCAGCTTTGTTTAATAGAACTGTTGTATAAAAGCAATATCACACTCGAGGTCGTGCTGTGATTATCTTCGGCACTCGGCCTGCGGCCTCGTGCCTACGACCGAATCATAGCAGTGCCAATATTAGCCAACAACAGCACTCCCCCTCGTGTGATATTGCTTAAATATCGTTGGTGTCCGGTGAAAACTTGGTATCTCCAATATCTCAGCTTTTCAGGACAGGAACTTAGGAAGAACAGACCCTTGTGCATTTGATTAATCTCCAGGATCATACCATTGCCTCTACTCATAGAGAAGCATTTAATCCTCTTTCAGTTGAACTTAAAATGTGAAAATCAACCAAATTAGATTCCCCATTACCATTTCACTTGGCCAACTTTTCCCCCCTGCTGTCCCGGTCGCTGCTCCACCCTCTGCCGATCTGGGGAGTGCCGAGACTAGCACCACACGCTTCCTCCGACACATGCGCACATTGCCAGCCGCTTCTTTTCACCTGACAGCGGGGAGCTTCACCGGCAGGAGGACGTAGCACGTGGGAGGATCACGCTATTCCCACCAGCTCCACGAACAGGCGCCCCGACCAAGCCGGAGGCAACACAACACGGGGGCGCGAACCTGCGACCCTCGTGTTGCGCTACACTACCCGGACGCCCAACCAAATTGGAGGCTTTTGACATGACAACAGCGATATATTTATCACTGGACGTATACGATGACGTGCTCCACCTGCCTGCCTGTCTGGGTGGGTGGGGTCAGGGTAGCGGGGAGAAGAGGAGGTGAAGGAAGGAGACTGGGCCTCGACACAATGGCGAGACAGCCAGGAAGTTGGTCTGGAGTTTATTCTGATAGAACAGCCCCTCCCTGACACCCCCACCCTTCCCCTCTTACACCACAGGGGTCTGCTGTGCCCACAACATCCTGCCAGGCCGCTCATCAGCACACACTGATCCCAATAGGAACAGGACGTGGGTGGAGCAAGGTGGATGAGTTATGAGATTGCGAAAGAGAGAGAGAGAGAGGAGGAGGAGGAGGAGGAGGGGGGGGGGGGTTTGTTATGAAAAATAGATTGAGTAAGTCTAAGGATCCTGGAGCCATGTGTGTGAGAGAGAGAGATCGAGAGAGAGATCGAGAGAGCGAGAGAGATCGAGTGAAGGGGGAGTGGACTGGAAGCCCTCTCCCTCCTGCTTCCTCCTCCTCCCTGCATGAAGCTCTCTCTCTCCTGCTTCCTCCTCCTCCCTGCATGAAGCTCCCTCTCTCTCCTGCTTCCTCCTCCTCCCTGCATGAAGCTCTCTCTTCTTCTTCCTCCTCCCTGCATGAAGCTCTCTCTCTCTCTCTCCTGCTTCCTCCTCCCTGCATGAAGCTCTCTCTCTCCTGCTTCCTCCTCCTCCCTGCATGAAGCTCTCTCTCTCTCTCTCCTGCTTCCTCCTCCTCCCTGCATGAAGCTCTCTCTCTCTCTCCTGCTTCCTCCTCCTCCCTGCATGAAGCTCTCTCTCTCTCTCCTGCTTCCTCCTCCTCCCTGCATGAAGCTCTCTCTCTCTCCTGCTTCCTCCTCCCTGCATGAAGCTCTCTCTCTCTCTCTCCTGCTTCCTCCTCCCTGCATGAAGCTCTCTCTCTCCTGCTTCCTCCTCCTCCCTGCATGAAGCTCTCTCTCTCTCTCTCCTGCTTCCTCCTCCTCCCTGCATGAAGCTCTCTCTCTCTCTCTCCTGCTTCCTCCTCCCTGCATGAAGCTCTCTCTCTCTCTCCTGCTTCCTCCTCCTCCCTGCATGAAGCTCTCTCTCTCTCTCCTGCTTCCTCCTCCTCCCTGCATGAAGCTCTCTCTCTCTCCTGCTTCCTCCTCCTCCCTGCATGAAGCTCTCTCTCTCTCTCCTGCTTCCTCCTCCTCCCTGCATGAAGCTCTCTCCTGCTTCCTCCTCTTCCCTGCATGAAGCTCTCTCTCTCTCCTGCTTCCTCCTCCCTGCATGAAGCTCTCTCTCTCTCTCCTGCTTCCTCCTCCCTGCATGAAGCTCTCTCTCTCTCCTGCTTCCTCCTCCTCCCTGCATGAAGCTCTCTCTCTCTCTCTCTCTCCTGCTTCCTCCTCCTCCCTGCATGAAGCTCTCTCTCTCTCTCCTGCTTCCTCCTCCTCCCTGCATGAAGCTCTCTCTCTCTCTCTCCTGCTTCCTCCTCCTCCCTGCATGAAGCTCTCTCTCTCCTGCTTCCTCCTCCTCCCTGCATGAAGCTCTCTCTCTCTCTCCTGCTTCCTCCTCCTCCCTGCATGAAGCTCTCTCTCTCTCTCTCCTGCTTCCTCCTCCTCCCTGCATGAAGCTCTCTCTCTCTGTCTCCTGCTTCCTCCTCCTCCCTGCATGAAGCTCTCTCTCTCTCTCTCCTGCTTCCTCCTCCCTGCATGAAGCTCTCTCTCTCTCTCTCCTGCTTCCTCCTCCTCCCTGCATGAAGCTCTCTCTCTCTCTCTCCTGCTTCCTCCTCCTCCCTGCATGAAGCTCTCTCTCTCTGTCTCCTGCTTCCTCCTCCTCCCTGCATGAAGCTCTCTCTCTCTCTCCTGCTTCCTCCTCCTCCCTGCATGAAGCTCTCTCTCTCTCTCTCCTGCTTCCTCCTCCTCCTGGCAGCGCGCTCAGTGGAAGACATGCGAGCAGATGTGAACGTTTTGGAGAGGAGGCGGGGTTTTGGGCACGCCGAGAAGATGGAGTTTGGGTCGAAAACTCTCTCACTGCCCAAAAAGGCCATGGATGCACGCGCGCCTCGGCAAACCTAAATAGTTTCAGCGTTGAGTAGCAGAGGGTTTTTTCCCCTTCTTCTTCTCGGCTCGCCAAAATAGGCAACGGCACACAAGGCGAACGTTGATTGCGTGAGGTGGCAAAGGATCCGCCTCTCGGGTCTGATTCACTGTTTGACTTGGGCGCCGGTTCGTTTTGCCGCGGGCGAAGGAAGAATCCCACAGAAAATGTTGCACTTGAAGGCTGCGATGAGTCTGAAGCTACATTCCTAAACTCTGTCACACTGAATCACACACTGGAAAAAATGAGGAAATTACTGTGTGTGTAGTTGTATAAGTCCACTCGCTGCCAAGAAAACCAAACCATATGATTTCAAATACTTGCCCTAGTTGTGGTTAACGTGTGTGTGTGTGTGTGTGTGTGTGTGTTTTCTGGATTTGTAACACTCGATGTGTATGTTAAAGACCCCCAAAAGTCACGTTTTACAAGTCAGTATAGCAAACATTTTCCCTTTTTAGGGGGCATAAGAAAAACACATTTTTGACTTTAAGGTTTAGCGTTTTTTGTTGGGGATCAGGTCAGGAATTTAAGGTGTAACCGTGTGCAAAGGTTGTGTAAGTGAGTGTGTGTATGTACAGTACGTGTGTGTGTGTGTGTGTGTGTGTGTGTTGCAGCTGGCTGTGGTCTGGGCCTGTATGTCATGGCTGTGGTCCAGAGCTAACATTCCACTGTTCGTCTGTCATATGGCACAGCCTGACGGGTACAGCCTGTGCTACTTTTCTCAGTGTTTATGTTTTCTCCCAGATTCTCTTCCTTTCTTTCTGACTGTTCTTTTTTCTCTCTCTTCTCCTCTGCTCAGACTGGACATCTACAGGAAAGTACCAAAAGACCTCACCCAGCCCACATACACAGGAGCCTTCAGTGAGTCCTCCATGCACATATATCATAAGGTTTTCTTTTCATTAAAATTGAGTTATCCACATATTGTTAAATCTTTGATCTTTATGTGTGTTTATGCTTGCATTGTTTATTCTAATTATTCATATTATTGTTATCATCATCATCATCATATAATAATAATTATTATTATTATTATTATTATTATTATTTTATTAAATTATATCCAACTAATTGCCCCTTGAAACTGAAACTGAGCCATAAAACTATAAAGATAAAGAACTGCACTTTGCCCAGATACATCTGTTCTGTTTATAGTCAACACATGGAAAGGCCAGACTAAGCAGAAGGAACAAACTAAACAGGAAGAGCGCACATGCGTCTACTGCTCACAGATTTCCATGCAAATCATATTTTGACATTATGCGGGCACATCTCGTACAGTACGTTGACTTCTGCATATTTGGCTTTCTACAAAGTGTGCAACTCTATCCCCCTAAAATGTCAAATCAAGGCCTTCAAAGTTTTTGAAAATAGACATACTATAAATAGACATGGGTCATCAAAAGTGCTTGAATGTATATATTTTACCCAAGAATAGAAATTGAAGTTCTTTGGACATTTTCTTGACTTAACGTGTAACACACAGCACAGTTGAGAAGTGTTCACACATTCAAGCCTCTCTCTGTTTTCAATTGTCTGTGTGCTTCTGTAAAGTAGTTCTCATCGTAACAATCTCAGTGTTGTAACAGTAATTAACCTTGATCCATGTCTCAAACTATGGTCCATGTCTCAAACTATGGTCCATGTCTCAAACTATGGTCCATGTCTCAAACTATGGTCCATGTCTCAAACTATGGTCCATGTCTCAAACTGTGGTCCATGCCCCCGTGAATTTGAGGGAATCTGGGCCCGGGAAAGTCCTTCAAAAGTCCTTGAATCTGATGTTTAAGAAGGTGTGGGAACCCTGTAGCACCACCAGGTACCACTGACGGAGGTGGATTCTTTGCGGAACAGTGGAGAAGGGGGAGTAGCTGGCAGCTGTAATTCAAGTACCTGCGTGTCCCAGTGTAGAGGTATATCCCAAGGGAGGGTGTGGGGGCGGGCCGGGATGGGATACGACTGGGAAGTACCTGTTTGATCACTGCTACTATGGTAAGAATGTTAATGATCACGTTCTGTCTTCATGGCCACAGGCCACAGAGAGACCTCATCATCGAGATGTGAATGCTTTTCCTGTGAGATCATGTGTTTTCCTGTTTGTCATCACTAAGTCACTGTGTGTGTGATTGATCGCAGTGATTATTCACCGCTTGATAGGATGCAAACAATGCGATGATGAAGTTTTGCCTTTGCTCAATCAATTGCTAGTATTGGTCATTCATCGGCCGACCCTCTTAACAAAATTGATCATCGACTGGGCGCGGGGGGTGGGGGCGCTGTCGTTGAATAATCAGATTGAACAGATTGAAACTCCTCCCCCCCGCCCGTTGACAAAGAACAGTGATTTTCTTTTTTCTTTTTTCTAATGAGTAATCCATAGATTCCACAACAGAGGAAATGGATGGGAGTTCTTCCTGTACTCGGTCGACACCCTTCCTGCCTCGATCGACTTGAACCCGCTGCCTGGAGGCGAGGGGCATGGGGTTGATGGAGGTATTAGGTGGCAGTGATTGTTTGGCCCGCAGCAGGGGAACTCGTCTAGTTCAGACCGAGGCAGCCACAACACAAACAACACTCGGGCCTATTCACAAAAGGCCAAATATTTGACCCCTCGGCTTTTGTTATTCTCTGAGAGCCGCATTCCTACCGACCTCAATTTTGACCGTATATTTACTCGGGACAGTTACTGTGCTGGTTTTGTCACGGTGGTTGTTGGTTTTCTCTTGTCATTCTTTGCCTCGACAGAACGAAAGCCTTGTTTGATGTTGTTTTTCCGTCATGATATATCTGTTGTGAAACCGTTCTGTCCCCCGATAGAAAGTTCTCACGCGCTTCTGTTGTGTCTGGAAAACTGTGCCTTAGACGCTGCAACAACGGCCCATTTCATAAAAGAAACCACTATGCTAGTGTCTGATGTCACTTTTTGTTGTGAAAAGCCTTTTCACCGTGTCATTGTGTCGCAATCAGTGTGTCACAATCTCTTTCTTTGTCATGATCAGAGCAGCACACAGTGAATCAGCTTCATAACACACGGGACACTAAACCGACACTAACGAGCAGGCAGTGGAAACGTGCTGTGCTGTTGAACTTTGAGAAGGATGAGTTGGGGTTATGACCCAGCCATGTGATGGTTTGTAAATGATTTTTTTGGATTGTCATTTTTTCCGTTGTGGAGCTGCTGAAGCACCAGATCAGTAACCATTACTCCTCTCTGTAGTAGTAATCCATTACTCCTCTCTGTAGTAGTAATCCATTACTCCTCTCTGTAGTAGTAATCCCTTTTCCCGTAACGTGGCCTTTGAGGCCTGGGAAGAATTACGTGTCCTTTGATGAACCTGAATTGGTGGCCTATGTGTCATGGCGACACTCCCTATTGTTTGTGCCCTGAGTTAAACATTACCTTCTGCGAAGCCTCGGGTCGGCCATGACGCCTTGCCAACCGCAAGGGTCATGTGACTGCGGGATCCTCGGAGACTGTTGCCACGTAAACAAGCCCTCACCTGCTGAGCGAGAGCCCTCTGACTCAGGCAGCAGCCACCACACCGGATAGAGCACAGATACAGATCAGTTACCACTAAATTTATCTTAGTAAACACATGACAGCGTTTTATATACCATCCCCCTGTGGCTGATTATTTTGACATATTACCAACGAGATCAAATGAAACGGGACAGACCAGCAATTTCTCCTTATAAGCACACTACCTTTTTTGGGGCTCAAATTCAACAAGAATGCTTATTATTATTATTGTAATATTATATATTATTAATTTAATCTAATTTGGTTTCTGGCTAACTTTGAGTGCAGAGAAGCTCCTCCGTAGAGGTTGTGTTTGGTCCAGGAGGTGATTGTTGTGTTTGGTCTAACAGGTGATGGTTGTGTTTGGTCTAGGAGGTGATCGTTGTGTTTGGTCTCGGAGGTGATCGTTGTGTTTGGTCTAGCAGGTGATCGTTGTGTTTGGTCTCGGAGGTGATCGTTGTGTTTGGTCTAGCAGGTGATCGTTGTGTTTGGTCTAGGAGGTGATTGTTATGTTTGGTCTAGGAGGTGATCGTTGTGTTTGGTCTAGGAGGTGATCGTTGTGTTTGGTCTAGCAGGTGATCGTTGTGTTTGGTCTAGCAGGTGATCGTTGTGTTTGGTCTGGGAGGTGATCGTTGTGTTTGGTCTGGGAGGTGATCGTTGTGTTTGGTCTGGGAGGTGATCGTTGTGTTTGGTCTAGCAGGTGATCATTGTGTTTGGTCTCGGAGGTGATCGTTGTGTTTGGTCTGGGAGGTGATCCTTGTGTTTGGTCTGGGAGGTGATCGTTGTGTTTGGTCTGGGAGGTGATCGTTGTGTTTGGTCTAGCAGGTGATCATTGTGTTTGGTCTCGGAGGTGATCGTTGTGTTTGGTCTGGGAGGTGATCCTTGTGTTTGGTCTGGGAGGTGATCGTTGTGTTTGGTCTGGGAGGTGATCGTTCTGTTTGGTCTGGGAGGTGATCGTTGTGTTTGGTCTCGGAGGTGATCGTTGTGTTTGGTCTGGGAGGTGATCGTTGTGTTTGGTCTGGGAGGTGATCGTTGTGTTTGGTCTGGGAGGTGATCGTTGTGTTTGGTCTGGGAGGTGATCGTTGTGTTTGGTCTGGGAGGTGATCGTTCTGTTTGGTCTAGGAGGTGATCGTTGTGTTTGGTCTGGGAGGTGATCGTTGTGTTTGGTCTGGGAGGTGATCGTTGTGTTTGGTCTCGGAGGTGATCGTTGTGTTTGGTCTGGGAGGTGATCCTTGTGTTTGGTCTGGGAGGTGATTGTTGTGTTTGGTCTGGGAGGTGATCCTTGTGTTTGGTCTGGGAGGTGATCGTGGTGTTTGGTCTGGGAGGTGATCGTTGTGTTTGGTCTGGGAGGTGATCGTTGCGTTTGGTCTAGGTGGTGATTGTCAGTGTGTGAGTTTTGTCTCAGGACATCTTCTAAAATGACCTGTTTGTAGGATTTCTGCAGCATGAGCTCAGAGATGTCGTAATGGCCGCCTGCTGCGTTGGCATTGAAGATGTAAGGAGTGAAGGAGGGGCCGGCTCTTGAAACAGCTCTGTAATGGCTGCCTCAACACTGCTAGTAAAACAGAGCTATTTAGAGAGCGTTTTTTTACGACTCCGCTCTGATCTCATTAATGTCAATAGCTTAGGTCAGTCATTCCTAAATGGTTTTGGCCTACGTCTCGAAACGCTGCTGTAATTTGAGATACTTTCGGAAAAACGTCAAACATAAAACCACCATTTGTGGTCTCGATTGAAACGAGGAAGGCTCTCTAACTCCCGTCCTCTCCTCCTCCTCTCTTCCTCTAACTCCCGTTCCTCTCCTCCTCTCTCCCTCCACAGTCTCCATCGTCGCCTGCGTCTTCATGCTGTTCCTGTTCCTGTCTGAGCTGACGGGATTCATAGCCACTGAGATGTAGGTATCTCTCACACACCACTCGACCTCCCAGCGACCCGTTTGTCTCGCGACGTCCCTGCGGCCCAAAAACGCAGAAACCAAAACCTCCGAGAGAGGACACGGCTCCTCCCGTGTCGTCACGCGGCACGCGGCACTATGAAACGTGCGAGACTTAATGGTGAATGTCAATACCCTCATTATGATGTCTTCTGTTGGCTCAGTGTCGTAACCAGCGAATGGACTCAATCTTCTCACAGGAAATTGGCTCTGTGTGCGTCAGCTCTACTCGGCGCTGTGCAAGAGGGGGATGACTCCACTCGGGGAGGGAGTGACAGGAAGGAAATTACATTGACAAAGATACACCAGTGCGCTTCTTTTTTGGGCAGTTTTGGTACAAGACTGACGAACCCGCAGCTGTTCAGTTTGCTGTGTAAATGACGCACGACGGACATAATAATAACTACCGATATAATTATCGTTATAAATAGTTTTCAAATTCAGATCGTCAAGCTTTTCTGCTCTCGTTAAAAAAATAAATATATTTTTTTCTTCTTTCTCTCCTATTCAGCGTATCTAACCTAACCTGTGCCTCCTGTGTGTCCTCTTGTGTCTAACCTGTGCTTCCTGTGTGTCCTCTTGTGTCTAACCTGTGCCTCCTGTGTGTCCTCTTGTGTCTAACCTGTGTCCTCTTGTGTGTCCTCTTGTGTCTAACCTGTGCCTCCTGTGTGTCCTCTTGTGTCTAACCTATGTCCTCTTGTGTCTAACCTGTGCCTCCTCTTGTGTCTCACCTGTGCCTCCTGTGTGTCCTCTTGTGTCTAACCTGTGTCCTCTTGTGTCTAACCTGTGCCTCCTGTGTGTCCTCTTGTGTCTAACCTGTGCCTCCTCTTGTGTCTAACCTGTGCCTCCTGTGTGTCCTCTTGTGTCTAACCTGTGCCTCCTGTGTGTCCTCTTGTGTCTAACATGTGCCTCCTGTGTGTCCTCTTGTGTCTAACCTGTGCCTCCTGTGCCTCCTCTTGTGTCTAACCTGTGCCTCCTGTGTGTCCTCTTGTGTCTAACCTGTGTCCTCTTGTGTCTAACCTGTGCCTCCTGTGTGTCCTCTTGTGTCTAACCTGTGTCCTCTTGTGTCTAACCTGTGCCTCCTGTGTGTCCTCTTGTGTCTAACCTGTGCCTCCTGTGTGTCCTCTTGTGTCTAACCTGTGCCTCCTGTGTGTCCTCTTGTGTCTAACCTGTGCCTCCTGTGCCTCCTCTTGTGTCTAACCTGTGCCTCCTGTGTGTCCTCTTGTGTCTAACCTGTGCCTCCTGTGTGTCCTCTTGTGTCTAACCTGTGCCTCGTGTGTGTCCTCTTGTGTCTAACCTGTGCCTCCTGTGTGTCCTCTTGTGTCTAACCTGTGCCTCCTGTGTGTCCTCTTGTGTCTAACCTGTGCCTCGTGTGTGTCCTCTTGTGTCTAACCTGTGCTTCCTGTGTGTCCTCTTGTGTCTAACCTGTGCCTCCTGTGTGTCATCTTGTGTCTAACCTGTGCCTCCTCTTGTGTCTAACCTGTGTGTCCTCTTGTGTCTAACCTGTGCCTCCTGTGCCTCCTCTTGTGTCTAACCTGTGCCTCCTCTTGTGTCTAACCTGTGTGTCCTCTTGTGTCTAACCTGTGCCTCCTGTGCCTCCTCTTGTGTCTAACCTGTGCCTCCTGTGTGTCCTCATGTGTCTAACCTGTGCCTCCTGTGTGTCCTCTTTTATCTAACCTGTGCCTCCTGTGTGTCCTCTTGTGTCTAACCTGTGCCTCCTGTGTGTCCTCTTGTGTCTAACCTGTGCCTCCTGTGTGTCCTCTTGTATCTAACCTGTGTGTCCTCATGTGTCTAACCTGTGCCTCCTGTGTGTCCTCTTGTGTCTAACCTGTGCCTCCTGTGTGTCCTCTTGTGTCTAACCTGTGCTTCCTGTGTGTCCTCATGTGTCTAACCTGTGCCTCCTGTGTGTCCTCTTGTGTCTAACCTGTGCCTCCTGTGTGTCCTCTTGTGTCTAACCTGTGCTTCCTGTGTGTCCTCTTGTGTCTAACCTGTGCCTCCTGTGTGTCCTCTTGTGTCTAACCTGTGTCCTCTTGTGTCTAACCTGTGCCTCCTGTGTGTCCTCTTGTGTCTAACCTGTGCCTCCTGTGTGTCCTCTTGTGTCTAACCTGTGCCTCCTGTGTGTCCTCTTGTGTCTAACCTGTGCCTCCTGTGTGTCCTCTTGTGTCTAACCTGTGCTTCCTGTGTGTCCTCTTGTGTCTAACCTGTGCCTCCTGTGTGTCCTCATGTGTCTAACCTGTGCCTCCTGTGTGTCCTCTTGTGTCTAACCTGTGCCTCCTGTGTGTCCTCTTGTGTCTAACCTGTGCTTCCTGTGTGTCCTCTTGTGTCTAACCTGTGCCTCCTGTGTGTCCTCCTGTGTCTAACCTGTGTCCTCTTGTGTCTAACCTGTGCCTCCTGTGTGTCCTCTTGTGTCTAACCTGTGCTTCCTGTGTGTCCTCTTGTGTTGACAGTGTCAATGAACTCTATGTGGATGATCCTGATAAAGACAGTGGTGGGAAGATAGATGTGAGTTTAAACATCAGTTTGCCAAACTTACACTGTGATTGTGAGTATATATACATACATATTATATCCAATACCACTCTTCATTTCTCTATGACACTCCCTGTCTGTATACACTGTCTTCTTTTTGACACTTTTTTACGGGTTGTTTTTTTCCTCGTTAATGCGTTGCTTCTTATCAGTGTCTCGCTCTCGTTACCCCGTGCTGCCTGTCATTCAGCATGGCATATTGGCAGAGGACAAACGATGCCCTAGATGGAGACGTAGATAGTCCAAATGGTTTAATGGTTTGTTTACTTGGCTGTCTTCTGTGCTGCGTTCTTACAGATCCTAGATAACACGTAGACCTGAGGCCTCTTTGAGGTCTCTTTCTCCTCCGTTTGATGTCGGCACACAGTCCTGATCAGCGTCTGACACAGAGTAGTCCTCTGTTGGCTCCTCCTGATCAGCGTCTGACACAGAGTAGTCCTCTGTTGGCTCCTCCTGATCAGCGTCTTGACACAGAGTAGTCCTCTGTTGGCTCCTCCTGATCAGCGTCTGACACAGAGTAGTCCTCTGTTGGCTCCTCCTGATCAGCGTCTGACACAGAGTGGTCCTCTGTTGGCTCCTCCTGATCAGCATCTTGACACAGAGTAGTCCTCTGTTGGCTCCTCCTGATCAGCGTCTTGACACAGAGTGGTCCTCTGTTGGCTCCTCCTGATCAGCGTCTTGACACAGAGTAGTCCTCTGTTGGCTCCTCCTGATCAGCATCTTGACACAGATTAGTCAGTCCTCTGTTGGCTCGTCTACAGGCCCAGCAGAACCGAGCCAGGACAGAGAGCCGTCACTGGTTTATTTGCTCCTCATGACTCCCCTCACAAACTATGCCCAGGCTATGACAAATTGAGCAGGCAACGAGAACGCACACAAAACCCACGTTCCCTCACATCCGTGTGCACACACACACACACACACACACACACACACACACACACACACACACACACACACACACACACACACAGACACACACACACACACACACACACACACACACGCACACACACGCACACACACACACAAGACCTCGGGCAGCAGAGAAAACACACAAATCATTCAAGCTCAATCTCCAAAAATGGCAAAGCCAATAAAGGGGTCGTGTGAAAAATGAAGTCCAGATTTTGCCCTCCAGAAGGCCCAGCTGCTGGCCATGTGTTTACACCAGCCCACTCATGGCATCATGGCCTAAACAAAGAGCGTCTACTGCTGTGTCCCATTCAAAGCTCTGGATGATTGTATGTGCGGCGCTTTCGTTTATTTGCAGAATTTAAACTTTTCAGCAGAAATGTGCGTCGGGTCTTAAATACCCTCCACACACCACACACACCATCTGTGTAACCCTGCTGCGTACTGCGGATTGAAAAGCACTCGTCTCCCAGTGGGTTCATCTCGTACGTCAGATTATTTTCCAGCCTGCCAAAACGGTTATCATCTGTTCCAAATTCACCCGAAAGATCATGATGTCATCATGGAAATCTGGCACTCCTGTCTTCTCCTGACTGTGTTGTATCTGTTTCACTTTGTGAAGCTGTTCCAGAGTTAGACGCGCGCGGCCCCCCCTCTCCATCCCTCCTGGCTGTGTATCTGTTTCACTTTGTGAAGCTGTTCCAGAGTTAGACGCGCGCCCCCCCCCCCCCCCCCTCTCCATCCCTCCTGGCTGTGTATCTGTTTCACCTTGTGAAGCTGTTCCAGAGTTAGACCTTCACGCCCTCCTCGCCAGCGCTTGATTTGTGACTTCATGGAAATCTTCCCCGATTATCTTCCTCCCTATAATCTCAAACCGCTCACACTACAAGAACATCGGGCCCCGACCAAGCTTGGCAAGCTGCCAGGCCAGATTTCTCCTCCGATTCTCGGGAGACGTGAATCGGGCATGAATCGGCCCGAAAATCCTGTAGCCTGAGCCAGCCTTTAGGTCCACTCTGCATGGACCGACTTTAAATGTTAAATGTCTTAAAAAGGAGACGTGGCCGGCGCGTTGGAAGACTTAACTTATATTGGTGCACGGTATTTTGAGAGTGCCACTGGAGAGGACGGGGGGGCTGGCGGAGGTGATCTGGTCTCAAATGTCAAAGGTCAGACAGTCGGCATGTGGCGGGTTCAGCAGACGTCCCTCAGTGTGCCCCGTGCTGCTAGCCAACACACAGACAGCCTCTGGAAATAGGCCACTGCCAGTGTGCCAACACAGACAGAGCAGCCTCTGGGGAGAGGAGTGTGTGTACGTACGTACGTACGTACGTACGTGTGTGTGTGTGTGTGTGCGTGTGTGTGTGTGTGTGTGTGTGTGTGTGTGTGTGTGTGTGGGTGCGTACGTACGTGTGTGTGTGGGTGTGTGTGTGTGTGTGTGTGGGTGTGTGTGTGTGTGCGTGCGCGTGTGTGTGTGTGTGTGTTCGCTCAAGACTAGATGGAAAAACACAGACTCACTGAGTGGTATGGTCAGGATAGGTAGGGTCTGTTCGGCCGACTCAGCACCTCTCTATCAGACAAACAGCGTTTGTTTATTCTGTGGGGCAACACGGATATTTAGAATTATCTTCCACTTCCTCTCTCTCTGTCTCTCTCTGTGTCTCTCTGTTTTAATAAAGTGTTTGTTTTGGTGATTTTAATGTACTAAAAAAAAAAAAAAACTCGGTGGGTCCGGCAGAGAACGTGACCACTCTGCTTCATACTCTTCCTCTTCCCTTCTCTCCCTTCCCCTCCTCCCTTCCCCTCCCTTCGCCATCTTGCTCTCCTCACTCAGTGGTGGGTTTGGACATCCAGGATGAGATGGGTCGCCACGAGGTCGGCCACATAGACAACTCCATGAAGATCCCCCTCAACCAGGGCTACGGCTGCCGCTTCGAGGGCGAGTTCACCATCAACAAAGTAA
>NC_139634.1:8498416-8525916 GCF_964638095.1 Poromitra crassiceps
CACAATCCCAATGCAGGTTGAATGGAGACCGATGCAGACAGCTGCACTGCATCTCAGAATGGAAGGGTTTCAGCTAGTTGTTGTGTCACTACTGTAACTAACATCCATTTTGTTTTGAGCTGAAATGACATTTTCTCCTCCCTCGCAGCTCTGGCCTCGCACGACTACATCCTGAAGAGTGCCGACTGTTTATGAAGACCTGTCGGGCAAACAGAGGTTCTCGTACCAGTACACACGGTCGCCAACAAGGTACTGTTCATCATGTCCCTTCCCCTGTTGTTCGAGTGTTTATGCAACAGTCGTGGACGCCGTGTCCCGACATATGGCCAGAACGTATGTTGCTATGTGTCCCTCTCGACCTGCCCACTGACCCGGAAGTGAATGCTCAACCCCCCCGGTGGCCTAAAATAGATGTCAACAAACCATAAACATGGTAGTTCCTAGAATCCCCTTTGACTGAGAGCTGGGTCCTGCAGTGTGGAGGAATAACAGTGGCAGTTGGCTGTGAACTGGGGAGGATGAGGGCCGGAGCAAAATAAATAAATAAATCAAAAATAAATCCCCAAATCTCATCGACAAAGCATGATTGCTTTTTGAGTACAACAACCTTCATGTCAGATTTATAGTGTATATGAACAAATCTTAGCCAGTAACAAATATGACATGACATCACACTAACTCGCATAATACGCTCCTCCCTCTATCTTTATTAAGGTCCGTTTTGTTGTTCGTTCATTTTTAGTGAATCATTTTATGAGTACATGACTTGTCATGACATCTCATAAACCCCTGAAGAGAATCATTATATAACACTTAAAGTGACGCCGCTGTAACCTGGTGAACTATCCTGATCTAGTGAACTTCTGTTTCGCTCAGGCTGGACTCCAGCCCCGCCCCCCAGTGGTTCTCAGAAATGACAAAAATCCACGGGCCAATCAGGGCCCTGCCCGCGTAGTTGACGCTTGACAACGTAATCGGCAGAAACGGTCATGGCGGCTCCCGAAGCAACAAGCGGTAACGTTAACGTTCGTAGAGTAAAGCCATAAGTGCAGTCGTCTGTCAAGGCAAGTACTCCCACCCACAAATTCGGAGAGCGAAACAGAAAGTGAAATGTTATCAGGATGGTTTTAACCACGCTAACACAGTTGTACTCCAAATCAGTGACTCTCAACCCTTTTCATAACCATGACCCAAATTTAGTCCACACTTGAGCTATGGTCCCCCCCCCCCCCCCGGTCCCCCCATTTGATGAGATTTTGTCTGCTGGACCCGGATCTGAGAATATTTTTATTGTTCGATATGATTTTGTCCAGAATGCCATGACTGTATTGTTGGTAGAGAGACAACAGTGAAACTATGATCAAAACAGTCATTCTTCTACATTTTCAAATTGTGTTAACTTAATGGTGATGTTTATCAATTCATGAATTTGCTCTGGATGCCTCTGGAACCCCCTCAAGGACCCCTGAGGGTCCCCGGACCCTACCCGGACCCCACTTTGAGAACCACTGCTCTAAAAAAAAAAAAATTACATAATGAGACTAATTGTCAGTTTTACTTAAATCGACTGTATTCTAGGCAAAGTCTTTTTGATCACAAGACAGTTTCTTGACTCAGTCACGACACGACAACACATGAGAGATGTGTCTGAATTCCTAACATGCTTGTGTTTGTCCGTGTCCCGTAGGAGTATGTGGCCTACAGCCACACGGGCAGGATCATCCCAGCCATCTGGTTCCGATACGACCTCAGTCCAATCACAGTCAAGTACACCGAGAGGAGGCAGCCGTTCTACCGCTTCATCACAACCGTGAGTTCACTATCCTCCGCAGGAAAAGCTCGCATCCATTATTAGCATTCAACACCCTAAAAGGTCTTTAGGATACAGTGGAAAAAACTGAACCAAAACAGAATCCTAAAACTCCACTACTGGACAACTCACAAGCATTTGTATTCAATAATTGTTGGACAGGATAATAAATAAATAAATAAATAATTGTTTGATCATATTTTGCGTGAGAAATCAACCTGGACACACATGTCATACTGTACATTAGCACTTCTAGTTTTTCCACTTTTCACCTTTACTCTTTTTGGGTGTTGGGCTTTTTCTCCTTTGTCTCATAAAAGTTCCTCGCAGTCTGAAAATTAAGAACGAAAAAGTCTGGAGTGCTCGGAAGTTCAAACAGGTGTGCCGAAGCTGCCCTTTGACAGGGAACACAAAAGAAACCCTTAAAGGAACACTCCGCCCATTTTCAACCAGCTTTGTATCATTAGAACATCAG
This sequence comes from Poromitra crassiceps, assembly GCF_964638095.1. Classification (NCBI taxonomy): domain Eukaryota; kingdom Metazoa; phylum Chordata; class Actinopteri; order Beryciformes; family Melamphaidae; genus Poromitra; species Poromitra crassiceps. The sequence continues at coordinate 8,500,702 of NC_139634.1, forward strand.
TAGTATATCAGAAAACTGTAAACGGTTTTGAAGTCTGTCATTTAATTTGACAGTTATTGAGTGTTAAAGTGTGGACCGGTGACATCACAAACTAGATGAATGATGAATAGTTTGACAGTTATTGAGAGTTGATTTGAGTTAATGAGTTATTAATTTGAGTTAGTGTGGACCAGTGATGTCACTGGTCCACACTTTAACACTCAATAACTGTCAAATTAAATGACAGGACTTCAAAACAGTTTACAGTTTTCTGATATACTACTGATGTTCTAATGATACAAAGCTGGTTGAAAATGGGCAGAGTGTTCCTTTAAGAACAGACAATACTTGTGCATGTAAAAAAGAAAAGAAAAGAAAAAAGAACTGGGATTACCCAGAATGCTCCAGGAAATGACTGCCCGGAATCAAGTGATTTGGGGCTTCAATTTAACTAATGGTTGACATTTCACATTGTCCAGATTGATCTATATACAGTCTATGGTTACAACTCGCATGTAGCAGCACAAATAGCCTTCTTGAGAATTTCACCTTGAAATCCATCTGAATAAAGGCTTTTCAACTTTTTGCCAGAACTTCTGGCAAACTTCTGGCAAAAAAGAAGCTCCAAGGAAGACACACTTCTGGCCCAGAAGTGTGTCTTCCTTGGAGCTTCTTTTTTTCCTTTTTCACCATGAAATCCATCAGAATAAAGGCTTTTCAACTTTTTGCCTTTGTCCTGATTTCCTCTTTCTCCTCACCTGACCCTTTTGGGGTTAAGGAACGTCTGCTAAGCCTGCACTGTCTCCTGAGGAAGACGTACTGCTCGCTGACATTTACCATGATCTGTCTTGTGTGTTGTTTTAGTTTAGCTTGACTTAAGGCATGGAAAGGAGGTGACTGTGTTTGTAGTGTGATCATGACTCACGGGTCAGGATCGTGAGTCAAGCTGCCTGCAACGCGCCGAAATGTCAGCACTTTGTTGTGATTGAAAGCAGTGGATTTAGAGCAGAGATATAACCATCATGCAAGAAATGGGACTCGGTTGCTCCTTATATGGTGAGACTGACGAGAGCGACCTGTTTCCCTTCTAAGATCTGTGCCATCATCGGAGGGACGTTCACGGTAGCGGGCATCATCGACTCCTGTATCTTCACCGCCTCGGAAGCCTGGAAGAAGATCCAGATCGGGAAGATGTCCTGAGGATCGCTCTTCTTCACGCCACCCCACATCTTATTTATGATTTATTAAGATCGCCGGCCTGTTAGCTGCATCTAATGCTGCTGAACCAACTTTCCCCTGGCTGAGATGGTACCAAGATGACCATCTGATTGGCCTCAGCACTAGATGCAGCTACCGGGCACTGTGGTTTCATCTCAAGCCTCCTCTTCCTCTGCCCTGTCGGCTTCCACTGGTCACATGTCCGTTCCCTCTCGGAGAGGAGGAAAAAAAAACACTTTTGTCTTTTGTTACTGATAAGATGAAGTCTAAGGTACTGTGCGTTAGGCTTCGGCCGATATGGGTATTTGAAGGCCGATACTATCGGCCCGATAGCGATACTGACATTTTTAGACTGCAGTCACCGATATTCAAATTATTATTTTTATTTTTACCATTTTCATGCCAAAACACTACACATATTCAGTGATTTCCCCAACATGTATATTCTTGTCAGTGGGGGAACGCCTCTAAAATGGCACTGAGGCCAAAACTTTCCCCTGCATCTATTCAATGGGAGGGGAAAGTCTGGGATACATCGGGACATCAAAAATTAAGCAAAAATTCATGGCGGAAACGTCTTCACTTCGGCTTTGGATGACATGACTAACTGACATCCGATATGTAATAAAAGCCCAATAATATCTGCTCAATATATTGGCAAACCTATATCGGTCTAACCCGAGTGTGTGTATGCTTCCACAATACTGCAAAAGGGAATGGTCAACTGAAGGAAGTGTTGCACTGGTTCATCGTATAAACCTGTGCTCCTGCACAGACCGGACTGAACTCAAATGAACTGTCCACTGTTTCATTGTTCCCCGTTAGTCACACTGTTTTGCATAATGTCTGCTCTATTCAAAGTGGCTTCAGCCCGTCAAGATTGATCTGGAGTATTCAAATCATGTGCCTTTAGGTTTGTACAAGATTATCAACCTCCTTTCATTTGCGTTTGTTCCCTCTGTTAAAGTGGCTGTCACTAAAACCAGTATTTCCACAGGTTCTTTATTTATGCATGTTACAACTACAGTATGTGTATCGACCGGTTTCTAAGGTCAACATTTTTAAAACGTGGTCTTTGTTTACCTGCCAGTCCACTCACCTTATATACCGAATGTTTCATCCTAGCTGGTAAAACGTCCTCCTTATTCCCATTTATTTTTATTGCTGTCAAAAATCTTTTTACTTTGATATTTCAGTTTTTTGACTATCATTGCATTTCTATAATTGCAAACCTAGTGAATGTCTTGTTTTTATTAAGAGAGAAGTTGACTTACGTTGATTTATTCTACATTGTGTGTGTTAATTTGTTTACTCTTTATGTTATTCCATGAAGTTGTGATGAAGTTTTAGTTTTGGGGGGGAGGGGCTGAGATGTATTTCTCTTGGGTTGTTGACTTTCTTTTCCTGTTTTTACCATAGCCTCTGATCAGGGACAGTGATATCATAAGTCTCCAAAAACTGGTCTTTCTACTCTGAAGTTCATGCGTCCTGTGTCTCAAATGACTTTGTAATGCGATCTGTTCCTCAAGTAAAGGTACTGTAGAAATCACACTGGTTCTGCATGGCTTCAAGATTCATTCATTTTCCTTGTTTGATTGTTTATTGCTAATCAATCTTTTTAATCCATTTTGACAGCTCAAAGTAAGGCACATCTAACTGATTTGTAGCTCTGCAAGCAGAAAAACTCCCCTACAGTTTGGTTTAGCAAGGATTTGATCTGTACTTTTCCTCATATTTTTCCAACTTGAAGAGGTGGGAGTAATTCCTTGCTGCAACTTCAAGTAGGCTGTCTTGAGTTGCTCTACAGGGAAGAAACCGCTGGTTTCAAAGACACAGACACAGACCCTCGAGCTGAATGTTTCCTCTTTACTGACACCAAGTTGTCAGCTAAGCTCAAAATAGCTTCCCACCCCTTTTCAACCTGAAACAGACCGGTTAAATCCAGGGCACTTGATGTATTTAAGTTTAAAGTACATTCTGTCAGCAACTATTCATAGAAACTGAAAATGGAACCCGCTGTCCTAATTTCATAACTTTAACCCGGGGCTGAAAGTGTGTGTATGACGCAAACTTTGCACCTCGCCGCAGCCAGATTCCCTCAGCGAGCAGCCAAAGTCAACACCGCACAGGCTGTCATTTGTGACACGCGTGTGTGAGAGGCTGTTAAACTGTCACAGCCGTCATTGTGGTTACATGCAGTCCAGATAAGAGGTGCAGGGTGACTCACTGCTTCACTCGACCTACATCGGCCCCAGTCATTCCTCCTTCACACTGTTGCGTATCGAAGCGTCTCCGCCTCCACTAAATGAGGGCGAGAGGCGTCAACGGAGTGAGCCAGAGCTGCAGAAATTGGGTCATGTATTGTTGTTTCTTGGTTTTAGATCATCCAGGTGCTTCACTATGTGGACAACAAGCAATGTACGCCAGAGAGTCATAACTGGCCTTTTCGTTTGGTTCTTTAATGTGGAACAAAATCTTTTGTAATTCCCTCGACTTTTTTTCTGGAATAATAACAGATTCAATTTCTGTCTTCACATTGACCCATTCAGAGAATAATGAGCGAAAAGGGATAAAGAAGTTATATTGCTTTATTTCCTCCCATACAGGGCATATTTTGTACAAATAAACAATGTAAGAATACTCTGCATATAAAAGATAAAAAATATAAATGGAGTGAATAGAAAATACTCAGGGTTTTTTTTTTTTTATGTAATGCTGCCACCCAGTGGCCGGTTAGGAGAACTTCAGGCACATAATAGCTCAGTCCAGTTGAGTGCAGCAGCCCAGAGAGGAGACGGCAGTTGAGATGAGAGTATAGTGAAGAAGATGTCAGCTGTGGGGTTGCGGAGGCTTTTGTTTGAACCCAGTATCAACATACCTGATTAGATATGATCTTCACGAGTAGATGATTGGTGGTTAAATGTCATTACTTGGGTGTTACAAAAAAGCCTGCAGCGCTTCCCTCGATTTGACCTTCCCACACCTGTGGCAGTGAATCTCGACCCTCTCCTGACTCTTGGGCTGCGTCTTTGGTTCGATTATAGGTTGGAGGAGGCCAGGCAGGTGGCGTCGGGCGAGCAGAAGAAGTCACAGAGGCCGTCCTCAGACAGTTGTCCGTACTCGTTGTTGTAGAAGGTCTGTCCCGACAGCTGGCTGAGGAAGGCGGGCCGGTGCCGCGAGCTGCCCGCGCCGCCGCCGCTCCGGCCCAGGGAGCCGTGAGAGGCTGTCAGGAGCTCCGTGCTCCTGCTGCTGCTGCTCGCATGGCTGGAGACCCAAACAAAAGCAGATGTTAGCATCTCCGTTGTAGTACTACTGCATCTCCCTGACAGCTATTCATTTATTGAGGTAGGCTTTAGTGACAGCAGATAGCCAGATACACACATCACAACCTGCTTCTTCTGATGCTTAGACCTATACTTCACTTGGACATACAGTGAGGTCATTAACTATGTTGGACATTTGTTGAGTTGATTAACAATTGATTCTCACAGTTAATATTCTCATAGACTTAAAAGTGCAACGCCGATTTTCAACCAGCTTTCTATGATTATTAGATCAAGTAAAAATAAAATGAACAAAGCAATTCACTTCCCTCCATCTTGCCTGGACCGAGGGCTTCCTGTTTATTCACAGTTTATTCCTGGACCAAATGATGTCATTTGGAGCAGTTTTGCCATGGTGTCACTATTACTGTCACTATCAAAGTGGTCCTCTAAACAGGAATCAGGAGGAGGATAAGACTGTTGTTGACTTGTGCTCACAGTAGTCAGCCATAGAGCCCCAGACTCATTTAAAAACGGGGTCATCCCTATGTTCCCCGGGTCCTATGTTCCCCGGGTCCTATGTTCCCCGCTTTTCCCAAATGGTGTCCACCCGCTATGCCGACCACCCGCAATGCCGACCTTAGGTTTAGGCGTGCGGGTGGGAGAGGTTAGGTTTTGGGTTAGGGTCTGGGGGAGGTTAGGTTTGGCGTGGGGGCTGGGAGAGCTTAGTGAAAAACGGGGAATATAGAACCCGGGGAACATAGACATGATCCCTTAAAAACAAGTGCAGCTGAATTCACAGAGAGACCAAACACACTCCTTGCTAGCAGAGCTCGCAAAGGTAGTGAGCACACTCACCAAATAAGAATAAGAATTCAGGTGCACGGCACAAAAGTAACAGTCAAAAAACAAGGAACACCAGCACGCGATGAACGTCCTTTCAGGGTTTCTGCCTGAAACGTCCGTTGTAAGGTCTTGATGACGGAATAAAAACCCTGAAAGGACATTCACCGCGTGCTGGCGTTCCTTGTTTTTTGAATTCACAGAGAGAGCCATGATGATCCAAGCTGTGAAGAAGAACACCTGAAAATAAGATATCAAGCTGCAGATACTGAGTTTCTCTTCCATAGGATTCTGGCACCCTGAAGCAGGTGGGTCATGCAGGAAAGAAGAGCTGTAGTTAAGTGTTACTGATAAGGCTGGCTCTCCCTTCAAATGAAAGCATTCTGTCATTTCTTGGATAATCAGCATATAGAAGCTCAAATGTGGAACTTTGTGTCTAAATCCTCTAAAGATGTAATGACACAACTGTGAGTTGGTAGAAGCTGACCAGCGGTGTGGATTATCAACTGGATGTCTGACCTTTTTGAGATGGCACCCCTGTGCTGGTGTTCGATTCTCTCAAATTCTTCTGAGGCCAAAACCATCCCACTGTCTGTCTGGTTGTCCTGAGAAGACACAGAGTCAGACATCGTATCAATGGGATGACCCTACGGGTGACCCAACTGGTCTGTCTGTCACCCGCAGGGCAGCTATTGTTGGCAGGCAGTTATCAGAAGATACAGTTCCTTACAGCGAAATGCCATTCATTCAATCAAATGTCACCAGCGAGTTCCCATTTTGAACAATTGACAGGGAGATAAAGAGCTTACCTGGGGAGCTTTGTGTGGGTGCATCTCCAGGGGCAACTCTTCAAATGTCTTCACCCTGGGCTGGCACATCTTTGATGGTGCCACAAACACACACCCGGCAAAGGGCACACAGTTATAATACCTAGTGAAGAAGTGTATGAAAGAGTTTAAAGAGATGAACTGCTGAAAACACCCCAATGCTTGCAGAAAGACCGCAAATGGTAAGAAGTCCTAACCTACCAAACTTCGCCGATACATTCACACGCGCACACTGAAATCTCCGCAAACACTGGGTTATATGCAACGTCATCGGCTGCACGCGGTTACAGACGGCAAGGATGTGCAAGTAAGTCAATTAAGTTGAAGTTATCCGGGTCTTCTAGTAAATTCGGCGTGCAAATGGTCCACCAGGCGGCGCTATTTTTTCGTATTAATGTTTCATGCTGCATAGCCTGTCATTTCTCCTAATAAAAACCGCGACCTTAAACTCCCACATTTTTTAAAGCTTTGCATTGCACGTATTTGCCCATTAAGACAAATAAGATAATAAAATAATCTCATTATGAAGACAGGTGGGCTGATTGAATGGACAACACCTGTCCTGTGAAAGCACACCTGAGTGTGATTACAATGACATCATAGGATCAGTCATGCAGTAATAGGCTACATTTAGACAGATGAATCAAAACATTGATGTCACAGGTAGGCTGTATACCATAATATATCATGAATCTATGTGAATAAATAGATTTATATAAATAGTAATCATAGCCTAATGCATAGAGAAAAATCCTGAAACAAGAAGAAAATAGCATACAGTATAGAGATATAAGGGTTTGTGGACTACACACAATCTGACCAACTCTAAATTGTGTGTCAGCGGTTTCATCCATCTTATTTTTCTTCAATCTGCACTGAAAATGTGCAAAGATTCACCAGCTTCTCGCAACAGTTGTAGCCTAAAGCCAGTGGTTTTCAAAGTGGGGTCCCCAGCAAAAAGGGGGGATAATCTATTTTCACTATAATTCCATCCATAAGTAACACAATCTAAGCTAGTGTAGAAGTGAGTAACTAAGCTAATAATAACTATAACAGCACAAATAATTTACAAAAATCTTGAAATAAATATACAGTATTTACTCTGAGAAATGAAATAATGAGAAAAGGAACAATTATTGATGGTTAAAACTGAACAATGACATCACAACAGTCTAATCCTAATGCTAAATTAAAATGAGATATTCCTCTAAATCTATCTTCAAACTGCAAAAGGAAAAATAAAAACGCCCATGCTTTCAAGCTCAGGAGCCGCCACTGGTATATAGTATACAGTATATATATATCACTGGTATATAGTATACAGTATATATATATCACTGGTATATAGTATACAGTATATATATATCACTGGTATATAGTATACAGTATATATATATCACTGGTATATAGTATACAGTATATATATATCACTGGTATATAGTATACAGTATATATATATCACTGGTATATAGTATACAGTATATATATATCACTGGTATATAGTATACAGTATATATATATCACTGGTATATAGTATACAGTATATATATCACTGGTATATAGTATACAGTATATATATCACTGGTATATAGTATACAGTATATATATATCACTGGTATATAGTATACAGTATATATATATCACTGGTATATAGTATACAGTATATATATATCACTGGTATATAGTATACAGTATATATATATCACTGGTATATAGTATACAGTATATATATATCACTGGTATATAGTATACAGTATATATATATCACTGGTATATAGTATACAGTATATATATCACTGGTATATAGTATACAGTATATATATATCACTGGTATATAGTATACAGTATATATATATCACTGGTATATAGTATATTTGTGGTGTTCGGGGTGTGGAAGGGAGAGGTACTACTACCTTTAAGGTTGATACGGTCGCAGCACTGGTGCACTAGCACTAGTGCTGGTTGAAACCTTACTGGACCTCACCAGCACCCAACTCCTGTCTATGGCTCCAAGTAGCAGAGTTTTCTGCGGCCACACCACGGTAAACTGCTTCGACCGGCAGGCTAAACTAGACAAGGGTAGCCAGGGGGTCTCCGGCCCCCTGGTGAGAGCTTGGAGAGGAGATAGGCACCACCAAGCGTATTTGCCTAATGAAATGTCATGATGGAAAAACAGTCAAGTATCTACATGCCGGATCGGTCGAGGCCCGGAAAAACATCACTAACGACCGCGCTACCCACTGCCTTGCCCCAGGGTGGGGGCGACAAGTTTACTACTGGGACAAGACCAAGACCAATACCAACAACATCAACACTCAGCCTCCCAAACAATGACACCATTATTGGGACATGGAATGTTCGCACACTGTATGCCTGCGGGAAAGTGAGGGAACTGACCCATGAACTAGACAGATACAGATGGGACATCCTTGGACTGGCTGAGGTCAGGTGGACTAGCTGTGGTGAGACCACCACAGAAGAAGGCCACAAGCTATGGTACAGCGGAGAGGATGGTAGACACCAACATGGAGTTGGCTTTATTGTAAATAAAAACAAAATAAACTCAGTCATCAGCTGCACGCCTATATCCAGCAGGCTCATCAGCATCCGGATCGCAGCACGGCCCCTGAACATAACCATCATTCAAGTGTATGCCCCAACGACGGACTATGACGATGAAGTAGTTGAAACTTTCTACGAGGAGATAGAGAACACCATCAAGAAGACACCCAAGAAGGACTTTCTTGTCATCCAAGGAGACTGGAACGCCAAAATAGGTACCGATGCATATGACCACTGGGGAGGAACAGCAGGACGTTTTGGTCTAGGCGAAACGAACGACAGAGGATTGCGACTTCTGGACTTCGCTAAAAGCCATAACCTCACCGTAGCCAACACGCTGTTTCCACATAAAATCTCCCGCAGAACAACATGGCATGCACCGAACGGAAAGACACATAACCAAATCGACTACATACTCACCCCACAAAGGTTCAAATCAAGCATTAACAAAGCCCGAACCAGAACTTTTCCTGGTGCGGACATTGGAAGTGACCACGACATGGTACTGATGACACTCAAACTCAGACTGAAGACCCAAAAGAAACACAATAACCCACGCATCAGATTTAGTCTAGACAGACTGAAAGATCCACAAGTTGCAAGAATATTTGAGGCAAACATAGGAGGAAAATTTGCAGCACTTAACTTACTACAAGACATAGACTCACTGACAGACAACATAGAGAAAGCACTTATAGAAACAGCAACGGAAGTACTCGGGAAGGACAGGAAGAAAAACAAACCATGGGTCACTGATGACATCCTAGATCAATGTGACCTTAGAAGGACCCTCAAAAAGACGAAGAAGGATGACCCAGAGGCAGCAAAGCAGCATACCTCTGTGAATAGAAATATCAGGAGGATGATGAGGAAAGCAAAGGAGAAGTGGATCATAGACCAGTGTGAAAACATAGATGCAGGGATACGACAGGGCAACAGCAAAGCAGCTTACACAACACTAAGGACACTGACAAGGACACAACAACCTACAGCCACAATAATAGAAGACAAGCATGGATCACTATTAACCGAAAAAGCAGAAATAACCAATCGATGGACAGAGTATTGTCAGGAACTATACAACTTTGCAATAACACCAGACCCCAACATAATAACCAAGGCCATGCAGTCCAGCAGTGACTGTGAGGATGCACCAATACTGCAAGCCGAAGTAGAGGAGGCAGTAAAGAGCCTAAAAATGGGCAAATCACCAGGCATCGATAACATCCCAGCAGAGCTTTGGAGGCATGGGGGGCAAAGAAGTATAGTAGCACTGACACACATCTGCCAAAAGATATGGGAAACCAAGCAGTGGCCCCAAAAATGGACCCAATCTCTGATTATCCCCATCCCCAAGAAAGGAAATTCAAGGCAGTGCCAAAATTACAGAACCATCAGCCTCATCTGTCACGCTAGCAAAGTAATGCTGCGGATCATCCTGAACAGACTGAGGAACAAGGCAGAGGAAATTCTTTCAGAGGAACAGGCAGGATTCAGACCAAAAAGGAGCACCACCGAACAGATCTTCAACGTCAGACTACTGATCGAGAAGCACCTTCAGCACCAGCACGACTTGTACCACAACTTCATTGACTTTAAAAAAGCCTTTGACCGTGTGTGGCATGAAGGGTTATGGCAGGTTCTCAGACATTACAACTTCAACAATAATCTCATACAGGTCATTCAAGCCCTTTACGCGGACTCAAGCAGTGCAGTTCTCATAAACAACAGCATGGGAGAACTCTTCAAAACATCAATCGGGGTCCGCCAAGGCTGTCTCCTTTCCCCTGTCTTGTTCAATGTCTTCCTGGAGAACATCATGGAAAAAGCACTCCAAGATTTCGTCACCTCCATTACCATCGGGGGAAGACCCATCTCCAACCTGCGCTTCGCTGATGACATCGACCTTATGGGAAAAAGCGAGGCTGAACTCCAGGAACTCACCACCAGACTGGAAGAGGCGGCGAGAGCATATGGCATGGAGATAAGTGCAGAGAAAAGCAAGATTCTGGTCAACAGCCACAATCACTTACCACCACCGAACATCAAAATGAACGGGCAAACACTGGAGGAAGTAAGGGACTTTAAATACCTCGGGTCCTTTGTGAGTGAAGACGGTAGCTCCACAAAGGAGATTAAATCAAGAATCGGCATAGCAACATCAGCCATGACAAGACTGGCCAGTATCTGGAAAAGCAACACCATCAGCTTCCCAGTGAAGGTCAGACTTTACAAGTCACTTGTTCTCTCCACATTACTCTATGGCTGTGAGAGCTGGACACTCACAGCGGACACGGAGCGTAGGATACAGTCCTTTGAAAGCAAATGCTACAGAAGAATGCTACATATTTCATATAAAGAACACCGGACAAATGACTATGTTAGACAGCTAGTGACCTCCCATGCTGGAGACCAGGAACCTCTATTGTCAATAGTAAAACGTCGCAAACTGGCCTGGTATGGCCATGTCACAAGACACACCTCCCTGTCAAAGACCATCCTGCAGGGGACAGTAGAGGGAAAGCGGAGAAGAGGCAGGCAGAGAAAGTCCTGGATGGACAACATCAAAGAATGGACTGGCCGCAGCTTCCAAACCCTGCTAAGAACAGCTGAAGACCGTGAGCGATGGAGATCCTTGACTGTCCAAGCATCCACCATGACACCCCTACGGCCCTCTAGGCCATGGGATGAGTGAGTGAGTGAGATATATATATCACTGGTATATAGTATACAGTATATATATATCACTGGTATATAGTATACAGTATATATATATCACTGGTATATAGTATACAGTATATATATATCACTGGTATATAGTATACAGTATATATATATCACTGGTATATAGTATACAGTATATATATCACTGGTATATAGTATACAGTATATATATATCACTGGTATATAGTATACAGTATATATATATCACTGGTATATAGTATACAGTATATATATATCACTGGTATATAGTATACAGTATATATATATCACTGTGGTATATAGTATACAGTATATATATATCACTGGTATATAGTATACAGTATATATATATCACTGGTATATAGTATACAGTATATATATATCACTGGTATATAGTATACAGTATATATATCACTGGTATATAGTATACAGTATATATATATCACTGGTATATAGTATACAGTATATATATATCACTGGTATATAGTATACAGTATATATATATCACTGGTATATAGTATACAGTATATATATATCACTGGTATATAGTATACAGTATATATATATCACTGGTATATAGTATACAGTATATATATCACTGGTATATAGTATACAGTATATATATATCACTGGTATATAGTATACAGTATATATATATCACTGGTATATAGTATACAGTATATATATATCACTGGTATATAGTATACAGTATATATATATCACTGGTATATAGTATACAGTATATATATATCACTGGTATATAGTATACAGTATATATATCACTGGTATATAGTATACAGTATATATATATCACTGGTATATAGTATACAGTATATATATATCACTGGTATATAGTATACAGTATATATATATCACTGGTATATAGTATACAGTATATATATATCACTGTGGTATATAGTATACAGTATATATATATCACTGGTATATAGTATACAGTATATATATCACTGGTATATAGTATACAGTATATATATATCACTGGTATATAGTATACAGTATATATATATCACTGGTATATAGTATACAGTATATATATATCACTGGTATATAGTATACAGTATATATCACTGGTATATAGTATACAGTATATATATATCAGTGGCGGCTCCTGAGCTTGAAAGCAAGGGAGGAAACAAAATATGTGCGTTTTTTTTTTTTTAGCATTAGGATTAAACTGTTGTGTTTCCTATCAGTCGACTTCTCTCCCTCATGAATTCCATTCACGATGAGATCCAGCGCAGCTGTCATGGATTACTCTTTAAGACACTAACTAGCACCACCTGGGTGCAATTGCGCCTGCACCCTGATTGGCCGGACTCGGCTATATAATCTACTCTCAGGTGCGGCGCTCTTGCTCTTCTGATTTCCAGCCAGCAGACGTATGTTGTCATGTGAGACTGAAGTAGACGTGTGTGTAGGACAGAGAAGGAAAAAGCATAGCCAGAGCCTACTTACTTAGAGTAGAGAGCTGGTTGTGAGCGACCCCTCTCAGGGTGCATGCTTTTTACTGTTGTCCACACACTTACTTGACTGTTGTGTTGTTGTGACATCATTGTTCAGTTTTAACCATCAATAATTGTTCCTTTTCTCATTATTTCAGTTCTCAGAGTAAATACTGTATATTTATTTTGAGATTCTTGTCAATTATCTGTGCTGTTATGGTTATTAGCTTAGTTACTCACTTCTACACTAGCTTAGATTGTGTTCCGTTACGTTATGGATGGAATTATAGTCAAAATAGATGATCCCCCCCCCTTTTTGCTGGGGACCCCACTTTGAAAACCACTGGCTTTAGGCTACAACTGTTGCGAGAAGCTGGTGAATCTTTGCACATTTTCAATGCAGATTGAAGAAAAATAAGATGGATGAAACCGCTGACACACAATTTAGAGTTGGTCAGATTGTGTGTAGTCCACAAACCCTTATATCTCTATACTGTATGCTCTTTTCTTCTTGTTTCAGGATTTTTCTCTATGCATTAGGCTGTGATTACTATTTATATAAATCTATTTATTCACATAGATTCATGATATATTATGGTATACAGCCTACCTGTGACATCAATGTTTTGATTAATCTGTCTAAATGTAGCCTATTACTGCATGACTGATCCTATGATGTTATTGTAATCACACTCAGGTGTGCTTTCACAGGACAGGTGTTGTCCATTCAATCAGCCCACCTGTCTTTATAATGGCTGTCTTGCACTGTGTTTGTATGAGACTTGACAAAGGCTACGGCCGAAACTGTTGTCAAATTACACTTTCTTGCATCTGGAACCAGAGTGTGCGGCTTCCCCTCTATCAACATACTCGTTTAGTTACATTCCAATTCATCAACTTTGGAGCGTTATTTACCTCCCCTTCCCGACATGCTAGGTTGACATGCTTGGTCCCAATCGATTCCTTATTTTCTTCTACTTTCATATGGTATAAAGATCACCATTCTAGCTTTAAAAAATGAGCTCGCTGTCAGCCATGGATTTACGGGCCAAATTCAGTTTAAAAATGTGGGAGTTTAAGGTTGCGGTTTTTATTAGGAAAAATGACAGGCTATGCAGCATGAAACATTAATACGAAAAAATAGTGCTGCTTGGTGGACCATACAGGACAGTGGATCATGCCTTGGTACCTGGTGGGCAGAGCCAGTCTCAGCTCCTCCTCGGATGGAGGGCGTGATGAAGCCTGGGAGAAGCCGTCATCCTCTGAGCTCTGCGAGCGGTTCAGAGGGATGTAGTCCTTCCCATCCTGTCGAGAAGACACACTTCCTCAAGCAGATGCTCCACGAAAGACTGAACACTGAAGCACTTCCTAGTATGAAAAGGGCCTGGAAAAGAGCGGACTTACCGGTAGGCTGTTGTCCTGTAGCAGGTCTCCCAGGATCTCCACAAGTGCGGGGAAGGTAGGCCTCTCCCTGGGTTCGCCCTGCCAGCAGGCCAGCATGATGCCGTATCTACCAGCAGGGGGCAGCACAGTCACACTTTCACCAGCGGCTCAGACGGACTACTAGAAATAAACTTTTTTGTCCTCTCGTTAAGATAAAAGTATGACATATTGGAGGGGATTAGGCTTTGTTTCATATTAGTGATCTTGGGAAAGGGCAATGCATATTAGGCCATAAATCTTTGTTGGCAGCATGAGAATCATTTCATAGTTCTTAGAAAAGTGGATCAGAGTTTAACGAGTACAGTAAAGCCCCCTCACATTTCAGGGGAGGCAGTCTCTGGCGATCTCATCCTGGTACCGTCTTTCAATCGCTTGCAAAAGTCCTCATCAATCTGTACTCCTGGGTACGGAGAGGCACCTGCAAGTAGAGAGGAGGATTTACTCACTTTACACACTAATTACTGACCTTGTCTTACTGATTGTAACTGCCATCAAAAAGCATTTTAAAAACAGGTTAAACAAACGATTATTAACATGGAGATTTACTCTGCTTCTCAATGCCTTAGTTATCTTGAATTAACCTTAATTAAGGCATGGTGATTAATAACAGGTTCCCACTGCTACCATCGCCTCTTTTTACTTTTAACAACTGCTCAACAGTCCTGAAGGTGTTGGCTGGGCTGTTGCTTGGCTGACAGGCACACACCTATACAAAGCGCCGTCTCCATCACTCGTGTTAGGGGTGCACAGTATGTTTTTCATTTTTACCCAGGGAGAAGATTTCCCAGAGGAGCACTCCAAAAGACCACACATCACTCTGGCTGGTGTACAATTTATCAAAGATGCTCTCTGGAGCCATCCACTTCAAAGGCAGACGAGCCTGAGAGAACATAAAAAACACAAGATGATCAGAACAGACAGAAACGCTCCCCCTCCCTCCAGAAATGAATCATTATGTTGGTCGCTAGTTACTGTAAAAAAACAGCTTCTTCTTTCCCACAGAACACAGTAATTTGCGCATGGATAATAATAATGGTGCAGAGAGAGGGTGAAGTTGTCGTACGTTGCCTTTCCTGACGTAGTCGGGGTCTTTGTATATGTCTCTGGCCAGGCCGAAGTCACAGATCTTCACCACGTTGTTCTCTGACAGGAGAATGTTCCGTGCGGCCAGGTCTCTGTGGATACACTGCGGGTACACACGGAACCACACATGCATCATCACAACCATGGGGGCAGGTAGCGGTGTGTGTGTGTGTGTTTGTGGGGGTCTGCGTGTGTGTGTCTGTGTTTGTGGGGGTATGCGTGTGTGTGTGTGTGTGTGTGTGTGTGTGTGTGTGTGTGTGTGTGTGTGTGTGTGTGTGTCTGTATTTGTGGGGGTCTGCGTGTGTGTGTCTGTATTTGTGGGGGTCTGCGTGTGTGTGTCTGTGTTTGTGGGGGTATGCGTGTGTGTGTGTGTGTGTGTGTGTGTGTGTGTGTGTGTGTGTGTGTGTTTGTGGGGGTCTGCGTGTGTGTGTCTGTGTTTGTGGGGGTATGCGTGTGTGTGTGTGTCTGTATTTGTGGGGGTCTGCGTGTGTGTGTGTGTGTGGGCAAGTGTGAGTGTGCATTACTCTCTCCTGTCACCTTGTTTTCTCTAACTGTTGCAGCCAGTGACCGATGTATAACAATGATTTTGGATGGATTGAACTGGAGAGTTGGTGACATTTCATAATCTATTATCTTGGTTGTGTGTGTGTGTGTGTGTGTGTGTGTGTGTGTGTGTGTGTGTGTGTGTGTGTGTGTACACGCGCGTGTGTGTGTCCGTTTTGCGAGTAGGACTGGACTATGTCTCTGCCTGCTGCGCTCTGTGGAAACGCTACAGAAGATTCACAGGGCTGTCGGATCAGACGCTCCTGCACGGCCACGATTATCACTCTGAATTGTTTTGCTCGTTAAAGAGCTACTTTGGTGATTTCTTTTGTAATGTTGACCATCCATCCATGTCGCTGCACCGACAGCTCCTCGTCCATTTGCTGGCAAAAACACCGCCGGGAGACATTGTTGTAATGATACCAAAGCTGCTTGAAAATAGACCAAATCTTCCTATAAACTCCCCAAACTCCCATTACTTTTAACACACAGTATCTTTCCTGGTGACCTCATCCTGCACTAGTAGGCGTATTGAGAATATCAATTTCTAACAAATAAAAACCATCGGGTTTTGGAACGATCCCATTCCTCCCATCAAATAAAATGTATATCCCCCCTGACTCGTATTCCATTGGTTTTTAGACTTTTATGATTGATTCCTCACTGCATTATGTTCTGCAAACAAAACCATTTGAATGTCACGACTGATAGGCCAGGCAGTGCTCTGCTCTCCTATGCGGGCTGAATTGAGTTATTGGCATTGAGCCCTCAGGCTGCATTTGCCAATGATACATCTGGTCACTGTTGATGAGGGGAAATATGGTGGGAATTGAGAGCGGTCCAAACGATGAAAAGCAGAACCAAATAGGCTACATTCGCATGAATCGCTAATTTCGAATGGTGACATAATTAACAGGAAACTGAACAACGGAACTGAACGATTCATGGGACTGGATCCGATCTAGAGTGTGCTATGTGAAACCCGGGCCGTGGTGCCTATTAAATGTGTTATCAACTGGTGGAATTGTAGCACACTGGCCTATAAGACCCAGCTGAGTATACATGTAACTGTATTAACCTTTCGGGAGTCCAGGAAGTCCATCCCACGAGCCACCTGGAAACTGTAGCAAATCAGATCTTCTATTGTCAGAGGAGTTTTCCACAAGTCCTCCACTGCCGAGAGACACAAGAGAGAGAGAGAGAGAGGGGGTCAAGTCAGGGTTAATGCACTTCCAGGTGTCCTTTATCAGAAATTAATGGATGACGTGGAGGCGTGAACCGTCCGAGGAGAAAGCCGAGTCCATTAATTTCTGATAATGGACACCTCGAAGTGCATTAACCCGCTTATACCATGGTCACTTGCCAAAGTGCATTTTGCAATCAAAATCTAGTTTTCATAACCTTGAATATGAGTTGAGAACCGGCAAGACAAAATAGTCCCCTCGGCTGCTCAAGACAAGATTAGGCTATCATTGGATAAAATGGCCGCTTAGTGCCTGCACCCTGCCTGCACCTGGCAGAATTTCTAGACCATAAGCTAACTAATAATTTGGCCATGTTGTATGTAACATACCAAATAAATCAAACAGGAATGTCTAAGAATGCAACTGGCTCTTAAACTGGCATTCCAGGGAAACTACGTTAATGTCTGCGGGTCTTTAAGACGTAAAAGGCGCGTGCCGCGCTCGCTCGGAGTAGACTGAAAACCATCTGAAGCTTTCTATGTTGGACTCCAGGTATGTTGTATAAGGACGTCTCCCAGTGTGTTGCTGTTAACTGCCCATTTAGTTGTTTTCTTTTTGTTGATCTCGTCTTTTTCCTCTTCGACTTGATTGGTGTCAGATAGAGGCAGCGCGCGCTCTTGCAAAGTGCCTGGCTGGCTTTCTGCAAAGTTGTAAACAGAGCTGGTTTGACAGTTGACAGCTGAGAGCCCGGCTTCTGTCAGCTGACAACATCAGCAGATCTCAGAAAACTACAGATTTCTAAATAGCTGTTATTTTAATAAACTGAGCACACAGGGGTAATCTAAATAGTTACTTTGACCGACTCCATTTTTTTCTAAACTTATAAAAGTGCCATAATATAACCCTTAACGGTGGTATAGGGCTCTGTCGTGATCCTGGCGCATTGACATGAACGATGAACAGACCTGACTGGAACTACTTAGCTTGGTGTACATTATCACTGTACATTATCACAAATGAATGGACACCCTGCAGCCAATCAGAATCGAGTATTCACCCGGACCATGGTATAAAACAACACAAACCTACATTCACAACGAGGCTTGAACCAAATGCTTGTCCCTCTTGTGCACGGACTAGTGGACTGCAGCGGCACTCACTTTTCTCCACGGCGGGAGTATCTTTCTGATTGGACGTGTCGGGCGAGCAGCTCTGGGGGCTGCCGGGCGACGAGGAGGAGGAGGAGGAGGAGGAGGGTGGAGGCGGGCGGCGACCGCTCTGCTCCACTTGACCCGCCTCGATCATTCGTCTCACCTGGCTCTGAGTTTTGGGAGAGCGGTCCTAAGTGGAAAATCGCTCATCATCATCATCATCATCATCATCATCATCATCATCTCCAAGGTCATTGTCTCACCCCGAAAAAAGTGTCATCATCTAATTGCGTTTATGAATAGGCATATTAGTACTTGTTGTGCAGCAGCTTTTTCTATTCAATATGTTGTAAAATAAGAGAAACAAAACAAAGACATGACGCTAAAATAGAGGAGTCAAGACTCTGTATCAAGACTATGCAACACAGAGACATTCTCTATGTCACTTTAAAGGACTGCACTTTATATTTTTGTCATTGTTTTGACAGTTGTTTTTAACAGAGCTTATCTTCAGCCACTGACGTGATCGCCATGCTGCATACTTGCACTAAGACAAATTCCTCCTTTGTAATCTGATTACTTACTGCGGCTATTAAAGTGAATCTTGAATCGTATAAACAAACATAAAAATGTCCTCAGTAAACGTTGGTGTTATAGCTCACAAAGTGCAGATAGAGAAGTGGAGGATACCCTGTACGGTAGGAAGAACTCTCTCTTGGCCCGCAGGTAGTTGGACAGATTGCCGTACTTGCAGTACTCCACTATCACCATCAGAGGACCTGGTGACATGAGCGTATAATGAAACAGTGTAAATCACCAGGCTGATTCAGCACACTTGGCAGTGATTCGCTCACTTGATGCATGATATCATTAAGATGATTGGTGCTCCTGGTTCAGCCACTGCTCTCTTCTCCCGCCCTATTGGAGGAATAATGAAGGGCTGATTTCTTTATAGCGTTCCTGCCGCAGGTTAGCCACGATGCTAATGTGGTGATTTCATTTTGGGGGAACGAGCCACAGGAGCCTATTGCACTCTCTTCACCTATCTATTTTTCAATAGATAGGTGATTATCTATTTTTCAATAGATAGCCCCCCCGCCCACACTGGGTGCTTTATAGGTCAAGTTGATGTATGCGCATACAAAAATGCCAGGAGAGGGAGGCGCTGATTCTGCCCTGAGTTATGAACATGTTTTTAACTATATGGGTTCAGCCTATTGATTTGAATAACAAACAAAACTCTCGTTCCCTCGTGCTCATTCACATGCAACTCCACACACACGCCCACGCTCTCTCTAATGAGCAGCACTAACACACACACGGCTTCTCTTCCCCCCCTCACCTCATCAGTATACATTTCAATAACATTCTACTCCCATTCTCACAGTCATTACTTTCCCAACTCTCATCACTTACAATGTTCTGTTTGTGAGACACACACACACGCACACACACACACACACACACACACACACACACACACACACACACACACACACACACACACACACACGTGTTTCCCCTCACACACACACACACACACACACACACACACACACACACACACACACACACACACACACACACACACGTGTTTCCCCCGAGAAACATTTTCAGGCCTGGAGGGATTTCGAAACGTACCCCGACCGCAACGGTGGGGGGCCGTCGCTGGTGACGCTAAACTTTTAGCTAACCTGTTCGCATCTATGTTCGCAATGGCATCCCAAGTATCATCATACTATTATGGGATGCGATGCGAAACAGTTGTATTATGGGATGTGCGTTTCCCAGGCAACGACGCACGTTGACACGTTTTGGAACAGCGCCGCACGCTGGCACAATGCTCCTAAAAGCAAAATGCTTCTTGTTTTGAATGATTTGGCATCTTCTATTACTGTCATCAACACTGTCAACACCAGTATTGTTGTATTGTAATAATATGCCATAAAGGCTTCTTGAAATTTTGGGGAGATTTTGTTCTGGCCTGGCGGGGGCGCCGTTGGCCTGGCGGGCCCGCCAGGCCAGTAGAAAGGTAGGGGAAACACTGCACACACACAAACAAAATGCGGCCCGCGTAAATGGTAGCACTCACCATTGGGTTTGGTGCAAGCTCCTAACAGGTTCACCACGTTCAGATGATTACCGATGTGGATCAGTATCTTTAACTCGGACATCAGTGCCTTGTGCTCGCTGGCTGTGGCTCCCTCTGAAACAACAACAGGCACATTTTGGCACCTAGGTTGTACATTGCTGATATGTGTGAATAGATGCACAGATAAATCCAAATACATTCACCTGTTCCCACATCCACACAGATATGCCCTCTGCATACATTACTGGCAGTTTTGATTTGCTTATCTGGAGCAACTTGAAATGAGTGCAACAGTGTAAAGAGTAAAGAGGGCGGTGGAGGAGAGGAGGAAATGAAGTGTTTTTGAAGAGATGTGATTTCAAAGGTGCAAAAGATGATAAGGAATGACTTGAATGAATGACTTGCCCGACTTTCTATTCCGCCCACTACACTGAGTTGGCAACTTTGTTGGTCTGGCATCGTGACATCGCAACAGCAATCTCAATTAACAACGCAACGGACGGGACTAACCGTTGTCAAGCTGTCGTCAAGTGTGCCGGACCTAATAATAACAATGGCAACCGCAATTCAGTTCAATTTAGAATGTTAATATGTTGTGTCAAGTTAAAAGCGTCTATAGACGAGATAGACGCTGCTACTGAGAGAGGCACTTAAAATGGATTAAAAGCACCAATTAGTTTGAAATGCGAACAGCACTCTGCTTTGAAGGCATTTGGGCAGATGGGTTTTTTTTGCAATCGCCCCACTGGATCATACTCAGGCAGATACGTTGTTGCTCTCTAGTGATCACTTAGGGAAGATGGAATCCCCCGTGGGAATCGGGTAAAGTGTAGCCATGTCAGATTGAAGAAGGAAATGGAGTGTTACGAGTTGACAATTCACTCTGATATCATCCTATGTCTTACACACACACACACACACGCACGCACACACACACACACACACACGCACGCACGCACGCACACACACACACACACACACCCTCACACTTCATCTCACCCTTGAGCATCTTGACTGCCACTGTGTCCAGACTGTTGTTCTTGCTGATGCCAAAGATGGACGCCTCGATGACTTTCCCAAAGGCACCGTGGCCCAAGGACTTTCCTATAGGACAGAAGAAGGCCGAGTATGATGACTTCAGTTGCATTGAGATACACACACGCATGTGGAACATAATGTTCATGCGAGGAGGGAAATGTATAAATGTGTCTGGCATCCGTAGACAAAGGAGAAGAAATTAGAAGCCATTCCACTATTTGAAAACAAAACGTTCCCATAAGTTGCAGGCCGGGGAAAACAGATGCTTTTCCTCCAGGGTGTTGTGGGGGGAAAAAAGAAAAGCTGTGTGCTGGCTGTGTGTGTGTGTGTGTGTGTGTGTGTGTGTGTGTGTGTGCTGGGTATGAGCCACATATATTTAACGTTAGCACTTGACTTGGCAGCACTTTGGCTGGCTGCAATCCAAACCCCCCCGTACCATTACGGGTTGTGGAAATGGAAAACTAATTCACTTTCATCCATCTATCCGCTCATATCCCGACCCACTTACTGCCCCGCCCTCCAGTACCAGTCCAGAACCACTCCATTCATACAGCAGAGCTAAGCTGTCCATCCATCCATCCATCCATCCATCTCTTTATGCATCTCTCCTGACCCGCCCGCCCGCCTCGGCCGCTCACCGAGCCGGAGTCGGTCCCGGGAGACCTCCCACTGCGAGGAGTCGTAGGGCAGGTATTCACACTGCTCGTCCAGAGGCACCTCCCCCGGGTCCATGATGATGGACAGGTAGCCGGTCTTGATGTCTGCCGGGTTCACCTGAGGCGTAATGGGAGAAAGCACACGTCAGGTAATGGAGGGGTGAGAGAGATCAGGCCGCTGTGACGGGAGAGAGCCGGCAAGAGTCAATGATGTGTGGTGGAAATGAACAGAAATGAAACACAAACGAGAGAGAGAGAGAGAGAGAGAGAATAGTTGTGTTGCAGGGCAAGATACAAACCATAATGACATATTGCTCGCAATTTTGGTGTTTTTGTGTTTTTGCTTCAACTTGAAGGATTACATGATCTTCTATGGGTTGAGAACATTCTACCATCCTTGCGTTTATAAAATGCTTTCAAACACTTTTGGATACGCTGAAAAATGTGTGGCGGTCAAGCTAAAAAAAATAGACATTTTGGAGAGGTTTGGAATAGGGATGGGCATTTCTAGCAAAAACGCTATTCGAAATTCGCTGGCCAAATTCGAATTTAATTCGAAATTCGAAAATAAAAATAAAAATGTAAAAAAAATTAAAAATGTATTTTTTTTTTTTTTTTTGTGAGTGAAATGTTGCATTGTCTCCCCTGATTCTAAGTCTACGGCTTTATTAATTAATATAAAAAGCTTCTGCTGTGGATTTTTAGCTCAAACAAGCATTGCACCACTGAAGTAAAGAACATGTTACATGACATTGACATTTTCGAAAATAAAAAACAGTTTTGACAATCATGAGTGGTTCATTAAATATTTAGTAGGCTCAGGTCTGAGTGCCAAAGGGGTCATTTTTACATAAACCTTGCTTAAAATGCTTATAAAAATTGATTTGACTATACTTAGAATCAGGGGAGACAATGCAACATTTCACTCAATTTTTTTTTTTTTTTTTTTTTTCCCCGAATTTCGAATTTCAATAATAAAAGTCGACCTTGATAATAACAACGATTATTCGAAAATTCGAAATTCGATGCCCATCCCTAGTTTGGAACAGATCTGTACACAGTGGATATCAGAGGGGTTAGGTGGTCTGGCTCAGAGGCATGCTGGCAGCATTAGACCCAGTCAATGCCACGGGTTTGCACCAGCAACCCTTTAGCTACTGCTGTGGTTTCACTGACGACAGAGACGAGAGGGAGAGGGAGAGGGAGAGGGAGAGAGAGAGAGAGAGAGAGAGAGAGAGAGAGAGAGAGAGAGAGAGAGAGAGAGAGAGAGAGAGAGAGAGAGAGAGAGAGAGAGAGGAAGATAACAGAGCAGGCTGAAGTTACATGCATAGCGAGCGATCTGTGACCCCCCTGGGAGTCAGCGCAGAGCTGCTGTATGAAGCTGAGATCATATCAGTGACCACGTGAGGAGAACTACACAGCAATCTGAACCTCATTATGGACCTGCTTGTCATGTGACCACGTGAGGAGAACTACACAGCAATCTGAACCTCATTATGGACCTGCTTGTCATGTGACCACGTGAGGAGAACTACACAGCAATCTGAACCTCATTATGGACCTGCTTGTCATGTGACCACGTGAGGAGAACTACACAGCAATCTGAACCTCATTATGGACCTGCTTGTCATGTGACCACGTGAGGAGAACTACACAGCAATCTGAACCTCATTATGGATCTGCTTGTCATGTGACCACGTGAGGAGAACTACACAGCAATCTGAACCTCATTATGGACCTGCTTGTCATGTGACCACGTGAGGAGAACTACACGGCAATCTGAACCTCATTATGGACCTGCTTGTCATGTGACCACGTGAGGAGAACTACACGGCAATCTGAACCTCATTATGGACCTGCTTGTCATGTGACCACGTGAGGAGAACTACACAGCAATCTGAACCTCATTATGGACCTGCTTGTCATGTGACCACGTGAGGAGAACTACACAGCAATCTGAACCTCATTATGGACCTGCTTGTCATGTGACCACGTGAGGAGAACTACACGGCAATCTGAACCTCATTATGGACCTGCTTGTCATGTGACCACGTGAGGAGAACTACACAGCAATCTGAACCTCATTATGGACCTGCTTGTCATGTGACCACGTGAGGAGAACTACACAGCAATCTGAACCTCATTATGGACCTGCTTGTCATGTGACCACGTGAGGAGAACTACACAGCAATCTGAACCTCATTATGGACCTGCTTGTTATGTGACCACGTGAGGAGAACTACACAGCAATCTGAACCTCATTATGGACCTGCTTGTCATGTGACCACGTGAGGAGAACTACACGGCAATCTGAACCTCATTTATGGACCTGCTTGTTATGTGACCACGTGAGGAGAACTTGAACCTCATTATGGACCTGCTTGTCGTGTGACCACGTGAGGAGAACTACACGGCAATCTGAACCTCATTATGGACCTGCTTGTCATGTGACCATGTGAGGAGAACTACATGGCAATCTGAACCTCATTATGGACCTGCTTGTTATGTGACCACGTGAGGAGAACTTGAACCTCATTATGGACCTACTTGTCATGTGACCACGTGGGGAGAACTACACAGCAATCTGAACCTCATTATGGACCTGCTTGTCGTGTGACCACGTGAGGAGAACTACACAGCAATCTGAACCTCATTATGGACCTGCTTGTCGTGTGACCATGTGGGGAGAACTACACAGCAATCTGAACCTCATTATGGACCTGCTTGTCGTGTGACCACGTGAGGAGAACTACACAGCAATCTGAACCTCATTATGGACCTGCTTGTCATGTGACCACGTGAGGAGAACTTGAACCTCATTATGGACCTGCTTGTCATGTGACCACGTGAGGAGAACTTGAACCTCATTATGGACCTGCTTGTCGTGTGACCACGTGAGGAGAACTACAGGGGCAATCTGAACCTCATTATGGACCTGCTTGTCATGTGACCACGTGAGGGGAACTACACGGCAATCTGAACCTCATTATGGACCTGCTTGTCATGTGACCACGTGAGGAGAACTACACGGCAATCTGAACCTCATTATGGACCTGCTTGTCATGTGACCACGTGAGGAGAACTACACGGCAATCTGAACCTCATTATGGACCTGCTTGTCATTAGGCTAATGGCGCTAAACAAATAATAGCGCTCGTTCACACGAG